>NW_012267321.1:2430184-2460590 GCF_000151885.1 Dipodomys ordii | reverse complement strand
TGGACCTGTTGCAACAATGAGAAGTACAAGTTGTCATGTCAAAAACCAGCTTTACAACGTTGGTGCACAGTCAACAGAAAAGCTGTGGCTCTGAAAATTTGAGCATTTCTCCCCAGTAGCAAGCAAGCATTTCCTTTTTTTATAATGTGAGACTAGGAATTGAAGTAGGTATCTGATGCTTTTGCTCATTGGCAGGTGCTCTACCACCTGAGTCATACCTCCCACCCCAAGCACTTCCTCATGGAACAGCAGACACAGTCTGGCCCCTCTAATTCAGTTCACTCCTCACCCTAACTTCCCCTGCTACAGATTTGAAGGCCAAGGTTGAATGCCTATGTTTCTGACTCTGCCCCCACGTGGAGCTGATCAGCTCAAAGGAATCAGGACCAGGGACAAATCCTCACAGGTTCAACATAAAGGATGCTACTGAAAAGATTTGTATGGCAAGGCCCATGGGAGCTGAGTGCCTTGTCTACACCCACTATGCTCCATGAACCCTCACATCTTCAGCTCTCTGGAAGCTCTCAAAACCGCTTATATTGTACTTTTTTAATGCAGATTTCATTGGATGGGGAAGACTGTGTCAAAGTGTGATCAAGCAGAAAGGGTGTGACAGGGTGCTGACTGAGCCAAGCCTAGCAGAGCCTCTGCCTGCACTCTGTGGCCCTCCTGTTGGCACGTGGGGCTGGACCCTTCCTGAAACTGGTAAAGGGATGTACTGTCAGACACTGGTCAGGATTCTGCTGTGATGGCTCTGAGATGGAAAAGCAGGGTGCAGTAGTTACCATGGACGTCCTCTGAAACAAAGCTCAGGTTCTATGGCCTGCATTCCAGAGGGAGAAAATGAGCCAGAAACTGAGCACCCAGATCCACCTGTACAGTCCAGTTCCACCTGTACATTCTTAGGTTCCCATTCACCCATGGTTTTGCCCACAGCACGGCTGTGTGTAGAGCACATGGGCAGCAAAGATGGCGCTGAGAGAGGTAGTTGACTGGGCAGAGCCCGATTTGCTTTACGTTTATTGCATAATCAGACTGTGGAAGCTTAGGTGCATGATAGGGTGTGAACTTGACAGTGATTGGTTCCTTTTCCTCCCCTGCCACGCCACCCGCTCTTTTTTGCTTTAAAAAGGGCTTGCTGTGTGTTAATAAACGAGTTTTCCTGCTTGACTTGACTCTCCACTGTGTCTGATTGTCTCCCAGGCAGAGGGAAGCTGGGGAACGGGCAAGCTGCCACACTTACCTTTCCTTGGACCCCGTCCGTCTATGAGGAACAGACAAAGACCCGACATCTGGCACCCAACTTGGGGCATGAAAGGAAAAGATGCCTGCCGAGGCTAAGCAGTCTCTCAGGGTAAGTGAAACCCTTAGTATGGGTAATGTTATCTCACAGAAGAAGGAGGATGAGGCAACATTAGGCCTTAGGGAGTAAAAGAGGACTTGAGAAGTGGGAAGGAAAAGGAATGGGTCAAATTCGACTGATAATGCACTGAATCATGCACAGTGGAAGTTAAAACAAGGGTGAAAGTTACCCCCTCTGACTCAGGTGTCCCTGACTGTCCCTTACTGTCGTAGGCCTCCTATCTATTCCCCCAATTGGAGGGGAGGTACATCACCCTAAGCAACCTGCGAGAGGGACCTGCAAGACCTGGACCCCTACCAACTTTCCATGGAGGGGCCGAGGGCTGGGGAAGTAACCTACTCGGAGGCCTACCCTGCAAAGGAAGGGCCACCCGGGAGCCTGGACCCTAGGCCACAGGATTTGCTTTCCGAAGCGGATCCGGTCAATCTGGCACCAGGAGCTAACAGGCACTTGGAATGGTATCCATGGGAAGCTAAGGACCTTAAAGAGGTCCACAAGGCGGTGGTGGAGGATGGCCCAAACTCTCCTTGGCCCAGACCCTATTACAGGACATTGCTTATCACCTGTGTGTCCCTAAAGAATGGCTGGATGTGGTCAAAGCCATCCTCACCAGTTCTCAGTTTATTAAATGGTGTGCTTTCTTTAAGGAGGAATGCAGAGTGCGGGCAGAGAAGAACTGGCAGGGTCAACCCGAGATACCTATTACTTATGCCATGTTAACAGAGACATGGGAAGGGCACTCCACTGGCATCCAACAGGCCACAATACCTGGTCCATACTGTGACCAGGTGAGGCAGGCAGGACCTGCCACATGGTACAAATTGGATGATGGGCCTACTGAGTCCCCCAGAGCAGGAGTGAGACAAAAACCTGGTGAGTCTCTAGCTGAGTTTGTAGACCGAGTCCAACAGAGTATTAACTGCAAGCTGCCAGCAGGGAACCTCTGAGATCAGTTTGTAAAGCTGCTGGTCTGGGAAGGGATGAATGCAGACCACTGCATGGCCTGCGGGGATTGAGAGAGAGTTCCCTGAGCAGATGGGTGGTGGCCTCGCATGATGTGGGAACTCAACAGCACGAGTCCCAATCACTAGCTTTAGCCTTACAGGCTCAGACATCGGCAATGATGGCAGCCCAGGGCCAAGGAACCCCAATACCATTGGGGAGAGGGACTTGTTTTAAATGCGGGTAGGAGGGGCACTTTAAGAGGGACTCTTTACAATAATCCCTGACCAACTGGACCAGGGGAGGGGAAGGGGTGGCAAACTGCCCCCTACACCCTTCCCCAGGTGCAGGAAGTGATACCATTGGGAAAAGGATTGTCGATCCAAGTTTGATTTAGATGGACAGCCTTTAAACTAGGGTAGGGGCATTCTCCAGCCCCATTAACTCAAGGAGAAACCCTCTCTGCTGCGAGGCCCAGGCAACCTCGTGGCAGGATGACCCAGGCCCATTGGACTGCCCCCCTGGTGGAGGGACTCCGCCCTATAATAAGTATTCTCATAACATAGATGGGAAGCAGTTTCACTGTTTAATTAACACTGGGACAGATGGAACCGTACTGAGGGAGGAGGAAGTGCCCTTGGACTGGAAGCTTGCACCTGGGCCCCCAATATTGGGGGTAGGGGGCAACTCCCAGTCCAAAGTGATGGTCACCCTTATGAAATGGACTATTCCAGATGGAGAGCAGCGAAAGATACTCCCTTTAGTGGCAAAGAACCTCACTGCCAATTTACTAGGGCAAGATATGCTAAGACAAATGGATGCTGTGGTCACTACAGACCATGGAACATCCTATGATGATATCCTGGATGGGTAAGAAGCACAAAGGCTTAAACAGGATCTAGAGGGAATTAAGGAAAAGGATTTTTTAACATTCATAATTACAGAGAAGAACATAGGGGACCCGCTCGGGTGCACCCCCAATCCTAAAGGCCACTCCCCCAACCCCAGTACCTCCCATTAGATGGAAGCCAGAAAGCCCTACCTGGGTGGAGCAGTGGCCATTGACCAAACCGAAACTTGTTGCCCTCCACCTTCTGGTGGAGGAACAGAAAAACCTTGGGCACATACTCCCTTCTGTGAGTCCTTGGAACACACCCTTATATGTTATTCAAAAAGCCTCTGGGGCTTAGCATATGTTCCAAGATCTAAGTAAGGTAAATGAAAGGATGGAGTTAGTAAGACCTCCCCTAGGAGGCAGGCCCTGGACTCCTGTTATACCTTCAGAATATACCTTGGTTGTGATTGATATTCAAAATTTTTTTAAAAATATCCACCTGCATCCAGATGACTGGGAGAAGTTTGCTTTCCCCATCCCTTCTAGCCCGGCCTTTTGCCAACAATACGTGGCCACACTTTTAGGGTCTATGGTTGGTTCAGACACCTCCCTTGCCTATGCCTACATGGATGATATAATCCTGGGGCACCAAGACCTGGGCCGCCTGGGACCCTTCTGGCCCAGGTTCTCGCCATATTAAAAAAGGGGAGTTTTACCATAGCCCTCAATAAAATTCAAAAGGTACCTCCTTTTAAGGTGTTTGGAACCCACTTTACCTTGACTCAAGCCAGGCTCTTAAGCCTTTGCTGGATATTCCAGCCTCTCTGACCTTAACCCAACTTCAGAGCCTTTTAGGGAAATCATTTGGCTGTTGTCATGGGTTCCTGTCCCTAAAGATAGTCTTGTGCCCTTATTTGCCCTACTAAAAGACAGGATGCCCCATGAGCTTATTACAATTACAGACAGACATCGGGTAATATTTTTGCAGTTCCAAGAAGCCCTGGATGCAGTTTCTCTGAGGAGGTATTCTATTTTTGAGCCCATTTCCCTTTATTTGTTTGCAGGTGTTACACTGATTTCTGCAGTTTTAATTCAAAGGGGGGAGCCATTAGAGTGGGTTCACACTCCCCTGGGGGGGCACACCTCGGGTGTACTCTCAGGCACACCAACTTGCTATTGTCAGGTGAAGGACCCAAACCTAAAGGCATTATGGCTTGGATCCTCACTAAATTGTTTTTCTTTTTTGGGTGGCAGACGTTGAGTGGCTTAATCGAGCCAATGCTAGTCTTGCTCTCTCCTTGGAGGGGTTTCTTCCATTCTATTGTTTTAGCTCCCTTATTGAAGATTAGGTGGCTATAGGTCTGTAGGATCATTTCTGGGTTTTCAATTCTATTCCATTGGTCCTGAGGTCTGTTCTTATGCCAATACCAAGCTGTTTTGATTACTATGGCTTTTTTTAAGCTTAGATTGTAATGGTCTTTCTGCAGCACAGTGGTTTGGGGGGAAAAAGAGAGCAAAGAGCTTTATCCCAAGTTAAGTGGAAGGATCCTTTAACAGGTGATTGGCCTGGGCCCTGATCTGCTTTTAACTTGGGGTCGAGGACATGTTTGTGTTTTTTCCCAGGAAGAAAATAAATCCCGCTTTTTGCCTGAGCATTGTGTTAGGTTTGTGGAGGCTCATTCAGATGACACCAATGCTGACACATTGGGCGTACGTGCCAGATCCCCCGATTGTGCACCCTACAACTTGGGAGGGAGCTGAAGTACTCGTTCATGTCAATAGATCAGCATACAATACAACCCCCTATCCCTTCATCGAGCACACCAAGATGGAAATATCTCAGCTTCAATCATTGGAACTCCTTTATGCTTTACCACCAGCTCTAAGGCTCCATTCCAGGCTGTATTTTAATGCTATCCATGACTCATAAAATTTGGATCCCGGACAAAAAAAATCAGATCTACAATATGTAGATGACTTCTTTGTCAACTGAACACCCAGTTCATCCAAATTCTACTCCATCCTATATGATACCCTGTTGCATTAATTCTTCACAAATAGTAGTATATATAGGAGAGCCTCATCCAAAAAGGTGCAGACATGTACAGCCATTTGTTACCAATATTTCTGGAACTAACTCTCAATTAATGGACTGGTCTGGAGCTAATCTTACTAATAAGTACAATCTTCAACTGTGGTGGATAAATGGGCATCCTCAACATCATGTTTGCATACTGGTGGCTGCACTCAACAACATAACCTGGCCCAATTCATCCCTTTTAAAAAATATTATGAGTTGTGTATCAACACCCCATGTCATTATGTATGGACTGTTTAATATTTCTGTGGGAGTTAATTATTTTAATGTTAACTGCTCTAATTCTTTTTTTACTAATTGCTCTTAAAGCAGCATAACTGTATCTATACTTATTGTTAGACAACCATCTTTTGTTATGCTTCCTGTAAATATTTCTGAAACTTGGAATGAAGATTCTGTCATTCAGGTGTAAAGACAATTGAAAGAACTAATGCACCCTCGTTGATTTGTTGAGCTAGTTGTAGCTGATGTTTTGCCCTTTATTTTGTTAGCTGCCTCCACAGCAGCAGCTGCTGTGACGCTAACACAAAATGTACGAACTGCCCATTATCTTAATCAGCTTGCTCATAATACTACACAAGCCCTACCTCTGGACTCTAAAGTGGCAAAAACTGCTAAAAAAAAACTAAACAATTTCAACACTATATTCCTTCCCTAACTTATGTTAAAGGATTGCTAGTGTCATTGCTTGGCCTGGGAATGCTTTTGCTGATGGTTTTTGTATGCCTTCCTTGTATTATATGTGCACTCCAAACTCTCTTATGAGTTTAGCCAGCCAGCTACATAAGACCTAGCTACATATAAATGAATCCCCACCCCACTGAGAGGAACTGCTGCCAGAGATGGGTAAGAGGGGGTGCCAGTCTGACCAACCCAAGGCAGGGCATTCAGCTCCACTCAGAAGTTCCCAATGACATGTAAGGCAGACACGGTGATCCACCCAAACTGAGACAGGAGGGTTCGCTTCTTTAAACAAAGATGGGGGAGAGGTTGGGAGCTGACAGTAAAGTTTGTTTGTTTGTTTGTTTGTTTGGATCTGGTCGTGGGGTCTGAACTCTGGGCCTGAGCACTGTCCCTCAGCTCTTCAGTTCAGGCTAGCGCTTTAACACTTGAGCCACAGCGCCACTTCTGGCATTTTTTGTTTTTGCTTACATGGTGCTGAGGAATTGAACGCAGGGCCCCTGTGGTAGAGGACATCACTGTGAGTCTCTTTACAGCTTTATATCATTTTTTTTGGTTACTCATGTGGATTGAACTCTGGTCCTGGCTGCTGTGCCTCAGCTCTTCAGCTGAGGGCAAGCACTCTATCACCTGAGCCACAGTGTCACTTCTGGTTTTCTTGTGGTTTATTGGAGACAAGAGTGTCATAGACTTTCCTGCCCTGGCTGGCTTTGAACCATGATCCTCAGATCTCAGCCTTCTGAGTAGCTAGGATGATAGAAGTGAGCCACCGGCACCTGGCTAGGTTAGTGTTTTTAAAGTCTAAAGTATACCTGAGAAAAACATATTTAAGTTTCTTGTCTGGCCTGTTTTCCTTCCCAAGATGTATGATGAATTCCAGTTCCATCCATTTTCCTGCAGGTGCCAGGCTTTGTTCTTCATGGAAAGTTGTTTTTTAGTAGAATAAACAAATATACGAGATCAAAATGAGTAGACAGCAATAGATGGTACATTGAAAATTTAGATCTATTTGGTGTTGGGGAATTGATATACAACATAAAGCTGACAGTATTTTCCTGATCTGTATACACCTGACCGAACTGTAAAGCAGTGACCCAGCACTACCCTGTGCCTGTCAGCCAGGAGGGAGAGCTGACCCAACCGTTATAAATCAACACTGCATAAGATGACACTTCACCAGCCATGACTGAAAGCTGAAAGTTCAGGATGGAAAACTGTCCCAAGCAAATGGGAACTGACCTGAAAGGAATTCCCAGTTGCTTGTCCCACGAGAGCAGTGGAGACATCGAACCCAAGCTAGGTTGATGAGATAAAGACCATCACCCTCTGCTGACAGTGAGCCAGCATACAGATGCCTACTGCTGCCCTGGTTTCATGAACTAGTACTACTGGATGCCATGGACCCGTAAGTCCAGACCAAGTTAGAATGTTGGCTAAAGACCCCCTCTCATCAAGTGATAGACTGTCGAGCCCAAAGTCAGCCATAAGACTTAAGGATCAAATGAAGGAACAAGTTTACAAATTCAAGAATCAAAACCATACCACAACTTTCCAGAACTTCTGGGATGCAACAAAAACTTCTCGGAGGGAATTTACTGCTGTGCGGGCCTGGAGGGAAAAATTCAGGTATCTCAAATGCCATCGATGATGAAGCACAGTGTAAAAGCAAACCCAGAGCAGTGGATAGAGAGATAATCATAAAAATCAGGATAGAGCCAGTCAGGCACTGATGGCTGCTCACCACTAAGCAGAGCTATTTCAGAAGCTCAGATCTGAGGATTATGGTTCAAAGGCAGCAGAAAAGTCCACCAGGCTCATTTTCTTTTTTTCTTTTTTTTGGGGTCCTTTCATGGGGCCTGAACTCTGAGCCTGGACACTGTCCCTCATCTCTTCAACTCCAGGCTAGTGCTCTACAACTTGAGTCACAGTGCCACTTCCAGCTTTTTATTTTTTGCTTATGTGGTGCTGAGGAATTCAACCCAGGGCCTGCAAGCAAGAGCTTTACAACTGAGCCACCTTCCCAGTCCCACAAGGCTCATTTTCAATAAACTATCCCCAGAATGTACAAAGCAGAGCTTTGGCTCAAGTGGTAGCATACTAGCCTGGAGCTAAAGAAGCTTAGCAACAGTGTCCAGGCCCTGAGTTCAAACCCTAGGACAGGCACACACATAAACACTCATACACACAACACACACACACACACACATAAGAGTAAAAATGAAAAAATAAGAGATTAAAAGAACAATGTAACCCTCTGTATAGTATCTTTACAATAAAAAAAAGAACAATGTAAAAATAAGTCAGTGAAAGAAACTGAGGCCTGGTGGCTGACACCTGTAATCATAGCTACTCTGGAGGGTGAGATCTGAGGACCATGGTTCAAAGCCAGCCGAGGCAGGAAAGTCCATGAGACTCATCTCACCAGATAAGTGGAAGTGGCAACTTTGGCTCAAGTGATAGAGTGTACACCTTGAGCTGCAAAGCTGAGGAACAGTGTCCAGGCCCAGAGTTCAAGCCTCAGGACTGACAAAAAAAATCAGTGAAGGTAAGAAGTTTCCTTGATAGCTAAGACAGACAAGCCTTCATCCAAGAAGAGTGAAGACATCAACTAAGAATACTAGAATATCATAACAGTTTACATTCAAATTGTCACTGGGGAGTATATTAGAAAATTAATCCAACACATTAGAAAACACACAAGAAATAGATTCAGTCTTTGCACGTTGGACCCATCAGGTTTGATCCAAGATGAATTTAATCACCTAACTTCATCTGTAATCAAGCACTATATCAATTCACTGCTGGGTTACACCAGGTGTTCAGAATTACCACCAATGCCCCTCAGACAGGTTCAAAAACTAGGAAAGGAAGAAGGCTACCAAAATCCCTCTCATACCAAAATGAGAACAGACTATAGAAGAGATTAGACACCTATTTCCTTGAAGAGCACAGATGTAAAATATTTCATAACATACCTGCAAGTAATTTCAACAATGCATTGAAAGATCATGCACCATGCCCACATTGCATTCCACCCATAATTGCAAGAATGGCTCAACCAGCCCTGGACAATTTGAAGAATGAGACCCTGGACACCTGTGGCTTGCACCTGTCATCATAGCTACTGAGAATGAGATCTGAGGATCACAGTTCAAAGCTAGCCTGGGCAGAAAAGTCCAGGAGACTCTTAAGTTCCCTACCAGAACACTGGAAGTGGCACTAAGCTCCAAGTGATACAGCACTAGCCATGAGGAA
Organism: Dipodomys ordii; assembly: GCF_000151885.1. Taxonomy (NCBI): domain Eukaryota; kingdom Metazoa; phylum Chordata; class Mammalia; order Rodentia; family Heteromyidae; genus Dipodomys; species Dipodomys ordii. The sequence goes on along the minus strand of NW_012267321.1, from coordinate 2,451,416 downwards.
AAGAGCCCAGGGACAGCACCCAGGCCCTGAGTTCAAGCCCCACTAGTGATTCCCTCTCCTCCCCCAAAAGTCATGATACCAAGGATCCATCTGCTTTAAAGGTTTCTCCGCCAAGGCACTATCAGCCGTAAGAAGTGAGTAATTAGGTATTTTAATGAAGTAGAAACAATGCGAAGGTAGATAGAGTCTGGCAGGGGCCTGACCAGGCAAAGTGTGTGCAGTGTGCAATAGTGGCCACCATCATGCCAGGACTCGGGTGTGACCCACGAACACAAGTCAGATGGCGCCTGTACTAGGGGTCAGTCAATGGATACTCCCAGATCTGACCTGGCGTGATTGCTTCCCCCAAAAGCCTCCCCAGGACTTTCTTGGCCCTACCAGATTCCGCTGTTTTGATTGCAATGGCAGAGATTCGCCAGGCTGGTGGTTTTGTGAGGATGGTGATCACAGTGTGACCTGCTCTACCAGCAGGAGGTGCACAAGGGATGGGACCAGAGTCCCCAAGCTAAGGATGGTGGGCAGGTGTGCGGCAGGGGAGCAGAAGTCGGGGGTCAGACCACCACATGGCAAGGACACAGGGAACAGGAAAGGGATTCGTACAAGATGATGGCATAGAATGGATAGTGCTCAGGAAGAAAGGAGACAGAGATGGAGAGAGACTTCCTGAATGTGTGAACTCTCCAGAAGTAACAAGTCCAGGCAGGGCTGCACGTCAGCATGACAATGGGTGGCTGTGCTTTCAGCTGACTGCAGGAGTGCATGGGGTGCAGAGCCCAACCTTGAGCTGAAGAGCTGAGGGAGAGCACCTAGGTCCATAGTTCAAGCGCCACGGCAGACCAAAAAAAAAAAAGAGGAAAAGCTCATGGAGCATTGCTGAGCACTGTGGGGGTGGGGAAGAACAGGGCATGGGTTGTCTTGCAGTTGGATCATGCTCAAGACAGTGTGAGGAGGGTGGAGGGTGGTGTCCCCCTGGGAAGCGGGTGCTCAGAGGGGGTGGGGTGGGGGCAGGGAAAGCCTGCATCCCCTCAGAAGGCAGGGAACTGGTGGAGGACACGCACTGCCCTTAGGTCAGGAGGTTAAGTCCACATCCCTGCTCCCCAACGTGACTCAGATGGGGAGAACCTCTGGGGACGGGAACACCAGGGTTCAGGAGAAGACTGTGTGTGTGTGAGGTTAATGATGACACCAGACAGCTCCCCAAGGAGACCCCAGCACACTTGTGCTGGGTGGAATGACTTTGGGCTGGATTAAGGGCATGGGGTGAGGAGGGAATCTGACTAAAGCGAGTGTGGGGGGAGGGAGTGCAGGGATGGCAGGGCCTGTGGTTCAAGACTTTTTTTGTGGGGGTGGCTGTAGGACCTTCAGGATCAGGAAGAGTCACCTGGCTCAGAGACCACAGTCCACTCAACACCTAGGATAGTCCCTGGATGGCTCCTGGAGGCAGGCCTGCCATCTGCTTGCTTTCCTTTTCTGTGCTGGTCCTAGGACTTGAACTCAGGGCCTGAGGCCTATTCCTGAGCTTTTGTGATCAGGGCTGGTGACTGTCCCCGGGGCATCAGTGCTACTTCTGGCTTGCTGTCACCCTGAAATTCATTCCTGAGAAGTAAAGGGTGGAGGTAGAGATCCCTGGACCAGAGGTCCCTGCCTATCATTCAGCACAGCAGCCCTGACCTGCCCCCCAGAGGCTATGGTAAAGGGACCTCATAACAAGGGTCATGAGGAGCACTGCAGGAAATTTCACAATAGCCAAGCAAAGGACTTTCTAAAGGAGCCTTCGTGTTTTCAAAACAACTTTACATTTTAAAAAAATGTATTTTTCAAAAGTATACTTAATGTACTTGTTGAATTAGCAGAGAGTCTAGAGATATGTAACATAGACTGCCAAGGAAAATAAGGAGTTGTGAATATATATTATGTGGAAGAAATAAGCACAGACAAGACTAAGGGAGTAACTGTCATGAAGGAGCCTTGATGTGTGTGGTCAGAGCTACACCAGCAGGACTCCCTTTATTCCTTTCTTCTTTCCATCTTTCCATTCCTTCCTTCCTTCCTTCCTTCCTTCCTTCCTTCCTTCCTTCCTTCCTTCCTTCCTTCCTTCCTTCTTTCCTTCTTCTTTTCTGGCTTTCCATATCTCTTCTCTGTCTGTCTCTATTTGTCTGTATGTCTGTGTCCCTCATTCTCTCTTTCCTTCTTTGTGCCAGTCCTGGGGCTTGAAATCTGGGCCTCTGTTCTATCCCTGGGATGATTTTGCTCAAGGCTAACACCCTACTACTTCAGCCACAGCACCACCAACATCTTTTTTTTTACTGGTTTATTGGAGATGAGAGTCTCAGAGTTTTCTGCCTAGACTGGTTTGACTGTGATCCTTAGATCCTACCTCCTCAGGAACTCAGAACACAGGCATCAACCACCAATACCCAGTCGCTATTTTCTTTCAAACTACTTTCTTCTCCAGAACAGAAAGGCCTTTAAGAATGATTTGCTTCATTGCATAGGGAACTATAAAATAAAAAAGAAAAAATCACAAGACTCTAAATGGAATTAGGAAAACATGTTAAGTGAGTTTAACCAGTTTATCTTCAATTTGACATGATTACCAATTAATGGGGCAGATTTCTGGAGGAAGTTAACATGATCTAAAAAACATTATGTCAAAATCTCACATTTCCACTTTCATATAGTTTTGTGGGATAGCAAAATAGAGACAGATGAACACACACACAGATATATAGCACACAAATGCACAGGTGTGGATGTGTGTGCACACCTCTATCTCTCAGCAGATGACTTTTATCTAGGTGTGGAGATTGTTGAATGGACAAGCAAAGTTCAGCAGAGATGCAAGCTTGGTCGTCCTCAGGGGAGGATCACTTTCTTCTTTTTTGTGCGGGTGAAGAGGAGGCTGTGAGGAGTGGAGTGTCTGCTCATGAGCAGGAAAGGACTGAGGGACGGGAAACAGCCATAATATGGTGCAGCAAAGGGCCTGGGTTGAAAATCACAGTCAAGCAAGTCTGACAGATGCAGCACATGGAATAAAAGGAGACAAAGGCGCTCACCAGGAGGAGGATGATTATGGTGGCTCTGGACTCTAGAGAGGCTCTGGTGGAGACGCTGATCCTCTGGATGTGTCTCATTCTCTGCTTGTGTCTGTACAGGACAAAAAGCATGGAGGTGCTGGCCCAGAGCATGAGTCCCAGACACAGAACATCAGGCAACGAGAGCATGGCCACGTACAGCACATTAGCAGCCGGATCTTGACGCATGGAAGAACAGTATCCATAGGCCTTTAAGCTCGTCATGTTGTCATGTGCTTTGGGTCCGGTCATGAACATAAGACAAACAATGCTCACCAGGAGGAAAACCCTCCAGCTGAGGTAGAGGGTGGAGACAATGTGCTTGTGGGCTCTCCCCTTCAGCCCTGCACACCTGGAGTCTCCCTGGTTGATGCTGACAGCAAGGAAGATGCTCAGGGAGTAAGTGCTACCATTCAACACCCCCCTGCTCACTCGGAAAAGATAGAAGACCATTTAGCACTCCACATCATTGAAGAAATTTCTCCAGCCCCAAGCCACCATGGTTTGGGGTACACCCCTACACAGAAGACTTAGGAAGTTGACCACAATTAAGTCCCTAAGAATCAAGTCTGTGGCTATCATCCTGTTTCCCATGCAGGAAAGAAATAGATAATGGGAGAGAAGAGACAAATTACCTAAAACCCAACCACAGTCTGGCCTAAGAGGATCACCCCCATAGACACATGGGCATCTCCCATCCTCTCTGTTCCTTGAGTCTCATTCAGAAGCTCTTGCTTGGGAAACTGAGACCTTCATGGTGCCAAGGGAACTCAACATTCTCCATCCAACCATCAGACCACCAGAAATACTGTCCTAATATATCTCATGTATTAGGAAAAATCCAATTCTATTCATCCATCGGGAAGAGGAAGATTGCATGTTCAGGGAAACGGGTGAACCTGGAGAAATGGCATTAAGGGAAGGTGAGTGTGGTTCTGAGGAGAAGGCAGCTGCATTTATCCTCTGTAGAACCAGATCTAAGATTCTAAACAAGCAAGACCCTAGTGGATCAAAACTGTAATCCTAGCTACTCAGGGGCTGAGACCTTGGATTCCCAATTCAAAGCCAGCCCAGAGAAGGAAAGTCTCTGAGACTCTTCTCTCCAGTTAAGCACCAGCAAAAAAAAAGTAGATATGTGGCTCAAAGTGGTAGAGGCCTAGCCTTGAGCAAAAAGTGCTGAAGGAACATGGGCTAGACTCAAGTTCAAGCTCTCTGTCTGACTACAGAAAGAAACTTGAAACATGCGTGACATGTTCCCGGTGTCACATGCCCTTATACTTCAATACCTTGGTTGCAGGAGTGGTTACCAGGTGTCACCCTTTCCTCAACACGGAGCCCACATTTCACAGAAAAAATACCAGGAAGATGAACCAGTTCTGCATTGGGATGTTGCGGGTTAAGAAGGAGGTGGATCACAGAGACAGATAGGGGGCAATTTTAGGGTCAAATGCCATTCTAGAGTCACTTATGTGAACACATCTTCCCCAGCCCATGGACAATCAGGATTCCCCCTCACTTGTCATAAACCACGACAGACTCTGTGAGAGGAGTCGAAGTTAGAAACCAACAGGGCTTGGGGGTGAGGGGACTGGAACCCCTGTTCTTTTCACTGTCCTAGCTCATTCCTATCCTTCCCTGTTTCTTTGTTATGCAACCGGATTCAATCAAGAATCCCTGCTCCTAAGGTGATACCTTACCCAGAGTATGGAACCTGGGGTCTCTCATGCAGGCTGCGCCTCTCCAGTGGCAGTGAACACAAGTGCTCGCCTCTTCTCTCAGGATGTGCATGGTGGGGGGGGTCGTTTCTGAGATGCACATGGGCACTTCAGAGCTGCAGAGGGCTCCTTAGATAGGGGTCCAGGAGGGCGGCAGCTGAGGTCGTCTCCCGCTGGAGTGGTGATTTTCCCTTCACCTCGGTGGCAAGCCAAGTTCTCAGAAACTTTTTCTTTTCCCCCATGTGACAATTATCAAGACACTTTTCACTTTCTCGTGGGTGCTTCTCCATGGGGCAGGGGAGGGGTGCAGTCGCTTACCTCTCCTGGATCCCAGTAGGGCAGCAGGAGACACTGAGGCCCAACTTGAGATGACTGTCTGTAAACCACCTCAGCGGTGTGTAAGCCATGTGTCCCCAAAGTTTCTTACCCAAAGTGTCCCTTCCCTTTTTTTTTCCCCGTTCTGAGACTAGAACTTAGGGCTTGGGCACTGTTCGTGAGCTGCTTTTGCTCAAGGCTAGCACTCTACCATTGGTGCCACAGCACCACTTCTGGCTTTTTCTATGTATGTGCTGCTGAGGAATTGAACCCAGGGCTTCATGCATACTAGGCAAGCACTCTACCACTGAGCCACCTTCCCAGCCCTCCTCATCTCAGTCTCCTTTTGTTTTATCTATTATTTATTTTATCTCTTGCTATTAGAAAAGAAAAGTGGATGCCTGTACTGATGCAAATTCCAGAGCCTGATATTAGAGATTCAATGTTCAAAGCCAGCCTGGTGAAGAAAGCTCATGAGTTTCTTATCTCCACTCTCTGGTGGTAGAGTGCCAGTCTGGAATAAAAGAGCTCAGCAACAGCATCGAGGCCCAGAGTTCAAATCCCTGGACTGGCACAAAAAAAAAGAAAGATAATAGAATGAGACCTTCCTGTACAGGAATTTCTTTGCAATAATGACCATTTTTTTCTAAAAATGTTTTCATCCTTAGAGACCCCATTTGGAGATTAGAGGTCAGCATTCCATGCATATTCCTGAATGCAGGGTGATGAGTGATCTCTTTTCATGCCTGGTTGTTTCTGAGGAGGTAGCTTCATTCTCTCATTCCCTACTGATTTTCATTCTTATCAGTGGAGACTTTGAAGCAGAAATTTGTCACTCTGCTCAGGAGAGGATCAGCTGTGACTCCTCACCTTGGGTTTCTGGTCTACCTCATTGCATGGACTCCATTCCTCACCTGGACCCTTCTGGTCTTGCTGATAATTCCTCTGCCCTGTTCTTGTCTGTTTCAAGAAAGTGCATTTGCCTTTCTGTGTCTGACATCTTGCATTTTCCACAGCGATCTGTAGTTCTACAGATGTGGCAGCACATGACACAATTTCCTTCTTGTTCTTGGTCTAGTCGTACTTTGTGATGGAAATAGGCTACATCTTCTTTTTTTGTGAAACATCTTTTTATTAAACAGCAAAACAGAAATGCATTGCAATTTTAAATATTTATACATTTAAGTCACAAAAGGGATTCAAAATGCTTGCAGTATGACTATTATATCTTCATATAGTTAAATTCATTTATGAAATCATATACTAGCACATAAGATTATCCAATCATTAAAGTAGTTTAAATCTAGTAACCGTAAGCTATATTAGTGGATCTCGTTTCCAAGTATAATATGTTAATATTACCTCTGATATTTTCGGAGCCGACAGTAAAGCTCTAAGGTCATCTTGACCCCTGTGCTCACTTGAAGGCACGTACAAGGAGCTGGCTTACTTAAAAAACACCAGGTGCCCGGGATTGCTTTGCTATGTCTGCAGAGTTTGTTTTACTTTCTACCAGTTGACCTTGTCCTATTTTACTGCATTCTGTTTTTATTGAAATTTTCCTTTTTTTTCTGGACTATTATAACCTTATGTTACCTCTTGACTTCTAATAGTATATATTAGGGAAAGTTAAAAATAAACGATGCTGTAGTCTTGAGCTGCAGACCTCCTGACCCCATCATTTGTCTCATGTCTTTTTTTTTTCTCATCCTTGCTCCCTAATTTAGGATTCCCTTTCATTGCCGGCAGGTTCCGGCATGTGGCGCCCGATTCCGGACCTGAAAACCTGGGATCAAGGTAGAGGACCCCACTAAGGTAAGAGGACGCATCCTGAAAAAGACAGTGGGTGAAAGTATAGTTGGGAGTAAGAAATTATGGAGCAAGGTAAGAGCCGCACGTTATATGTGCAGGCTCTTAAGTGAATGCTTCAAGTTCGAGGAGAGAAAGTTGGACAGAGGCAGTCAGAGAGTTTCATTCGCTTTGTCAAGGAAGTATGTCCATGGTTCCCAGAGTAAGGAACCATTAGTTTAGAAACTTAGCATAAAAAGAAAAAAAAAGGAAGAAAGGATTCAGGGACATTATGATGCAAATGGCCTGTAAGTTAAAACATTGCTGCTTTGTGATTGTCTGGTTCTGTGTAGCCCGCAGGTTCTGTACTGGGGTTGGCAAGAGTCTTGGCAGACACAATTTAAGACAGCCAACTGGGCCACTGGGAGATGTCCCCCAGATCCCCATCAGGGTAAACTATCCACTAGTGCTGACATTTTGGCCTGTCTATAGTTAGGCACTTTCTGTCTGACAGTCTACAAAGCACATGTTGTAAATGTGTTTTGTCTCAATGTTTGTGTGTATGTATTTTGGAATTCTTGGAATGTTTCTTCTCTCAGATTCATCCTGATGCGAGAGCCCTGAGGAGGCTGGCTAACACCCCCTTTTTAATATCTGTTTGTCTCTAGCTCCTCCTTTTTTACTTATACTTTAAACTGACCCCCCTTTCTACCCTTCACTGCCACCTCCTCCACCCTCTCGGATCCAGGAGTAGGGGAGGGGTGGGGAGTGAAAAACCTGGAGGATCTAACAATAACTTAAAAGGGCCAGCAGGGAGAACTTGCAGCCGGATGAAAATGCAATTGACCACCTGCAAGTGACACCAGCAAGATCTTAGCCTCAGGTCTTGGCCCAGGGGATCTGAGTATGGGGGAGAACCTGTCAGTCTGAGGGGACTGCCACTAGGGACTTCTTTCCCTTGCCCCAAGATGACTGGGAATTCTTCACCTTGGTAGGCCCCTGGGTCAATGTTTGCAGTAATCTAAAAGAAAAATCCTCCAGAGGTGAGTAGAGGGGGTTCCAGTCCCCTGGTAAGTGGATTTGAGTCCCACTTGTGAATGGTACTGAGATGTTGCCCCATTCACTGAGACCTAATTTTGTCTTTGTGGCCCCTTGTTTGTCTTGTTTACTTCAGTGTGTTTTCTGTTATGTTTTCTGAGGTAGGGCTAAACTGGGGGCCCATTAGCCCCCCACTCAGTGTTTGGTTGTTGTCTTGTCTAGTTCTGTTTTAGAATTGGTACCAGTTTCAAATGTACATACAACTGATTCTGATTTTTGCACAGTTTAAGATCTGTGTGTGTTTTGTATGTGTTTGTGAACATGTTCAAGATAAAAATTATCAGTGTGCTGTAACAATTGGGTAAGTTTAAGTTAAAATTTAAAAGGTTATGAAGTTTGAACATTACCAAAAATTTTAAAAACTTTTCACATTGTTTTAAATGACTTTTTAAGGATTCTTTACCATATAAAATTTTAAAAATCTGGTATTTTAAAATGCATAAGGCTGTTTACAGTGGTATCAAGTTATCTAGCTTGAAAAATGCTTTGGCTGTTGGAATTTAGTTCTCTTGGTTCAAATTTGGGGATAAATATTAAAAGTTTGAATATAAAAGTTTGTTTAACACTGTCAAATACATTACCTGTTCTGTCTGTCTAAAAATGTGTATTTTCTTTCAAAAACCAAGAGATAAGAAAAGGAAAAAACTTAAAAGCCATCAACTGACCTATCTTTAGTTGTAAGGGGTAAACTCATAAAAGTGCAGTTCACCTGGTCATACATGGTAGGACGGGCCATGGGAGGAGTCCACACATGGTAAAAGAGGACAAGCTGGCACAAATGCAGTTCATTTTACCCTAAAGAGTGAGATTTGTTGCGTTCCCATTCCATAGGAGGGGCCAAGTGACCCAGTTTTGTTCTATCCTTTTTCTCTACAGATAAATACTGGAAACATGATGGTAAAAATTAGTGATGTGATGATCAGATTAGTATGGCTAAAACTGCCCCTTGGTCTTAAAAAGAGGGTTAAAAATGTATTTGTATAATGTGACTTGCTTTCAATGATGTTCTACAATTAGGATATGTTTTTAAAGTCATAAATGTGTTAAGTTTAACTTCTTGGTACAGTGATGATTGTAATTCTTGCATTAAGAAAAAAATTGTCATTTGAGTTTAAAAGTTTTAATGTGTATCTGTATTAAAACAAACAAAGAGACAATGAGTGACACTTGGCCTCAAGATTTTAAGGGATTTTTTTTAATGTAACTAAAAACTAAAATATAAGAGAAAAAAGAGATTAACAGATGTTTAAAAATAGGAATGGATTTCTGGATATAAAGTTTAAAAGTAAAATTGTTCTTAACATTTGCCTCAAAGTAAAAAAATTAGGATTACCAAAATAATTGCTATTCCAGTTTGCTCTTAGAGGTTTTCTAAGTTTCCAGCAAGCCAAGAACAAAACACAGAGGATTCTTATAAGTTTGTCAGATGTAACTTTGGCTCTTAATAAGTTACAGGTAAGAGCATGCTTAAAAGCAACTTCTATGTTGACCACTATGTTGTTTTTAATTGGAGTAAAGTGGCCTTTTATAAGACTCATTGATCTGCAAACTGGTTCAAAGCGAGCCCGGGCAGGAAAAGGTCCTTGTGAGACTGTAACCTCTACTCAGCCAACAGAGTGCTGAAAGAGCAAGCAGAGCTGCTTTGGGACTCATAGTGGCTAGCCTTGAGTGGCTAGCACTCATAGAGTGCTAGCCTTGAGTTGTAAAGCTGAGAGACAGCACTCAGGCCTCAGTTCATGTCCAGCAACCAGCTAAGGAAAATACAGATAAGACATTTATCCCAGGGTAGAGAAGACATTCCTGGGACAAGAGCAATGGAGGAGCATCCAGAGGCAGTAAGCCACTGCTTGGATGACAAAAATGACAAATCCTACAGTAATTTGTGCATGGCCCTTCAATAATTGGTCAGAGCAAGGAGGTCATGTGAAGATAGTTTGTAAGCATGCCTAATATCCATGACTATCTACTTTGTAAGGACAGAATCGTGTGATAGTATTAAAAAGCTAAAGTTATAAAATGTGGGCAATGGTTTAAATCCCAACCCCTGAATGTTTCAAAGGCCCTAATTGGCAATAACTTTTGAGCTAACACCAGATACATAAAGTTTATCTGCTCAAGAAAATAGTTTGTAAACCAAAGAGTGTGTTTCTATTAACATCTGTCTAAAGGCCTGCACTGGTGACTTAGATATTGTTAGGGTTACTAGAGGTCACATTCCTAAAGATGCTACAGAAGATGATTCTTTGCTCATCATCCCCTTTTTTGAACAAGGGAACAAAGTCATTAAAAAATGTGACAAAATAGACAAAAAAGACGTGCAAAATAGTAGTACAGGCCTGAGCCCTCCATATCTGCCTAAAAAAGTCAGCTTTATTTAAAAAATAAATTGTTGTCATCTTGGTAATTTCTCCTGGGTTATTGTCTAAATAGTCTTAAAAACTCGTGGGGCCACAGTCTGTGAAGCATATGTATTACTTGTATACTTAACCAGGCTGTGTAGAAATTTACACCCCTGCAAGTGGTGTGACAGTCCCTTGGAGCCACGTAGAGACCCTGCTGCTGCTGCTATAGCCTGACAGTCACCTGGAGGAAATCTACATTGTTACCCTGACCACCTCCACGATGGAAAAAGTAGACTAAACTCCACCCTGATTCCATTTTTTTTGGATGGCTTCCCATTGTCCATGTGACCATATAACAACTCTAATTTTATTATGGCTACTCCTCTTACCGGGGAGACTAGCAAACATTGTATTGCTCCTTCCCTACACTGTTTTGACACTCTAGGACTTCCTAAATATATTAAAACTGATAATGGTCCGGGATATGTTGGACAAGCTTTTCAAACTTTTTATAAATCTCAGCAGATTTTTCACTCTGCAGGTATTCCCTGTATTCCTCAAGAACAAGAAATTGTTAAACAAGCCAACTGGCTATTAAAACTCCAAATTTTTCAGTTAAAAGGGGGAAATTATACCCCTTCTTTCCTGTTAATATTCTTCTCACACTTTATTTGTACTAAATTTTTTAAGCTTAGACTGTAATGGCCTTTCTGCAACACAGCGGTTTTTGAAAAAAAAGAGAGAGAGAAAAGAGCTTTTGCCCAAGTTACGTGGAAGAATCCTTTAACGGGTGATTGGCACAGGCCCGATCCAGTTTTAACTTGGGGTTGAGGACAGGTTTGTGTTATTTTGCAGGAAGAAAATAAATCCTGCTGGTTGCCTGAGTATTGTGTTAGGATTGTGGAAGCTCATACAGATGACACAAACACTGACACATTGGGCTTACATGCTGGATCCCCGGTTATACACCCTATAATTTGGGAGGGAGTTGAAGTACTCATTCATGTCAATAGATCAGCATACAATACAGCCCCCAATCCCTTCATCCAGCACAGCAAGATGGTAGATATCGCAGCTTCATACATTGAAATTCCTTTATGACATCTTTACCAACTGAACACCCAGTTCATGCAAATTCTTCTCCATCCTATATGGTACCCAGTTGCATTCATTCTTCACAAATAGAATCTACAAGAGAGCCTCATCCAAAAGGTACAGGCATGTACAGCTATTTTTTACCAATATTTCTGGAACTAACTCTGAATTAATGGACTGGTCTGGTGCTAATCTTACTAACAAGTACAATCCTGGGCTGTGGTGGATGAATGGGCATCCTCAACATCATGTTTGCATACTGGTGGCTGCACTCAACAACATAACCTGCCCAATTCAAACCTTTTAAAAAATATTATGAGTTGTGTATCACCACCCCATGTCATTATGTATTGACCATATAATATCACTGTAGGAGCTAATTATTTTAATGTCACCTGTTCTAATTGTTCTTTTACTAATTGGTTGTATAGAGGCATAACTAAATCCATACTTATTGTTAGACAACCATCTTTTGTTATGCTTCCTGTAAATATTTCTAAAACTTGGTATAAAAATTCTGGCATTCAGATGTTTAGACAATTGAAAGAACTAATGAGCCCTCGTCGATTTGTTGGGCTGCTTTAACTGATGTTTTGGTCTTTATTTTGTTAGCTGCCTCCACAGCAGCAGCTGCTGTGACACTAACACAAAATGTACAGACTGCCCATTATCTTAATCAGCTTGCTCATAATACTACATGAGCCCTACCTCTGGACTCTAAAGTGGCAACAACTGCTAAAAAAAACTGTTTAAACAATTTCAATGCTATATCCCTTCCCTGAATTATGTCAAAGGATTGCTAATGTCATTCCTTGGCCTGGGAATGCTTTTACTGATGGTGTTTCTATGCCTTCCTTGTATTATACGTGCACGGCAAAACTCTCTTGAGTATAGCCAGCCAGCTACATAAGATCAAGCTCCATATAAATAAATTCCCCCTGAGAGGAACTACAGCCAGAGATGGGTAAGAGAGGGTGCCAGTCTGACCAACCTAAGACAGGCTCTTCAGCTTCACTCTGAAAAAGTTCCCGACGACGGGTAAGGGAGACATGGTGATCCACCTAACCTGAGACAGGCGGGTTCACTTCTTCAAACAAAGAAAGGGTGATATTGATTCCTTTACCAAATGGAATCTATGAACTAAATTTTTAGAAATTGTTATGAGAATGACTAAAATTCTACCAACCAAATAGTTCCTCCAGTTCCATCTAATTTTTAGCATCAACATTCATGTCAGCATTCATCATCCTGGGCACTGAACTGTGCCTCCAACAGAAACATCCTGATGAAGGGTCGTCAGAGGCACTGGGAAGGGTGGGATTCGAAGATCACCCCCACGGCCAGGGACTCCAGCACTGACTGACCAGGCTCCATCTTCTTGATGCATTCATCCACAGTTGGGCCTTTGACTCCACTGCTCTGAACCTGGCTGACTTTGCTCCACACAAGCATGTCCAGTGTCACTCATTTCTCTGAAGACACCATGGAGCTTCTGGGTTGTTTCTTGGCTGTGGTGAATAGTGCCACAGTAGATATGGTGTTCAAGGACCAACATATTCTTGAGAATATGCCTACATATTTCATTTTCTATTGTCTTTTTTTTCTGGTTTGTTGTAGGACCTGAACTCTGGGCTGGGGCGATGTTCTTCAGCCCTTCAGCTCAAGGCTAACACTCTACCACTTGATCCACAGCAACACTTCTTGCTTTTTGTGCTTAGGTGATGCTGAGGAATTGAACCCTGGTCATCATGCATGCAAGGCATCAGTCTACCACTGAGCTACCTTCCTAGCCCATTTTCTATTCTTTTTTTTGTGGTCTGTCATGGGCTTGAACTCGGCCTGGGCACTGTCCCTCAGCTCTTCAGCTCAAGGCTAGTTCTCTACCATTTGAACCACATTGCCACGACCAGCCTTAGCTGCTTATGTGGTGCTGAGGAATCACACCCAGGGCCTCTTGTATGCAAGGCAAGCAGTCTATCACTGAGCCACCTTCCCAGACCCTCTTTTGCTTTTGAAGACAGGGTCTCAACTGTGTAGTCCAGGCTAGCCTTGAAATTAGTATCCTCTTGCCTAAGCCTCCTCATTGCTGGAATTTTAGGTGCACATCACTATGCCCAGCTGCATTTCTACCTAACTGTTCATCAGTTTCATTGTGATCCCAAAGAGATGTTTAATGCCTTGATGAGAGGATCATCAGCAGGGAAGCTCTCCGTCACTTTTCACCTTCTTGGGGCATAGGACCATTCTTCACCTCAATGCAGCTTCTTGTTCTGCTATGCCCTGGGGAAGGAGGCCTTCTGTGCCCACCAGGGTTAGCTGTTCTAAGTGATGTCACTGCACTCAGAACACATGACATCATTGTGCTCCATGCACTGGAGCAAGGCAGGAGAAGCACACAGGATAGGGTTTGCAGTCCACTGCAGTGGTCCCAATCGGAACTATGGGGTTAGGAACCTGTCTACACAGGCTGCCCTAGATAGTTGTCCCTTGCTCCCACCTTAGTTTCTTCAGGGGAGGGTTGATCTTGCTGCTGCTTCTCCTTTCATGTGAACACACTACGAGAATTTGATGCACCTGTTCTCTGGGACTGCTGGGACAAATAGCCTCACCCAGTGGCTTACATTCACAGCTTCTTGGGGATCCACTCTGCGCTCCTCTCCTCACTTGAGGCCCAGTTATGGTTCTTGATTTTCTTTGGCTTATGGATGTATCCTCAGCCTCCCCCTGCCTCTGTTTCCAGGCTGTGCCCACTGTACTGAGTCTTCTCCAGCTGGGGTGCTTAGGAGGACACTGTGGTTAGCTCAAGGACCCACCCTCAATTCAGAGTGAACTTATCGTGCCATGTTGAAACACTCACCCACAGACACTACTTTCCTGTTCACCAGCACTGACTCAGGACTTGGACATAGCTTACAGCCCATGTGTAAAGACAAACAAAATTCCGTGATTTTTCTCCAAATTTTCACCACAGTCAACAGAAAGCTGTGGCCCTGAAAAGTGTGATCATTTCTCCCCAGTAGAAAGCAAGTATTTCCATTTTTTTCTTTTTTTTTATCTGAGACTAAAACTTCAACTTGGTATCTGATGCTTTAGCTCATTGGCTGGTGCTCTACCACCAGAGCCATAACTCCCTCCCCGAGTATTTCCTTATGCAACAGCAGACACAGTCCGGCACCTCTCATTCGGTTCACTTCTCACCCTAACTTCTCCTGCTGCAGATGTGAAGTCCCAGGTTGCTTGCCTGTGTTTCTTACTCTGCCCCCACGTGGGGCTGATCAGCTCAAAGGAATCAGGACCGAGGCAAATCCTCACTGGTTTACCATCAGGATGCCACTGGAAAGAAGTGTATGGGAAGGATCCAGGGGCCGAGTGCTTTGTCTATACCCCCTACGCTCCATGAACCCTCACATCTTCAGCTTTCTGGAAGCTCTCCAAACCCTCTGGTTTTGTTCTTTATATATATATTTTTTATACAGACTTCATGGATGGGGAAGACTGTGTCAAAGTGTGATCAAGCAGAAAGGGTGTAACAGGGTCCTCAAAGGGCCAGGCTGGGGGCCTAGCAGAGCTCCTCCTGCACTCTCTGGCCCTCCTGTTGGCATGTGGGGCTGGACCCTTCCCAAAACTGGTAAAGGGATGTACTGTCAGACACTGGTCAGGATTCTGCTGTGATGACTCGGAGATGGAAAAGCAGGGTGCAGTAGTTACCATGGCCGTCCTCTGAAAAAAAGCTCAGGTTCTATGGCCTGCATTCCAGAGGGAGTTAATGAGCCAGAAACTGAGCACCCAGATCCGCCTGTACAGTCCAGTCCCACCTGTACATTCTTGGATTCCCATTCACCCATGGAATTGCCCACAGCACGGCTGTGTGTAGAGCACATGGGCAGCAAAGATGGCGCTGAGAGAGGTAGTTGAGTGGGCAGAGCCCGATTTGCTTTACGTTTATTGCAGAATCAGACCGTGGAAGCTGAGGTGCATGATAGGGTGTGAACTTGACAGTGATTGGTTCCTTTTCCTCCCCTGCCATGCCACCCGCTCTTTTTTGCTTTAGAAAGGGCTTGCTGTGTGTTAATAAACGAGTTTTCCTGCTTGACTTGACTCTCCACTGTGTCTGATTGTCTCCCAGGCAAAGGGAAGCTGGGGAACGGGCGAGCTGCCACACTTACCTTTCCTCGGACGCTGTCCGTCTATGAGGAACAAAGACCTGACATCTGGCACACAACTTGGGGCATGAAAGGAAAAGATGCCTGCCGAGGTCTTGTGCCCTTATTTGCCCTACTAAAAGACAGGACACCCCATGAAGTTTTACAATTACAGAAAGCCATTGGGAAACTTTTTTGCAGTTCCAAGAAGCCCTGGAAGAAGTTTCCCTGAGGAGGTATTCTATTTTTGAGCCCATTTCCCTTTGGTTTTTTGCAGGTGTTACATTGATTTCTGCAGTTTTAACTCAAAGGGGAGAGCCATTAGAGTGGGTTCACAATTCCCTGGGGGGGCACACCTTGGGTGTACTCTCAGGCAGACCAACTTGCAGACCAACTTGCTATTATCAAGTGAAGGACCCAAGCCAAAGGCATTATGGCTTGGATCCTCACTAAGTTGTTTTTCTTTTTTGGGTGGCAGACGTTGAGTGGCTCACTCGAGCCAATGCTCATCTTGCTCACTCATTGGAGGTGTTTCTAGGCCAAATTGACTGCATTGACCTGGAGCCTTTCCAGTTGCATATGGCAGGTACCGTGTCTTTTGGGAAAGGTAGTGCTGTCCAGACAGCAAAGCAGAAGCCTCGGCCTCATGCCTGCAGAACAGGCAGGATTGGTTTTGTGAGCAATTACTGAAGCATGATTGTGGGCTAGAGCAAAATGCCAGGCTGGCATCTTAAAGGACAGCAGTGTAGTGTTGGGGTTCTGGAGGTGGTGCTCTGAGCACTGGATGCTGTACTTCCTGTGGCAAGTTCTAGGTCAGAAAGGAAGAATCCCAGAGATCGGTGGTGCCCGGGCCTGCCCTGCCCAGCTCTGAGGATTGAGGCTGTGGCTGGGCTTGGCGCTGTCTTCAGGTGGGAGCCAGGCACAGGGGCCATTGGTTGCAGGCAGGCGGAAGGGGGGGGAAAGCCTACAAAGTCTCCAGGAGGCAGTAGCTGAACCAAGTCTGAACAGAGAGAAAGGATTTTTGGTTGAGAATATAAGACTTACCTGAACAGGAAATCTGCTTGCCACAGTGTTGTACAGGATGGGACTCAGTCTCCCCTCCCTGAGGGGTGCAGAGTGGCCTTTCATGCAGCGCTCCCCCACCCACCCCCAGCTCGTATCTTGTTCTCTATGCTGGCCATATGGGAAAACTCTGGGTACTGACAGCAAGCTTGGGTATCTTGGGGCCGGGATCCCAGGGTGCCTGGGCCCAGAGTAGGCTGTGATGGGAATGCCCTGCCCCTACACACACCATCTACAATGAGGATGAAGTCCTTCTGGCCCTGGCTGAGCAGCTTGGAACCTTCACCCACCTGATGGGGGCACAGAGAATGTGCACTGCCTGCTGGTGAGTGGCTTGTGGGATCCCTGTACAATCCCCATGGCAAAGACAGGAGCCATGGAGCCATGTTGGGAGGGGTCGGGGTGCTGTCCAGGGTGGCCTCAGGGATGGAGGACTGAGCAGAACATCAGTGCCACCCCCTGCACCGCGCCTGCAGCCCCCGCTGGAGTCGCTGACCACGGTGGAGGAGACAGTGGTGCAGTCCAAGGAGGTGGAGTCCTTGTTGCTGGAGCCTGCTGGCAAGAAAATGGAATCCTGGATTAGGAAAGCTGAGATATATCCCATCTTGGTGTGCTGGATGAAGGGATAAGGCGTTGTACTGTATACTGATCTATTGACATGAATGAGTACTTCAACTCCCTCCCAAGTTGTAGGGTGCACAATCAGGGGATCTGGCATGTAACCTCTATGTGTCAGCATTTGTGTCATCTGAATGAGCATCCACAATCCAAACACAATGCTCAGGCAACCAGCAAGATTTATTTTCTTCCTGCAAAAAAATACAAACATGTCCTCAACTCCAAGTTAAAACCGGATCCGGGGCCGTGCCAATCACTGTTAAAGGATCCTTCCACTTAACTTGGGAAAAAGCTCTTTGCTCTCTTTTTTCCCAAAACCACTGTGCTGCAGAAAGGCCATTACAATCTAAGCTTTAAAATTTTAGTACAAATAAAGCATGAAAAGAATATTAACTGGAGAGAAGGGGTATAATTCCCTCATTTTAATTTAAAAATTGGGTGTTTTAACAGTCCATGGGCTTGTTAAACAATTTTGTATTCTTGAGGAATATAGGGAATATCTGTAGAGTGAAAAATCTGGTCAGATTTACAAAAAGTTTGAAAAGCTTGTCCGACATATCCCGGACCATTATCAGTTTTAATATGTTTAGGAGGTCCCATTGTGGCAAAGCAGTATAATGAAGGAGCAATACAATGTTTGCTTGTGTTCCCAGCAAGAAGCATAGCCATAATAAAATTAGAGTAGGTATATGGTAACATGTACAAAGTGAAACCATCCAAAACTGGAATCAGCCAGGAGTTTAGTCTGCTTTTTCACGGTGGAGGTCGTCAAGGTAACAATGCAGATTTCCTCCAGGTGACTGTCAGGCTGTAGCAACAGCAGCAACAGCAGGGTCTCTCAGTGGCTCCAAGGGACTGTCACACCTTGTGCTGGGCTGTAAATTTCTGCACAGGCTGTTTAGGATACAAGTAATGCATAGGCTTGGCAGGGTGTGGCCCCACTAGTTTTTAAGACTATTTTTAATTTTCTAAGTTAAAGAATCTTTAAATAGTCATTTAAAACAATGTGAAAAGTCTAAAATTTTTGGTAATGTCCAAAGCTCATAACCTTTTGAATTTTAAACTTAACTTACCCAATTTTTACAGCATGCTGATAATTTTTATTTTGAACATGTTCACAAACACATACAAAACACACACAGATCTTAAAGTGCGAAAAAATCAAAATCAGTTGTACATACATTTAAAACTCGAATCAATTCTAAAACAGAACTAGACAAGACAACAACCAAAGGCGGAGGTGGGGGCTAATGGGCCCCCAGTTTATCCCTACCTCAGAAAACACACTGAAGTAAACAAGACAGACAAGTGGCCACAAAGACAAAATCAGGTCTCAGTGAATGGCACGACATCTCACCACAATTCACAAGTGGGACTCAAATCCACTTACCAGGGGGCTTGAAACCCTCTACTCACCTCCAGAGGATTTTTCTTTTAGATTCCTGCTAACTTTGACCCAGGGTCCTTCTAAGATGGAGGAGAATTCCCAGTCATCTTGGGGCAAGAGAAAGAAGTCCCTAACAGCCGTCCCCTCAGCCTGACAGGTTCCCCCCATACTCAGACCCCGTGGGTCAAGGCCCGAGGCTAAGATCTTGCTGGTGTCACTTGCAGGTGGTCAGTGGCATTTTCATCAGGCTCCAAGTTCTCCTTGCCCACTTATTTATTGGGCAGTTGTTTCATTGAGGATTTGTTGTTGGGGGATTTAATTTTTTGAGTTCCAAGTATGTTTTAGATATGAGACCCTTGTCCTTTGTATGGCTAGTGAAGATCTTCTCCCAATCCATGGGCTTTAGGCTTTCTGATGGTTTCTTCCAAGTGTTGGATAGATGTATCATATTTCTTGGATTTGTCTTGGATGGTTGTATATTCTTTCTCTATAATATCTAGGCTGTCTTCAAACCCTGAGATTCAATCTTCTGCATGGTCTAACATGCTGTCAAGACTTTCTACTTTGTTTTTTATTTCTTTTCCTTCCAATTGATCAGCTTTGATGGCTTCAAATTCTTTGTTGAAGCTTTGTTTTAGATCTTGTATGGACTTCTTTACTTCCTTAATTTGGTGTTCAGTGTTTATTCTCAAATCACTTAGTTGATTGGTTATGGTTTCTTTGGACTCCCATTCCTTCTGTTCGGTTCCATTCAGCATTCCCTTTGTGGTCTCCCTGACTTCCTTCAGCTCTTTGTTAATGGATCCCATGAATGCCTTTAGTGATCTTTGTGTATTTTCATCCTGCTCTCTCAATTCCTCTATTACTCTTAGCTTAGCTTCCTCACATTCATGCCATTCTTGTAATTCTCTTTGAGTGTTCTCAGCCTGTTCATGCCATTCCTGCCTTTCTCTTTGAGTACTCTCAAGCTGCTCAAGCAAATCCTGTATCAGTTTTTGAGTAGCTTCCTCACGCTTATGATATTCCTATATAAACTTTTGGATTGCCTCCTCTCTCTCCCTATCATGCTCATACAGAGTACTTTGTATGATTTCAATCTTTTCATTTATCATGTTTGCCAGCAGTGCTTGTAGAGCTATTTGGGAACTCTCCTCTGGATTATTCATTATCTGTTCTGTCCCCTGATTATCATGAGTGGGAGTGTAGATACCTGGACTTGCCATTTTTCTTGTGTTTTTCTGGCTTACTCTGCCCATTTGGGATGAAAGTAACACCAGTTTTGTGCTAGAACACTAACTTAAGGCAAGCATCAACCAAAGTCTGAATTTGCACAGTCAATAGTCTACAGATACAATCTAGTTCAACAGATACCTCTATTCAACATCAAACAACCATATATTAATGGCTATGAACCGCAAAGAAGAATTTGGTAAACCAGAAATTATTAGGGTTAGGGAGAGATGTGGGTAAAAAATAAGAATAGAGTGATGTGGGAAGGTACAGGGAGAGTTAACTTAACTAAGTCCTAGTCTCAAAGCAGGAAATAGGTTGAATAGGATGAAAGTAGAGAGAGAAAAAACAAGAAGAAAGAGAAAGGAAAAAAGAGACCAGAAAAAATACAAAAATAAAAATTATTAATATGCAGATTTGAGAACAAACTGTTCAAAGAACGTGAATATAATGAGAGAAGGGGAGGGATATAAAGGAGATGTGAAAAACTTAAAAATAAAAATACTTAAAATATTATATACGTATAAAGAGGTAGTACTGCTATTAAGGAATTTAAGTCTCAGAAGTTATGCATTGAGTAATAAATTTGTGGATTAAGTGTGTACACAATGGGGGATAGGGTCCAATAGTCAACTATGGGTTTATCTGAGGATGTGCAGAACAACAATTAAGTCCCACAAAGAAGAACAAAAGAGAGGAAAAGGTGAGAAGGATAAGGAAGAAAGAAAAAAAGATCAGAAGATCAGTCGAGCTAAGCTAAAAACATAAAGAAATTTTTTTAAAAAAAAGAAAGAAAGACAAACACACACATGCATGTATCCCTAAAATAAAGATTATGAGGGGAAAAATTACTAGAAAACAATTTTTTCCAAAAAAGGTAAAAATTAAAAAGAGTTTTAGAAAAGAAAAAAAATTTTGTAAAAGGTATTTAAAAAAAAAGAAGAAGAAGAAGAAAAAGGAAAAAAAAAGTTATTTGATTTTTTGGGGAGGGTTGGGAAAAATCCTGTATCTCCCTTGTGTCTATAAACAGTCTCTGGTTGGAGTCTCTGGTCTGCTTGTGGTCCTGTGGCTTGGTTGGTTTCTTAAGTCAGTTTGTTTGGACAGGCAGAAAAATGCTCTGCCTTACCTAGGATTTTGCGATCCTCCTTCCAAGTTTGTTCAATGGGAAGGGGATGTGCTTTGAGTATCACAAAAGAGGGAGATGGCTTTTTCCTCAAGTTTGGAGATGCTGTGATGAGGCTAGGTTCTGGGTAGAGTTGAGGCCTTTCAGCAAACAGTAGCTTTTCCCGGGGGCTAGTTTGTGAGAAACTCACAGAGTCCAGCCTGGAGCCACTCTCAGGGTTTCTGTTTACTGATGTCCAGGCTG
>NW_012267321.1:2421217-2430028 GCF_000151885.1 Dipodomys ordii | reverse complement strand
TCACACTGAGTGTCCTGACCCCTAGGCATGCTGCCTGCTGTGGCAGAGCTGGCCAAGGACCCGGGCTGCCTGCGGAGGCCCTACTGTTCACATCCTCCTATTATTCACATCCTCCTACTGCTCAAGTCCTCTTACTGTTCACTGAGCCACACCCCTGCCCTGGGAAGATCATCCATGTTTTTTGATGAGCACATAGCATTGTCTCAAAGCCTGGGTTTCCCACTGGGTATGGCAAGCATTCCCATGGCCCCTGTGGTCCAGGACATCAGTGGGAGTCTCCTTTACGGCTTTATATATTTTTTTTTTTGGTTACTCATGTGGATTGAACTCTGGTCCTGGCTGCCATGCCTCAGCATTTCAGTTGAGGGCGAGCACTCTACCATCTGAGCCACAGCCTTACTTCTGGTTTTCTGGTGGTTTATTGGAGATAAGAATCTCATGGACTTTCTTGCCCTGGCTTGATTTGAACTGTGATCCTCAGATCTCAGCCTTCTGAGTAGCTTTGATGACAGGAGTGAGCCACCGGCACCTGTCTAGGTTTGTGTCTTTTAAAGTCTGGATTCTACCTGAGAAAAACATATTTATGTTTCTTGTCTGGCTTGTTTTCTTTCCAAAGATGTATGATGAATTCCACTTCCATCCATTTTCCTGCAGGTGCCCAGCTTTGTTCTTCATGGAAAGTTGTTTTTTAGCAGAACAGACAAATATACAAGATAGAAAGGAGTAGACGGCAATAGACAGTATATTAAAATTTTGGAGCTATTTTGTGGTGGGAAATTGATATACAACATAAAGCTGACAGTGTTTTCCAGATCTGTATACACCTTTCTGAACTGTAAAGCAGTGACCCAGCTCTACCCTGTGCCTGTCAGCCAGGAGGGAGAGCTGGTCCAGGCCAGTTATAAACCAACACTGCATAGAGATGACACTTCACCAGCCAAGATTGAAAACTGAAAGTTCAGGGCGGAAAACTGTCCCAAGCAAATAGGAACTGACCTCAAAGGAATTCCTAGTTGCTTGTCCCATGAGAGCAGGGGAGACATCAAACCCAAGTTAGGTTGATGAGATAAAGACCATCACCCTCTGCTGACAGACAGTGAGCCAGCACACAGATGCCTCCTGCTGCCCCAGTTTCATGAACTAGTACTACTGGATGACATGGACTCGTAAGTCCAGACCAAGTTAGAATGTTGGCTTACGACCCCCTCTCATCAAGTGATAGGCTGTCGAGCCCAAAGTCAGCCATAAGACTTAAGGATCAAATGAAGGAACAAGTTTACAAATTCAAGAATCCAAACAATACCACAACTTTCCAGAACCTCTGGGATGCAGCAAAAGCTTCTCAGGGAATTTACAGCTGTGCGGGCCTGGCATGAAAACAGTCAGGTGTCTCCAATGCAATCACCGATGAAGCACAGTCTAAAAGCAAACCCAGAACAGTGGATAGAAATATAATCATAAGGTCTGGGAAGGTGGCTCGGTGGTAGAGCATGTGCCTTGTATGCTTGAGGCCCTGGGTTCAATTCCTCAGCACCACATAAGCAGAGAAAAAAGCCAGAAGTGACACTGTGGCTCAAGTGGTAGAATGCTAGCCTGAGCTGAAGAGATGAGGGACAGTGCCAGGCCCAGATTCAGGACCCATGACTGGACCCTCCCACACACACATCTCCCCTCCCCCCGCAGAAAAGAAAGATAATCATAAAAAATCAGCATAGAGGCAGCCAGGCACTGATGGCTGTTCACCACTAATCAGAGCTACTCCAGAAGTTCAGATCTTAGGATTGTGGTTCAAAGACAGCAGAAATGTCCATGAGGCGTATTATCAATAAACATCCCCAGAATGTACAAAGCGGAGCTCTGGCTCAAGTGGTATCGCACTAGCCTGGAGGTAAAGAAGCTTAGCAACAGTGCCCAGGCCCTGAGTTCAAGCCCTAGGACAGACACACACATAAACACACACACACACACACACACACACACACACACACACACAAAATCAGGGTAAAAATGAAAAGAATTGAGATTAAAAGAACAATGTAAAAAAATCTGTGAAAGAAGCTGAGCGCTGGTGTTTCATGCCTCTAATCATAGCTACTCTAGAGGCTGAGATATGAGGATCATGGTTCATGAGACTCATCTCCAATAAACCACCAGAAAATTGGAAGTGGCAACTGTGGCTCAAGTGATAGTGTATTTGCCTTGGGTAAAGAGCTGAGGGACAGTGCTCAGTCCCAGAGTTCGAGCCTCAGGACTGAGAAAAAAAATCAGGGAAGGTAAGAACTTTCCTTGGTAAGATAGCTAAGACTGACAAGCCTTCATCCAAGAACAGTGAAGACATCAACTAAGAAAACTAGAATGTCATAACAGTTTAAATTCAAGTTGTCACAGGGAAGTATATTAGAAACTTAGTCCAACACATTAGAAAATATACAAGAAATGGATTCACTTCTTTGCATGTTGGACCCATCAGGTTTGATCCAAGATGATTTTAGTCACCTAACTATATCTGTAATCAAGCAGTAAATACATTCACTGACAGATTCCACCAGGTGTTCAGAGTTACCACCAATGCTTCTCAGACAGGTTCAAAATCTAGGAAAGGAAGAAGGCTACCAAACTCCTCTCATACCAAAATGAAAACAGACTAGAGACAAGACTAGACACCTATTTCCTTGAAGAGCACAGATGTAAAATATTTCAAAACATACCTGCAAGTAATTTCAAAAATGAATTGAAAGATTATGCACCATGCCCACGTTACATTCCACTCAAAATTGCAAGTGTGGCTCAACCAGTCCTGGATCATTTGAAGAGTAAAATCCTGGACACCTGTGACTTGCACCTGTCATCCTAGCGACTGAGGCTGAGATCTGAGGTTCACAGTTCAAAGTCAGCTTGGGCAGAAAAGTCCAGCTGACTCTTCAATTCCCTACCAGAAAACTGGAAGCGGCACTAAGCTCCAAGTGGTAGAGCACTAACCATGAGTAAAAGAGCTCAGGGACAGCACCCAGGCTCTGAGTTAAAGCCCCACTACTGATTTTCTGCTGCTTCCCTCCCCCCAAAAAAGTCATTATAACAAGGATCCATCTGCTTTGAAGGTTTCTCCACCAAGGCACTATCAGCTGTAAGAAGTGAGTAGTTAGGGATTTTAATGAAGTAGAAACAATGGGAATGTAGATACAGTCTGGTAGGGATAGGACTAAGCAAGGTGTGTCCAGTGTGCAATAGTGGCTACCATCATGCCTGGACTCAGTTGAGACCCAGGAACAGAAGTCAGATGGTGCCTGTGCTAGGCGTCAGTCAATTGTTACTCCCAGATCTGACCTGGCATGAGCGCTTCCCCCCAAAAACCTCCTCAGAACAGGACTTTCTTGGCCCTTCTGGATTCTGCTGTTTCGATCCCAATGGCAGCGCTTCTCCAGGCTGGTTGTTTTGCGAGGATGGCAACCACAGTGTGGCATGCTCTACCAGCAGGAGGTGCACAAGGGGTGGGGCCCGGAGCCCCCAATCTAAGCATGCAGGGTGTGGGGGGGGGGAGCTGACCTCCCAGCTGGTTCACAGACTGAGTTGCACCTTTGTGAAACAACCAATTTTTCCTGGAAGGCTTTGTCAGGAGCTTCAAGTCATCCCCACGAGTGAGAGGTGGGTGGGCCTCATCCCTCTTTCATATTGAGCATAGTCACCAGGTACTGCTGTGAATGAAGCCAAGTCAGGAGCTGGTTGTGAGCTCTGGCTGACCACCTGTCAGGGGAGGGGAGTCGGGGGTTCCGGCCAACTCATGGCGAGGACATAGGGGACAGGAAAGGGATTCGTACAAGATGGTGGCACAGAACTGAAGGTGCTCAGGAAGAAAGGATGAGACAGAAATGGAGAGAGACATCCTGAATGTGCAAACTCTCCAGAAGTAATGAGTCCACGCAGGGCTACACGTCAGCATGAAGACTGGCAGCTGTGCTTCCAGCGGACTGCAGGGATGCGTGGGATGCAGAGCCTAACTTTGAGCTGAAGAGCTGAGGGACAGCGCCTAGGCCCAGAGTTCAAGCCCCACGGCCAACCAAAAATAAAAAAGAGGAAAAGCGCCTGGAGCATTGCTGAGCGCTGTGAGGGAGGGGAAGCGCGGGCCATGGATTGTCTTGGATATGGATCAGGCTCAAGACAGAGTGTGAGTTAGGTGGAGAGTGGGGTGCTCCTACGGAGCAGGTGCTCAGAGGGGGTGGGTTAGGGGCAGGGAAAGCCTGCATCCCATCACAAAGCAGGGAGCTGGTGGAGGACACGCTGCACCTAGGTCAGGAGGCAAAATCCACACCCAAGCTCTCCATGGTGATAGAGATGGGGAGGTCCTCTGGGGACGGGAACACCGGGGGTCAGGAGAGGACCAGGTGTGTGTGAGGTTAATGATGACACCAGACAGCTCCCCAAAGATCCCAGAGCATGCATGTGCAGGGGGGAATGACTTTGGGCTGGATTAAGGGTGTGGGGCAAGTACAGAATCTGGCTAAAGCCAGTGTCGGGGGAGGGAGTGCAGGGACGGCAGGGCCTGTGGTTCAAGCCTTTCTGTGGTGGAGTGGCTGTGGGAATTTCAGGATCAGGAGGAGGTGCCTGGCTCAGAGCCCACAGTCCACTCAACATCCAGCATAGTCCCTGGATGGCTCCTGGAGGCAGGCCTGCCATCTGCTTGCTTTCCTTTTCTGGGCTGGTCCCAGGACTTGAAATCAGGGCCTGGGTCCTATCCCTGAGCTTTTGTGCTCAGGGCTGGTGACTGTCCCCAGCAAATCAGTGCTACTTCTGGCTTGTTGTCACCCTGATATTCATTTCTGAGAAGAAAAGGGTGGAGGTGGAGAGCCCTAGACTGGAGGGCCCTGCCAGTCATTCAGCTCAGCAGCCCTCACCGGCACTCCAGAAGCTGTGGTAAAGTGACCTCATAACAAGGGACATGACGATCATTGCAGGAAATGTCACAATAGACAAGCAAGGGACTTTCTTAAGGAGCCTTCGTGTTGTAAAAACAACTTTACATTAAAAAAATGTGCTTTTCAAAAGTACACTTAATGTCCTTGTTGAATTAGCAGAGAGTTTAGAGATATGTAACATAGACTGCCAAGGAAAATAAAGAGTTGTAAAAATAAATTCTGTGGAAGAAATAAGCATGGACAAGACTCAGGGAGTAACTGTCAGGAAGGAGCCTTGATGTTTGTGGCTAGTGCTACACCAGCAGGACTCCCTTCCTCCCTCCCTCCCTTCCTTCCTTCCTTCCTTCCTTCCTTCCTTCCTTCCTTCCTTCCTTCCTTCCTTCCTTCTTTCCTTCATTCATTCATTCTTTCCTTCATTCCTTCCTTGCTTCCTTCTTTCCTTGCTTCTTTCCACCTTCTCCCTTTTTTTTCTACCTTCCTTCCTTCTTTCCTTCCTTCCTTCCTTCTTTGCTGTCTTACCATCTCCCTTCTCTGTCTGTTTCTGTCTGTCTGTCTGTCTGGGTCCCTCATTTTCTCTTTCCATCTTTGTACCAGTCCTGGGGATTGAACTCTGGGCCTGTTCTATCTGTTCTATTCCTTGGACAATTTTGCTCAAGGCTAGCACTTTACCGCTTCAGCCACAACACCACCTCCATTTTTTTAGTGGTTTATTGGAGAAGACAGTGTCAGAGAAATTTTTCCTTAGACTGGCTTTGAACTATGATCCTTAGATTCCACCTTCTCAGGAACTCAGAACACAGCTATCAACCGCCAATACCCAGCTGCTATTTTCTTTCCAACTATTTTCTTCTCCAGAACAGAAAGGCCTTTAAGAATGATTTGCTTTCTTGTATAGGTAACTATTAAAGAAAGAAAGAAAAAAATCAAAAGACTCAAAATGGCATTAGGAAAACCTGTTAGGTGAGTTTAAACAGTTTATCTTGAACTTGAAACCACCACCAGGTAATGGGACAGATTCTCTGGGAGAAGTGGACATGATCTAATAAGCACTATTTCAAAATCTAACATTTCCACTTTCATATAATTTTGTGGGTCAGCAAAATAGAGACAGATGAACACACACACAGATATATAGTACACAAATGTGCAGGTGTGGACGTGTGTGCACACCTCTAGCTCTCAGCAGATGACATTTACCTAGGTTTGGAGATTGTTGAAGGGCCAAGCAAAATTCAGCTGAGATGCAAGCTTGGTGGTCCTCAGGGGAGGACCACTTTCTTCTTCTTTGTGCAGGTGAAGAGGAGGCTGCAGGGAGTGAAGTGTCTGCTCATGAGCAGGAAAGGGCTGAAGGCTGGGAAACAGCCCATAGCAAATGCCGCTATAAGGTACAGCACAGGGCTGGGGTTGTAAATCACAGACAAGCAAATCTGAGAGATGCAGGACATAGTGTAAAAGGAGACAAAGGCGCTCACCTGGAGGAGGATGCTTATGGTAGCTCTGGACTCGGGAGAGGCTCTGGTGGAGACACTGGTTCTCTGGATGTGTCCCATTCTCTGCTTGTGTCTGTACAGAACGAAGAGCATGGAGCTGCTGGCCCAGACCATGAGCCCCAAACACAGAACATCAGGCACAGAGAGCATGGTTACATAAAGCACATCCTCAGCTGGCTCATGACGCACAGAAGAACAGTGTCCAAAGGCCTTTAAGATCGTAATGTTGTCATGTGCTTTGCGTCCAGTGATGTACATGGGAAAAACAATGTTCACCAGGAGGAAAACCCCCCAGCTGAGGTAAACGGTGGAGACAATGTGCTTGTGGGCTCTCCCCTCAGCCCTGCCCACTTGGAGTCCCCCTGGCTGATGCTCACAGCCTGGAAGATGCTGAGGGAGCAAGTGCTACCTATTGCCACACCCTGCCCACTCGGTAAAGACAGAAGACCATTTTGCACCCCATATCACTGAAGAAATTTCTCCAGCCCCAAGCCACCACGGTTTGGGGAATACCCCTACACAGAAGACATAGGAAGTTGGCCACAATTAAGTGCCTAAGAATCAAGTCTGTGGCTCTCATCCTGTTCCCCATGCAGTAAAGGAATAGATAATGGGAGAGAAGAGACAAATTACCCACAAAACCAACCACAGTCTGGGCTAAGAGGATCACCCCCATGGACACATGGGCATCTCCCATCCTCTCTGTTACTTGAGTCTCATCCAGAGGCTCTGGCTTAGGAAACTGAGGCCTGCACAGGGCCAAGGTAACTCAACATTCTCCATTCAGCATTCAGACCACTGGAAATACTGTCCTATCTCTCATGTATTAGGAAAAGTACAATTCTATTCATCCATCGGGAAGAGGAAGATGGCATGTTCAGGGAAATGGGTGAACCTAGAGAAATGGCATTAAGCGAAGGTGAGTCAGGTTCTGAGATGAAGGTGGCTCCATTTCTCCTCTGTAGAATCAGATCTAAGATTCTAAACAAGCAAGGCCCTAGTGGCTCAAGACTGTAATCCTAGCAACTCAGGGGTTTGAGACCATGGATTCCCAATTCAGAGCCAGAACAGAGAAGAAAAGTCTCTGAGACTCTTCTCTCCAGGTAAGCACCAGCAAACTGGAAGTGGACCTGTGGCTCAAAGTGGTAGAGGCCTAGCCTTGAGCAAAACGTGCTCAAGGATCATGGGCAAGCCCCGAGTTAGAGCTCTCTGACTGACTAAAGAATGGAACTTGAAATATGAGAGACAGGTTCCCGGGGTCACATGCACTTAAACCTCAATAGGCTGGCTGTGGGAGTGGGTCCCAGGTGTCACCCTTTCCTCAACATGGAGCCCACATTTCACAGAAGAAATACCAGGAAGATGAACCAGGTCTGTGGTGGGGATGGTGGGGGTGAAGGAGGAGCTGGATGACAGAGACAGAGAGGGGGCAATTTTAGGTTCAAATGCCATTCTAGAGTCACTGATGTGAACATATCTTCCCCAGCCCCTGGACATTCAGGATTCCTCCTCACTTGTCATAAACCAGAACAGACTCTGTGAGGGAGAGGAAAGTTAGGAACCAAACAGGGCTTGGGAGTGAGGGGCCTAGAACCCCAAGTCTCTCCTGCAGGCTGCGCCTCTCCAGTGGCAGTGAACACAAGTGCTCGCCTCTTCCCTCAGGATGTGCGTTGGCAAGGCGTGTCATTTCTGACACACACATGGGAACTTCAGAGCTTCAAAGGCCTCCGTAGATAGGGGTCCAGGAGGATGGCAGTTGAGGTCATTTCCCACGGGAGTGGTGATTTTCCCTTCACCTGGGGTGGCAAGCCATGTTCTCAGTAAATTTTTCTTTTCCCCCATGTGACAATTATCAAGACACTTTTCACTTTCATGTGGGTGCTTCTCCAGGGGACAGGGGAGTGGTGCAGTCGCTTACCTCTCCTGGTTCCAGTAGGCTGGCAGGAGACATTGAGGTTGAAGCGAGGTGACTGTAAACAACCTCGGCAGTGTGTAAGCCATGTGTCACCAAAGTGTCTTACCCAAAGTGCCCCTTCCCTTTTTTTCCAGTTCTGACAATTGAACTCAAGGCTTGGGCACTGTCCTGGGCTGGTTTTGCTAGCACTCTACCATTGATAGCTTAGGCTAGCACTCTACCATTGGCACCACAGCACCATTTTTGGCTTTTTCTATGTGTGTGCTGCTGAGGAATTGAACCCAGGGCTTCATGCATGCTAGGCAAACACTCTACCACTAAGTCACCTTCCCAGCCCTCCTCATCTCAGTCTGCTTTTATTATATCATCATATATGGTGTTAGAAAATAAAAATGGAACCCTGTACTGATGCAATCTCAGGAGCCTGATATCAGAGAATCAAGGTGCAAAGCCAGCCTGGTGAAGAAAGCCCATGAGATACTTATATACAATTCTT
>NW_012267321.1:2411434-2421167 GCF_000151885.1 Dipodomys ordii | reverse complement strand
GGCCTTCCCTCCTCTGCTCCCTGAGAAGGAGTGAGGACATCAGGCTTCTACTCACGCTGAGTCTTGGTTCCTGGGTCGTCTCTGGTCTGCGAACTGCAGGATGAAAATGTCTGGTCCTTGTAGGTTCTTGCTGGTGTTGAGTAGAATCGGCTCACCTGCCACGCCTGGCTCTTTCGTCCCAGACTCTCTTTGTTTCAGGAATGGCGGTACCACCAGTGCCACCGCAGCGGCAACAGCTGGCAAGAGCTCCAATCTGTCTCCTTGTCTGGATTTTCCCTCTCTGGCCTAACTCTCTGTCCTGTGATGGCACACTTGGTGTGATTCTCTCGCTTAGGACTATTCACTGGAACTCTAAAACTGCTTTCTAGGTGAGAGCTTGTTTTGCCTCCAGCTTTTCCTCCACCATCTTCCCAGAACTCTCATTTATGAAATCTTATACTAACACATAAGATTATCCCATGATTAAAGTAGTTCAAATCTAATAACCGTAAATTATATTAGTGGATCTCGTTTCCTAGTATAATATCTTAATATTACCTCTGATATTGATTCCTTTACCAAATGGAATCTATGAACTAAATTTTTAGAAATTGTTATGAGGAAGTGGCGCTGTAGCTCAAGTGGTAGAGCGCTCGCCTTGAGCTGAAGAGCT
Source organism: Dipodomys ordii (assembly GCF_000151885.1). Classification (NCBI taxonomy): domain Eukaryota; kingdom Metazoa; phylum Chordata; class Mammalia; order Rodentia; family Heteromyidae; genus Dipodomys; species Dipodomys ordii. The sequence continues at coordinate 2,420,515 of NW_012267321.1, read as the reverse complement.
GAGGGACAGCGCCCAGGCCCAGAGTTCAAACCCAACAACCAACAAAAAAAAAAATAGAAATTGTTATGAGAATGACTAAAATTCTACCAAACAATTAGTTTTATTTACAGAGTGAGATAAAAATACTGAGCTTACCAATTATTATACATATAAAATTCTCTCATTCATGATTCTAATACCAGTACACTCTTCAAGGAATTTGGTAACATATAATTGGCTAGGTACAACAAATAAACCTTGCCACCAAACCCTAGAGCTGGAATAGCATAGCATGTGGTATATGTAAGATCAGTCAAACTTAACCCATTTTCATATATATATATATATATATATATATATATATATATATATATATTCCCTGAAAGATCTGCTCTGTGCAGAGATAATACAAATCCAGAGTGAAAACATTTGGAATTGGTTGCTACATTTATCACATTATTTTTTACCTATTTCTGTGTATTCCTTCAAGATTTTCTATTTCTAATCGATACATAACCAAAATTCTTTATTTTAGGGGGCGGGGGCCGGTCGTGGGCCCTGAACTCTAGGTCTGGATGCTGTCCCTCAGCTCTTCAGCTCAAGGCTAGCACTGTACAACTTGAGCCATGGAGCCACTTCCGGCTTTTTTATTTTTGCTTATGTGGTGCTGAGGAATCAAACCCAGGGCCTCATACATGCAAGGCAAGCACTGTACTTCTGAGCCACCTTCACAGCCCATAACCAAAATTCTTATCTTTTCAGATAGCAAATGGGTTATTTGGGGCAAAAGCAAGTTGGATCTTTGTTTTTAAACAGATCTCAATTTGATAACTTAGTCTCAACTGTGTAGTCCCGGCTAGCCTTGAACCTAGTATCCTCTTGCCTCAGCCACCTCAGGGCTGGAATTTCAGGTGCACATCACTAAGCCCAGATGCATTATTTACCTAACTGTTCATCAGTTCCATTGCGATCCCAAAGAGATGCTTAAATGCCTTGATGAGAGGATCATCTGCAAGGAAGCTCTCAGTCATGCTTCACCTTCCTGGGGTGTGGGGCCTACTCTTCACCTCAGTGCAGCTTCCTGTTCTGCCATGCCGTGGGAGAGGAGGCCTTCTGTGCCCACCAGGGTTAGCTGGTCTCAGTGATGTCACTGCACTCAGCACACATGACATCATTGTGTTCCGTGCACTGGAGCTAGGCAGGAGAAGCACACAAGGTAGGGTTTACAGCCCATTTCAGTGGTTGCAATCAGAGCTATGCGGTTAGGAACCTGTCTATGCACGCTGCCCTAGACAGGTGTCCCTTGTTCCCACCCTAGTTTCTTCAGGGGAGGGAGGGTCTCGCTGCTGCTTCTCATTTCATGTGAACACACTGTGAGAATTTGATGCACCTGTTCTCTGGGACTGCTGGGACAAATAGCCTCACCCAGTGGCTTACATTCACAGCTTCTATGGGGATCCACTCTGAGTTCCTCTCTTCACTTCAGGCCCAGTTATGGTTATTGATTTTCTTGGGCTTATGGATGTATCCTCAGCCTCCCACTGCCTCTGTTCCCAGGCTGTGCCCTCTGTGTACTGACTCTTCTCCAGGTGGGGTGCTTAGGAGGACACTGTGGTTAGCTCAAGGACCCACCCTCAATTCAGAGTGAACTTATCGTGCCATGTTGAAACACTCACCCACAGACACTACTTTCCTGTTCACCAGCACTGGCTCAGGACTTGGAAATAGCTTACAGTCCATGTGTAAAGACAAACAAAATTCCCTGATTTTTCTCCACATTTCCAGCACAGTCAACAGAAGAGCTGTGGCCCTGAAAAGTGTGATCATTTCTCCCCGGTAGAAAGCAAACATTTCCTTCTTTTTTCTTTCTTTTTTTTTTTATCTGAGACTAGAACTTCAACAGGGTATCTGATGCTTTTGATCATTGGCTGGTGCTCTACCACCAGAGCCATAACTCCCTCCCTGAGTATTTCCTTATGCAACAGCAGACACAATCCAGCACCTCTAATTCGGTTCACTTCTCACCCTAACTTCCCCTGCTGCAGATGTGAAGTCCCAGGTTGCTTGCCTGTGTTTCTTACTCTGCCCCCACGTGGGGCTGATCAGCTCAAAGGAATCAGGACTGGGGACAAATCCTCGCTGGTTTACCATCAGGATGCCACTGAAAAGAAGTGTATGGCAAGGACCCAGGAGCCGAGTGCTTTGTCTACATCCCCTACGCTCCATGAACCCTCACATCTTCAGCTTTCTGGAAGCTCTCCAAACCCTCTGGTTTTGTTCTTTATATATATATATATATATTTTTATACAGACTTCATGGATGGGGAAGACTGTGTCAAAGTGTGATCAAGAAGAAAGGGTGTGACAGGGGGCTGACAGGGCCAGGCTCGGGGCCTAGCAGCGCCTCCGCCTACACTCTTTGGTCTTCCTGTTGGCACGTGGGGCTGGATCCGTCCCGTAACTAGTCTTGGGATTTACCATCAGACACTGGTCAGGATTATGCTGCAATGGCTCTGAGAAGGAAACTCTGGGTCCAGTAGTTATCATGGCCCTCTTCTGAAACAAAGCTCAGGTTCTATGGCCTGCATTCCGGAGGGAGTTAATGACCCAGAAACTGTGCACCCAGACCCACCTTTACAGTCTCAGGTTCCCATTCACCCATGGTATTACGCACAGCACAGCTGTGGATGCCCCTATGTGGTCATTGCTATTTTGAGAAAAGATCTTACTATGTATGCCAAGCTGGATTGAAGTCATGATTCTTCCACATCAGTCTGCTGAGTACTGGGATTACAGGTGTGCATCAGCATACCTGACTTTTGTTTTTGTAGTAATAGTATCCTATTGTTTGTTCTCTTATCATCACCGTTAGCCACAAGCCTTGTGTTTAAATGCCTGCTCCGCCAGCCATCCTCTTAGCTCTGTGAGCTGTCCAGTTTCTGCCTTGCGCTGCACATCACAGGATTAACGCTGTGAGATACTTCACACCTTATACAATGGCGTTGAGGGTTCAGTGAGGTCACAGGTGTGTGCCTTGACTAGGGCCTGGCCCAGAACATGCATGCATGCATACTATGCAGCGGCTGCTACTAAGTGGAGTATGAGGTGTGGTAGCCAGTGGTGGGCAGCATGTGTGATCTTACGTGAACTCAGAAAGTGCACTGTTTCTATTGAACTTTGCGCTCCAGTTCAGAGGAGGGCATGGTGGGTGTGCTGAATGTCTGCTCCCAGCACTTTGGAGCTCCTTTGAGTCTGGGATTACTGACATTCTCCCTCCTTATTCTCTCCTCAGCTTCACCTCAACAGCATCAAGAAGCTGTCCACCATCACCTTGGCCCTTGGAGCAGAAAGGACCTGAAGTGAACTCCTCTGCTTCCTTAGAGATGGGGACTCTTGGGGCCCTGTGCTGTGGGGGTGCCTGGAGATGGCTTCTGCTGAATAAGAGAAGCCCATGGAGGGGGCCCTGGATGATGGGGTACAGAAGCTGAGGGGCAGATAGACAAGCTTTATGTACTGCAGGACTGTGTTGAGGGGAAGGCTGAGGAAGAGAATGGTGGAGGCAGGATGTCCTCTTGGAAGTCTGCTGGAAGGCAGCCGCAGACCAGAGTGAGACTCCCAGCCTGAGACCTGCCTTGGGTTCTGCCAGGTGGACACAGTCGTGTTACTCGTACTAGAGATATGGAGATCATTCAGTCTAACATCTAAGTGTCGGCTGGGAAGACAGTCTCATCAGACAATGTTCTGCCTGCCTGGATGAAAGAACTGGGACTAGGGATGGGGGGAATGTGGGAGCTTCAGACCAAGAGCTGCCGGGTATCCAGACACACTGGGCTCAGAGCCCCAAGGGACTTTAGGTCCCTTCTTTGGACTTGCTGCCTGGGAGCATCTCCAGTTGCATGTGGCAGGTGCCATGTCCTTTGGGAAAAGGTGGTGCTGTTCAAACAGAAAAGCAGAAGCCTCAGCCTCATGCCAGCAGAACATGCAGGTTTGGTTTTGTTAACGATTACTGCAGCATGATCGTGTGGTAGAGCAAAATGCCAGGCTGGCATCTTAAATCACAGCAGTATAGTGTCGCGGTTCGGGAGGTGGTGCTCTGAGCACTGGGTGCTGCACTTCCATTGGTAAGTCCTAGGTCAGAATGGAAGAATCCCAGAGATCACCTTTGCCCTGGCCTGCCCAGCCCAGCCTTCAGCCCTGAGGCCTGAGACTGTGGCTGGGTTTGGCATTGTCTTCAGGTAGAAGCCAGGCACAGAGGACAGTGGTTGGGGCAGTCTGGGGGAGGGACAGCCTGCAAAGGCTCCAGGACGCAGTAGCTGAACTGAGTCTGAACAGATAGAAAAGGATTTTTGGCAGAGAACAGTGCTGAGAGTGTAAGCTGTACCTGAACAGGAAATCTGCTTGCCACAGTGTTGCACAGGATGGGACTCTGTCTCCCTACCCTATGGGGTGTAGAGTGGCCCTGTCATGCAATACTCCCCCACCCAACCCAAGCTCGTATTTTGTTCTCTGTGATGGCCATATGGGAAAACTCTGGGTTCTGACAGCAAGCTTGCGCATCTTGGGGCCAGGATACCAGGGTGCCGGGGCCCCTGAGTGTGCTGTGATGGGAATGCCCTGCCCCTGCAGATACCATCTACTCTGAGGATGAGGTCTTTCTGGCCCTGGCTGAGCAGCTGGGAACCTTCACGGGCTGGTGTGGGGTCCAGAGTATGTGCACTGTCTGCTGGAGGTGGTATGCGTGGTCCTTGCTCCCATCCCTGAGGCAGAGACAGGAGCCATGGAGCTGGGATGGTAGAGGGGTGGGTTACTGTGCAGGGGGATGGCCTCTGGGCTGGAGGGCTGAGCAAAGCATCAGTGCCACCCGCCCCTCCCCCAACCGTGCACACCCCACTGGAGTCTCTGTCCACTTTGGAAGAGACGTTGGTGCGGGAAAAGGTAGTGGAGTCCTTGTGGGCCATCTTCCACAAGCACTAGCCCTCTGACCTCGTAGCCCACTTCATGCCCCTGGTGAAATGGCTAGAGGGGGGCGACTGGTTCACCTCCCACACCTCAGCCTGCGGCCTCTTCTCCGTCTGCTACCCATGAGTGTCCTTCGCAGTGAAAGCAGCGCTCCACCAGTGAGTCCCGGGCTCCCTTGCCACCGCCTGCCCAACTGCCCCTGGCTGTATCCTCGGATCAGATCACCTGCTGGGCCTCAGTGGCAGTACCCTCCCCTCCATGGGTGCCTGAATGTGCAGTAAACCTACCTGCTGCGCCATTGAGCTGCCCAAGCCAAAGGCCTCCCCTCCTCTTCCTCCTATCCTGTGTGAAGCCTCCAATGCCCTGGGAAGCAACCATGGAGTCCAATGGTCCATGCCCTCTGATCGCTCTGGGTTCCTTGAGTTCCTCCTGCCTAGCGCCACTCTGGATCCCCAGGTACTTCCAGAATCTCTGCTCAGATGACACCCCCATGATGCAGCGCGCCGCAGCTTCCAAGCTGGGGGAGTTCACCAAGGTCCTGGAGCTGGACAATGTCAAGAATGAGATCATCCCCATGTTCTCCAACCTAGCCTCTGATGAGCAGGTGGGTCCCTGCTCTGCCCTTTCTCCTCCCCCACTTACCCCTCCCCCCATCCCACCACTGGGCCCTCTGCCCTTATGCCCCATGGTACTCAGTACCCCTTCTGCTCCCCAGGATTCCGTATGGCTGCTGGTGATAGAGGCGTGTGTGAACATTGCCCAGCTCCTGCCCCAGGAGGCCTTGGAGGCCTGGTGATGACCACACTGCACCAGACAGCCAAGGACAAGTGCTGGCACTATATGGTGGCTGACAAGTTCACTGAGGTGGGTAAGGCCTGTAGTGGACAGGCAGGGCCAAGGGTGAAGGCAAGAGGGACACATGTCTGTCCTGCATGGGAACGGGCAGCCTGACCTTCATGGGCAGAGAAGCAAGGGCTGGATCTTGGCACGGTCAGAGATGCACATTCACACTGGGAAGCTATACTTGCCCTGCTTTGTACACGGCAAAGACCTGGAAAGGTGGGAAAGTGATGCTCTCTGTCCTGGGCTCCAAGCGAGACTCTTGTCCTGCCCAGGAGTAGAAGCGGCAGACAGACAAGGAGCTGAGGTAGAAACAGGGCTGCCCACCAGCCCTCCATACCAGTTACACTAGTAAAAGATCATGAAGCCCTTGGAGGGCTACCTTTGTGTGTGCCCTTAGTGTGGACCCATTGGCTCTGGTGGTGGTCAGGAGCAAGCGGTGGTCAGGAGCAAGCATAAGGCATCTCTGGCAACCAAGAAAAGGCAGAGTCACTAGGCACACATTCGTCCAGATGTGTGTTCATACTGGCAACTGTGGCCTCCCTCTCAGGATCTGGTGTCATATGCCAACCAGCACATGAAGTCCAGCCTGGCCTCCGTCATCATGGGCCTCTCTCCCATCCTAGGCAAACACAACACCATCAAGCACCTCCTGCCACACTTCCTGGCCCAGCTGAAGGACGAGGTGAATCTCCCCTTTCCCAGTCTCCCACTCATGTGATCAATCACCATCGTGGAGTCCATTGAGTATCCCCACAGCCAGGGTGGGACTGGGGCTGTGGCCCTGGGGAGATGGCAGGTCTGTAGTGTGTTGCTGTGGGGTGGCACTCCCCTTCCCCCATTCTGGGCCACCTTGGGCCAGGCATCACTGAAGCCCCATCCTCTGCAGTGCCAGGAGGTGCAGCTGAACATCATCTCCAACCTGGACTGCATGAAGGAGGTGATCAACATGCGGCAGCTGTCCCAGTCGCTGCTGCCCATCATCGTGGAGCTAGCCGAGGACGCCAAGTGGCAGTGCGGCTGGCCATCATCGAGTACATGCCCCTGCTGGCTGGTCAGATGGTGCGTGATCCAGGGCATGCCGGGTACGGCAGGGAAGGGAGAAGAGGCAGGCCACTCTCTCTCACCCTTGGAGCCCTCACCACCTCTCTCTTCTGTCAGGGAGTGGAATTCTTTGATGAGAAACTCAACTAGTTGTGCATGGCATGGCTGGTGGATGATGGTGAGTCCTGCCACAAGGAGCTGGAAGCCAGTGGGCGGGGCACGCCACTATTCTTTCTGTGCCTGCCTCCCGGTGTTGGAACCCTGGGGTAGGCTGGCGCTGAGCCCTGACCCACTCTAAAATTCCTCCATGGCCTTCCTGTCCCCCTTGCAGTCTATGCCATCTGTGAGGCCGCCACCAGCAACCTCAAGAAGCTGGTGGAGAATTTCAGGAAGGAGTGGGCACATGCCACAATCATCCCCAAGGTGCTGGCCATGTCTGGAGACCCCAAATACCTGCACCACATGACCACTCTCTTCTGCATAAACGTGGGTGTGGCCCACGCCACACCTGCACCCAGGAGCGGGCTTGCCAGGGGAGGGGAACACACAGCCCCGCCATGACACTAAGCTTGTGAGTGGAGAAGCCGAGGGCCAGGGCCAGCAGTACACATCTAGAGCTGGGTGGGCTCCAGGTCTCTGGCATCCTTGGATTGGGCGTGGGTGAGCTGGTGTGAGACACACCATTGGCTGCGTGTTCAGAGTTGAGCTCATTAAAATCATAATTGAGGGGAGATGGTGTCAGTTGTGCACTCTGTTTGGATGCCAGTGAGGGTTGGCGTAGCCTTGACACCCAGTCCAGGTGGCTGGCACTGACTGTACTGATGATGTGCCCCTGCTTGGCCTGGTTCTGTCAGAGGTGTGCGGGCAAAACATCACCACCAAGCACATGCTGCCCAATGTTATGCGCATGGCAGGGGACCCCATTGCCAACGTCCACTTCAATGTGATCAAGTCCCTGCAGAAGATTGGGCCCATCCTCCACAATAGGTCAGCTGGGACTTGCTGTTCTTATGCTCCTCTCCAGCTACACTGTTTCTTCCTTTGTGGTGATACTGAGGGTTGACCTCGCTAGGCAAGCATTCTGCCACTTGAGCCTTGCCCCCAGCACTTTTTGCCTTTGTTATATTTCACAGAGGGCATGTGTAGGCCCAGGCTGCCTGGTCTGCACATGCTGCACACACCACTAGGATAATGGGTGCCACCATGCCCAGCTATTACTAGGGCTTCCTCAGTGGCTGGGATTCCAGATGTGCACCACTGTGTTCAGCTGCCTCTGCTCCCTGCGTTTTCCTCCCAGTGTCAGCATCACTGTAGACTGAGGAGTCAGCAGTGGTGGGGAGGGGTGTGAAGGGAAGCTAAGGTGAGGGGTGGCTCAGCATCGCTAGTCGTCTGGAGATGCAAGGGGGTGGCCAGCACTGAACTGAGTTCCCAGCTGTGGGCACCCTTCGGCTTCATGCTCCAGTCCTTTCCCCTCTGCTTCCAGCACCCTGCAGAATGAGGTCAAGCCGGTCCTGGAGAAACTGATTCAGGACCAGGATGTGGCCGTCAAGAACTTTACCCAGGAGGCCTGGACAGGTGAGGGCTGGGTATGGGCGGACAGTGGCAGGTGGGAGGGGTGGTGGTGCCTGGGCAGCTGCCTGGGAGGGCAGGATGGTGGCAGTGCCAGGCAGGGACTGAGGGCCAGACAAGCGGGTGGACGGCGCCCGGCCCCCTCCCAAAGGCTGAGGGACACGCGGTGGGATAGACAGCAGCCAGGAGGAAGGCTCCAATCCTGCCCTGTAGGGAGAGACGTTAGCATCTGGGTCACTGCCTCTTGCTGCTGAGATAGGGACCCCATCCCCATCTCCCTCCGACCTTCCTCCCTTTCCCTCCCCCCTCCCCCACCCCGGTGGTTTGTGTCAACTGTACTGTTTATATTTTATTCCTTTTTTCCCTCTTTTCACAAAGAAATAAAGGTGTAGAAACAGTTGGCCCTCAGGTATCAGTGGGTATTGGGGGGAGTGTCCTGGGGCCTTGGTCTCTGCCCTTTTCTGTGGGGAGACTTAGTCCTAAACACTCACACTGAGTGTCCTGACCCCTAGGCATGCTGCCTGCTGTGGCAGAGCTGGCCAAGGACCCGGGCTGCCTGCGGAGGCCCTACTGTTCACATCCTCCTATTATTCACATCCTCCTACTGCTCAAGTCCTCTTACTGTTCACTGAGCCACACCCCTGCCCTGGGAAGATCATCCATGTTTTTTTATGAGCACATAGCATTGTC
>NW_012267321.1:2405110-2411354 GCF_000151885.1 Dipodomys ordii | reverse complement strand
GCTCCTTGTTGGTTCTTGCTGGTGTTGAGTAGAATCCGCTCGCCTGCTGTGTATGGCTCCTTGGACTCTCTGTGTGAGCGCTCGGGTATGGCCCCGGCTGCGTTCTCCGCCACGACCCTGCCGCCGCCGCCGTGGCAGCTGCTGGCAAGCGCTCCAATGTGTCTTCTTGCCTTGGCTTTCCCTCTCTTGTCTAACTCTCTGTCCTGTGATGGCACACTTGGTGTGATTCTCTGGCTTAGGACTGTTCACTGGAACTCTAAAACTGCTTTCTATGCGAGAGCTTGTTCAGATTCCAGCTTCTCCTCGGCCATCTTCCCGGAACCTCAGTAAAATTGTTCTTAACATTTGCCTCAAAGTAAAAAAATTAGGATTACCAAAATAATTGCTTAATTGCTATTCCAGTTTGCTCTTAGAGGTTTTCTAAGTTTCCAGCAAGCCAAGAACAAAACACAGAGGATTCTTATAAGTTTGTCAGATGTAACTTTGGCTCTTAATAAGTTTCAGGTAAGAGCATGCTTAAAAGCTACTTCTATGTTGACCACTTTGTTGTTTTTAATTGGAGTAAAGTGGCCTTTTATAAGACTCATTGATCTGCAAACTGGTTCAGAGCGAGCCTGGGCAGAAAAAGGTTCTGGTGAGACTGTCACCTCTACTAGCCAGCAGAGTGCCAAAAGAGCAAGCAGAGTTGCTTTGGGACACATAGTGGCAGAGTGCTAGCCTTGAGTTGTAAAGCTGAGGGACAGCACTCAGGCCTCAGTTCATGTCCAGCAACCAGCTAAGGAAAATACAGATAAGACATTTATCCCAGGGTAGAGAAGACATTCCTGGGACAAGAGCAATGGAGGAGCATCCAAAGGCAGTAAGCCACTGCTTGGATTACAAAAATGACAAATCCTACAGTAATTTGTGCATGGCCCTTCAAAAATTGGTCAGAGCAAGGAGGTCATGTGAAGATAGTTTGTAAGCATGCCTAATATCCATGACTATCTACTTTGTAGGGACAGAAACTTTTTAATAATAGTATTAAAAAGCTTTTTAATAATAGTATTAAAAAGCTTAAGTTATAAAATGTTGGCAATGGTTTAAATCCCAACTCCTGTATGTGTCAAAGGCCCTAATTGGCAATAACTTTTGAGCTAACACCAGCTACATAAAGTTTATCTGCTCAAGAAAAAAGTTTGTAAACCAAAGAGTGTGTTTCTATTAACATCTGTCTAAAGGCCTGCACAGGTGACTTAGATACTGTTAGGGTTACTAGAGGTCACATTCCTAAAGATGCTGCAGAAGATGATTCTTTGCTCATCATCCCCTTTTTTGAACAAGGGAACAATCATTAAAAAAATGTGACAAAATAGACAAAAAAAGACCTGAAAAATAGTAGTACAGGCCTTAGCCCTCCATATCTGCCTAAAAAAGTCAGCTTTATTTTAAAAAATCTATCTAGTTAAACAGGTTGTCATCTTGATAATTACTCCTGGGTTATTGTCTAAATAGTCTTAAAAACTCGTGGGGCCACAGTCTGCGAAGCCTATGTATTACTTGTATACTTAACCAGGCTGTGTAGAAATTTGTAACCCTGCAACTGGTGTGACAGTCCCTTGGAGCCACTTAGAGACCCTGCTGCTGCTGCTACAGCCTGACAGTCACCTGGAGGAAATCTACATTGTTACCCTGACCACCTTCACGGTGGAAAAAGTAGACAAAACTCCAACCTGATTCCATTTTTTTGGATGGCTTCCCATTGTCCATGTGACCGTATAACAACTCTAATTTTATTATGGTTACTCCTCTTACCGGGGAGACTAGCAAACATTGTATTGCTCCTTCCCTACACTGTTTTGCCACTCTGGGACTTCCTAAATATATTAAAAGTGATAATGGTCCGGGATATGTTGGACAAGCTTTTCAAACTTTTTATAAATCTTACCAGATTTTTCACTCTACAGGTATTCCCTGTATTCCTCAAGAACAAGAAATTGTTAAACAAGCCAACTGGCTATTAAAACACCAATTTTTCATTTAAGAGGGGGAAATTATACCCCTTCTTTCCTGTTAATATTCTTCTCACACTTTATTTGTACTAAATTTTTTAAGCTTAGACTGTAATGGCCTTTCCGCAACACAGCGGTTTTTGAAAGAAAAAAAAAGAGAGAGAGAGCAAAGAGCTTTTGTCCAAGTTACGTGGAAGGATCCTTTAACTGGTGATTGGCACGGGCCCGATCCAGTTTTAACATGGGGTTGAGGGCAGGTTTGTGTTATTTTGCAGGAAGAAAATAAATCCTGCTGATTGCCTGAGTATTGCGTCAGGATTGTGGAAGCTCATACAGATGACACAAACACTGACACATTGGGCTATGTGCTGGATCCCCCGATTGTGCACCCTACAACCTGGGAGGGAGTTGAAGTACTCATTCACATCAATAGATCAGCATACAATACAGCCCCGGATCCCTTCATCCAGCAAGCAAGATGGTAGATATCTAAGCTTCGTACGTTGAAAGTCCTTTATGTTTTACCACCAGCTCTAAAGGCTCCATTCAAAGCTGTATTATAATGCTATCCATGACTCATAAAATTTGGATCCCAGACAAAAATCAAATGTACAATATACAGATGACATCTTTACCAACTGAACACCCAGTTCATGCAAATTCTTCTCCATCCTATATGATACCCCGTTGCATTCATTCTTCACAAATAGTAGTATCTACAGGAGAGCCTCATCCAAAAGGTACAGGCATGTACAGCTATTTTTTTACCAATATTTCTGGAACTATCTCTGAATTAATGGACTGGTCAGGTGCTAATCTTACTAACAAGTAGAATCTTAGACTGTGGTGGATGAATGGGCATCCTCAACATCATGTTTGCATACTAGTGGCTGTACTCAACAACATAACCTGGCCCAATTCATCCCTTTTAAAAAATGTTATGAGTTGTGTATCACCACCCCATGTCATTATGTATTGACCGTTTAATATCTCTGTAGGAGCTAATTATTTTAATGTCACCTGTTCTAATTGTTCTTTTACTAATTGCTTGTAAAGTGGCATAACTGAATCCATACTTATTGTTAGACAACCATCTTTTGTTATGCTTCCTGTAAATATTTCTAAAACTTGGTATAAAAATTCTGGCATTCAGGTGTTAAGACAATTGAAAGAACTAATGTGCCCTCGTTGATTTGCTGGGCTACTTGTAGCTGATGTTTTGCCCTTTATTTTGTTAGCTGCCTCCGCAGCAGCAGCTGCTGTGATACTAACACAAAACGTACAAACAGTCCATTATCTTAATCAGCTTGCTCATAATACTACATAATCCCTACCTCTGGACTCTAAAGTGGCAACAACTGCTAAAAAAAAACTGTTTAAACAATTTCAATGCTATATCGCTTCCCTGAATTATGTCAAAGGATTGCTAATGTCATTCCGTGGCCTGGGAATGCTTTTACTGATGGTGTTCTATGCCTTCCTTGTATTATACGTGCACTGCAAAACTCTCTTGAGTTTAGCCAGCCAGCTATATAAGATCAAGCTCCATATAAATAAATTCCCCCCGAGAGGAACTACAGCCATAGATGGGTAAGAGAAGGTGGCAGTCTGACCAACCTAAGACAGGGCCTTCAGCTTCACTCTGAAAAAGTTCCCGATGACGGGTAAGGCAGACAAGGTGATCCACCCAACCTGAGACAGGCAGGTTTGCTTCTTCAAACAAAGACGGGTGATATTGATTCCTTTACCAAATGGAATCTATGAACTAAATTTTTAGAAATTGTTATGAGAATGACTAAAATTGTACCAACCAATTAGTTGAATTTACAGAGTGAGAGAAAAATACTGAGCTTACCAATTATTATACATATAAAATTCTCTCATTCATGATTCTAATACCAGTACACTCTTCAAGGAATTTGGTAACAGTTAATTGACTAGGTACAACAAATAAACCTTGCAACCAAACCCTAGAGCTGGAATAGCATAGTATGTGGAGTATGTAAGATCAGTCAAACTTAACCCATTTACATATATTTAGATATATATTCCCTGGAAGATTTGTTCTGTCCCAGAGACCATACAAATCTGGAGTGAAAACATTTGGAGTTGGTTGCGACATTTATCACATTATTTATTACCTATTTCTATATATTCCTCCCGGACGTTCTACTTCTAATCAATATATAATCAAAATGCTTATTTTGGGGGGGGTCCAATCATGGAGCCTGAAATCTAGGCCTGGGCACTGTCCCTCAGCTCTTCAGCTCAAGGCTAGCCCTCTACAACTTGAGCCATAGTGCCACTTCCAGCTTTTTTCTTTTTGCTTATGTGGTGCTGAGGGATCGAACCCAGGGCCTCATACATGCAAAGCAAGCACTCTACCACTGAGCCACCTTCCCAGCCCATAACCAAAATTCTTATCTCTTCAGATAGCAAGTGGGGTATTTGGTGAAAAAGCAAGTGGGTTTTTTGTTTTTAAACAGATCTCAATTTGATAACTTAGTTTCAATTTAAAATCTTTATAGCCCAAATCTGTTTTCAAATGGTTAAAGAGAAACCATCAGTCCTATTTTATTATAAGAAATTACAACTGACAAACTTTAGGCAAGGTTTTGGTTAACTTCAGGACTTACAGATCAGATTACTGTCCGATGATTACTACTCAAAGTACTTTTACAAATGTGAAACTATCTTGACTTAGGAGATGGTAACTGGGGAGGATGAGGCAGATGGAGGAGAGACACACAATGTTGAACAGGTATATACATAAAGCTGTGCATTCAGTACATGATTTTGGTCACATTTTCACAACACGGTTATTTTCTTGTATATCTTAATAAGTAAGCCAGTAGTAAAAGACTAAGCCTATATATCAGAGCAAATTCAATACAACATTCATCTTCAAGTTTCATAAATATATGCAATTCTAATTATAAAGTCTCTACAATACATCTACACATTTTCTTAGACTAACATAATACCCAGACTCATGGAAGTCTCCTGTTAAGTAGTTAATTTTGCCTAGATTTGAAATTATTTTTTTAAACATTCAATGAAGCCACAAACAAAGGTACTGTAACATTTGGAATCTACCCAAGTTTTAAAGGGGGGGAGAGAGAGGGAGGGAGAAGGGATAGAGAGAAGGAAAGGGAGGGAGAGAGGGAGAGAGAAGCAGCAATTCCATAAATGAGAAGGGAACTCAATCCCTTACTTTCTTTTGCTTTTCATGTCAGTTGTTTGGAAAACACTAGAAGCAGACATGAGGTTTTCTATATATTGTCCAAGAACTTAGTTTTCTGATTTTAGCTTCAGGTTTTCTTCTTTAACTACATCTACTCTTGCTGAGAGATCTTCAAGTGTGTGTTGGAGTTTCAGCACTTGATTAGTAAGTCGTATTTTTTCCTCCAGTTCCATCTGATTTTCAGCATCAAAATCCATGTCAGCATTCATCATCCTGGGCACTGAACTGTGCCTCGAACAGAAAAATCTTGATGAAGGGTCGTCAGAGGCACTGGGAGGGGCAGGATACGAAGATCACCCCCAAGGCCAGGGACTCCAGCACTGACTGACCAAGCTCCATCTTCTTTATGCATTCATCCACAGTTGGGCCTTTGACTCCATTGCTCTGAACCTGGCTGACTTTGCTCCACACAAACATGTCCAGTGTCACTCATTTCTCTGCAGACACCATGGAGCTTCTGGGTTGTTTCTTGGCTGTGGTGAATAGTGTCACAATAGATATGGTGTTCAAGGACCTACAAATTCTTGAGAATATGCTTACATATTTCATTTTGTATTGTCTTTTTTTTCGGTTGATTGTAGGAACTGAACTCTGGGCCTGGGCGATGTTCTTCAGCCCTTCAGCTCAAGGCTAACATTCTACCACTTGATCCACAGCAACACTTCTGGCTTTTTGTGCTTAGGTGATGCTGAGGAATTGAACCCTGGTCATCATGCATGCAAGGCAATCAGTCTACCACTGAGCTAACTTTCCAGCCCCTCATTTTCTATTCTTTTCTTTTTGGTCAGTAATGGAGCTTGAACTCACTCTGGGCACTGTCCCTCAGCTCTTCAGCTCAAGGCTAGTGCTCTACCATTTAAACCACATTGCCACTGCCAGCCTTTTCTGCTTATGTGGTGCTGAGGAATCAAACCCAGGGCCTCCTGCATGCAAGGCAAGCAGTCTATCACTGAGCCACCTTCCCAGACCCTCTTTTGCTTTTGAAGACAGGGTCTCAACTGTGTAGTCC
>NW_012267321.1:2395230-2399005 GCF_000151885.1 Dipodomys ordii | reverse complement strand
CCTCTGATCTCTCCTGGCTCCAAGTTCGTCCTGCCCAGTGAGTCTCATCCCTTCTTCATATTGAGCATAGTCACCAGGTGCTGCTGTGAATGAAGCCAAGTCAGGAGCTGGCTGTGAGTTCTGAGCAGGAGGTGTGCAGTGGGTTAGCAGGAGTTGTGAGTCTGGTCACCGCATGGCAAGGACACAGGGGACAGGAAACAATGTGGTAGTGCAGAACTGAGGGTACTCAGGAAGAAAGGAGGAGACAGACATGGAGAGATATGTCCTGAATGTGCGAACTCTCCAGAAGTAACGAGTCCAGGCAGGGCCGCACGTCAGCGTGACAATGGGAGGCTGTGCTTCCAGTGGACTGCAGGGGTGTGTGGGGTGCAGAGCCTAACCTTGAGCTGAAGAGCTTAGGGACAGAGCCTAGGCCCAGAGTTCAAGCTTCATGGCCGACCAAAAAAAAAAAAAGAGGAAAAGCTTGTGGAGCATTGCTGAGCACTGTGGGGGAGGGGAAGCACAGGGCGGGGGTTGTCTTGGATTTGGATCTTGCTCAAGACAGAGTGTGAGGTGGGTGAAGGGTGGGATGCTCCTGGGGAGCTGGTGCTGAGAGGAGGTGGGGGGGGGCAGGAAAAGCCTACGTCCCCTCAGAAGGCAGGGAGCTGGTGGAGGATTCGCCCTGCCCCTAGGTTAGGAGGCTAAGTCCACATCCAAGCTCTCCAAGATGACACAGACAGGGAAGACCTCTGGGGATGGGAACACATGGGTTCAGGGGAGGACCAGGTGTATGTGAGGTTAATGATGACACCAGACAGCTCCCCAAGGAGACCCCAGCACGCGTGTGCTGGGTGGAATGACTTTGGGCTGAATTAAGGGCATGGGGCATGGAGAGAAACTGGCTAAAGCGAGTGGGGGGGAAGTGCAGAGATGGCGGAGTCTATGGTTCAAGCCTTTCTGTGGTGTGGTGGCTGTGGGAACTTCAGGATCAGGAGGAGGCACCTAGCTCAGAGCCCACAGTCCACTCAACACTTAGCATAGTCCCTGGATGGCTCCTGGAGGCAGGCCTGCCATCTGCTTGCTTTCCTTTTCTGTGCCGGTCCCAGGACTCAGGGCCTGGGGCATGTCCCTAAGCTTTTGTGTTCAGGGCTGGTGACTGTCCCCCAGGGCATGAGTGCTACTTCTGGCTTGCTGTCACCCTGAAATTCATTCCAGAGAAGAAAAGGGTGGAGGGCCCTGCCTGTCATTCAGCACAGCAGCCCTGACCTCCACCCCAGAGGCTGTGGTAAGGTGACCTCATAACAAGGGACATGAGGATCACTGCAGGAAATGTCACAATAGCCAAGCAAGGGACTTTCTCAAGGAGCCTTTGTGTTGCAAAAATAACTTTACATTAAAATATGTGCTTTTCAAAAGTATACGTAATGTCCTTGTTGAATTAGCAGAGAGTCTAGAGATATGTAACATAGACCGCCAAGGAAAATAAAGAGTTGTGAAAATAAATTATGTGGAAGAAATAAGCACAGACAAGACTAAGGGAGTAACTGTCAGGAAGAAACCTTGATGTTTGTGGTCAGTGCTGCACCAGCAGGACTTCCTTTCTTCCTTTGTTTATTTCTTCCTTCCTTCCTTCTTTGCCGGCTTTCCTTTGTTTATTTCTTCCTTCCTTCCTTCTTTGCCGGCTTTCCCTCTCTCTCCTCTGTCTATCTCTGTCTATCTGTCTATCTGTATCCCTCACTCTCTCTTTCCTTCTTTGTGCCAATCGTGGGGCTTGAACTCTGGCATCTCTTCTATCCCTGGGATGATTTTGTTCAAAGGTAGCGCTCTATCACTTCAGCCAGAGCACCACCTCCATCTTTTTTTTCTTTTAGTGGTTTATTGGAGACGAGAGTCTCAGAGAGTTTTCTGCCCAGACTGGTTTTGAACTGTGATCCTTAAATCTTGCCTCCTCAGGAAATCAGAACACAGCGATGAACCACCACCACCCAGCTGCTATTTTCTTTCCAACTACTTTCTTCTCCAGGAGAGAAAGGGCTTCAAGAATGATTTGCTTCATTGCATAGGAAACTATTAAAGAAAGAAAGAAAAAAATCAAAAGACTCACAATAGAATTAGGAAAACATGTAAGGTGAGTTTAACCAGTTTATCTTAAACTTGACACCACCAACACGTAATAGGGCAGATTCTCTGGAAGAAGTTGACATGATCTAATAAGCATTATTTCAAATTCTAACATTTCCACTTTCATATAATTTTGTAGGCCAGCAAAATAGAGACAGATGAACACACACACAGATATACAGCACATAAATGTGCATGTGTGGACATGTGGGCACACTTCTATCTCTCAGCAGATGACTTTTATCTAGGTATGGAGATTGTTGAATGGCCAAGCAAAGTTCAGCAGAGATGCAAGCTTGGTGGTCCTCAGGGGAGGACCTCTTTCTTCTTTTTGCAGGTGAAGAGGACACTGCAGGGAGTGGAGTGTGCGCTCATGAGCAGGAAAGGGCTGAGGGCTGGGAAACAGCCCATAGCAAATGCTGCCATATGGTGCAGCACAGGGCTGGGGTTGTAAATCACAGACAAGCAAATCTGACAGATGAAGGACACCATATAAAAGGAGACAAAGGTGCTCACCAGGAGGAGGATGTTTATGATGGCTCTGGACTCGGGAGAGGCTCTGGTGGAGACACGGGTCCTCGGGATGTGTCGCATTTTCTGCTTGTGTCTGTACAGGACAAAAAGCATGGAGGTGCTGGCCCAGAGCATGAGCCCCAGAAACAGAATATCAGGCCCTGAGAGTATGGCCATATGCAGCACAGCAGCAGCTGGATTGTGATGCACGGAAGAACATTATCCATAGGACTTTAAGCTCGTCATGTTGTCATGCACTTTCGGTCCAGTCATGTACATAAGAAACATAATGCTCACCAGGAGGGAGACACCCAAGCTGAGGTAGACTGTGGAGACAATGTGCTTGTGGGCTCTCCCCTTCAGCCTTGCCCAGCTGGATTCCCCCTGGCTGATGCTGACAGCAAGGAAGATGCTCAGGGAGCAAGTGCTACCCATCGACACCCCCTGCTCACTCGGTAAAGATAGAAGACCATTTTGCACCCCACATCATTGAAGAAAATTCTCCAGCCCCAAGCCACCATGTTTTGGGGAACACCCCTACACAGAAGACTTAGGAAGTTGGCCACAATTAAGTGCCTAAGAATCAAGTCTGTGGCTCTCATCCTATTCCCCATGCAGGAAAGGAATAGATAATGGGAGAGAAGAGACAAATTACCCACGAAACCAACCACAGTCTGGGCTAAGAGGATCACCCCCATAGACACATGGGTATCTCCCATCCTCTCTGTTCCTTCAGTCTCATTCAGAGGCTCTGGCCTGGGAAACTGAGGCTTGCATGGTTCCAAGGGAACTCAACATTCTCCATCCAGCATTCAGACCACCAGAAATAATTTCCTAAAATATCTCATGTATTATCAGTTTTATAATATCAGTTTTAATTTGTTTAGGAAGTCCCATTGTGGCAAAGCAGTATAGGGAAGGAGCAATACAATGTTTGCTGGTCTCCCCTGCAAGAATAGCCATAATAAAATTAGAGTAGGTATATGGTAACATGGACAAAGTGAAACCACCCAAAACTGGAATCAGGCAGGAGTTTAGTCTACTTTTTCCAGGGTAGAGGTGGTCAGGGTAACAATGCAGATTTCCTCCAGGTGACTGTCAGGCTGTAGCAACAGCAGCAACAGCAGGGTCTCTCAGTGCCTCCAAGGGACTGTCACACCTT
>NW_012267321.1:2386842-2395180 GCF_000151885.1 Dipodomys ordii | reverse complement strand
CAGGGCCTCCTGCATGCAAGGCAAGCAGTCTATCACTGAGCCACCTTCCCAGACCCTCTTTTGCTTTTGAAGACAGGGTCTCAACTGTGTAGTCCTGGCTAGCCTTGAAATTAGTATCCTCTTGCCTCAGCCTCCTCAGTGCTGGAATTTCAGGTGCACATCACTAAGCCCAGCTGCATTTTTTTACCTAACTGTTCATCAGTTCCATTGTGATCCCAAAGAGATGCTTAATGCCTTGATGAGAGGATCATCTGCAGGGAAGCTCTCAGTCACTTTTCAACTTCCGGGGGCATAGGACCATTCTGCACCTCAATGCAGCTTCTTGTTCTGTCATGCGCTGGGGAAGGAGGCCTTTTGTGCCCACCAGGGTTAGCTGTTCTCAGTGATGTCACTGCACTCAGCACACAGGACGTCATTGTGCTCTGTGCACTGGAGCAAGGCAGGAGAAGCACACAGAGGAGGGTTTGCAGTCTGCTGCTGTGGTCACAATCAGAGCCTTGAGGTGAGGACACTGTACTGCCAGGCTGGCCTAGGCTGGTGTCCCTTGCTCCCAGCCTGATTTCTGCAGGGGAGGGAGTGTCTCACTGCTGCTTTCTCCCTTCATGTGCACACACTATGAGAATTTGATGCAACTGTTCTCTGGGGCTGTTGGGACAAATAGCCTCACACAGTGGCTTACATTCGCAGCTTCTATGGGGATCTACTCTGCACTCCTCTCCTCACTTGAGGCCCAGTTATGGTTCTTGATTTTCTAGGGTTTATGGATGTATCCTCAGCCAACCTCTGCCTCTGTTCCCAGACTGTGCCCTCTGTGTACTGAGTCTTCTCCAGCTGGAGTGCTTAGGAGGACACTGTTGTTGGCTTAGGACCCACCCTTAATTGAGAGTGAACTCATCATGGGATGTTATAACACTCACCCACAGACACTACTTTCTGTTCACCAGCACTGGCTTGGGACTGGGAAATAGCTTACAGGCCATGTGTAAAGAAAAACAAAATTCTCTGACTTTTCTCCACATTGCCACCACAGTCAACAGAAAAACTGTGGCCCTGAAAATCTGAGCATTTCTCCCCAGTAGCAAGCGAGCATTTCCTTTTTTTTTTAAATCTGAGACTAGGACTTGAAGTAGGTATCTGATGCTTTTGCTCATTGGCAAGTGCTCTACCACCTGAGTCATACCTCCCACCCTGAGCATTTCCTCCTGGAACAGCAGACACAGCCTGGCCTCTCTAATTCGGTTCACTTCTCACCCTAACTTCCCCTGCTGTGAATATGAAGACCCAGGTGGCTTGCCTGTGTTTCTGACTCTGCCCAGACGTGGGGATGATCAGCTCAAAGGAATCAGGACTGGGGCCAAATCCTCACAGGTTCACCATAAAGGATGCCACTGAAAAGATTTGTATGGCAAGGCCCATGGGAGCTGAGTGCCTTGTCTACACCCACTATGCTCCACGAACCCTCACATCTTCAGCTCTCTGGAAGCTCTCAAAACCTCTCATATTGTACTTTTTTAATGCAGATTTCACTGGATGGGGAAGACTGTGTCAAAGTGTGATCAAGCAGAAAGGGTGTGACAGGGTGCTGGCAGGGCCAGGCTGGGGGCCTAACAGAGCCTCTGCCTGCACTCTGTGGCCCACCTGTTGGCATGAGGGCTGGACCCTTCCTAAAATTGGTAAAGGGATGTACTGTCAGACACTGGTCAGGATTCTGCTGTGATGGTTCTGGCATGGAAAAGCAGTGTGCAGTAGTTACCATGGCCGTCCTCTGAAACAAAGCTCAGGTTCTATGGCCTTCATACCAGAGGGAGTAAATGAGCCAGAAACTGAGCACCCAGATATACTTGTACAGTCCAGTCCCACCTGTACATTCTTGGATTCCCATTCACCCATGGTATTGCCCACAGCACGGCTGTGTATAGAGCACATGGGCAGCAAAGATGGCGCTGAGAGAGGTAGTTGAGTGGGCAGAGCCTGATTTGCTTTATGTTTATTGCAGAATCAGACCATGGAAACTTAGGTGCATGATAGGGTGTAAACTTGACAGTGATTGGTTCCTTTCCTCCCCTGCCATGCAACCCGCTCTTTTTTGCTTTAAAAAGGGTTTACTGTGTGTTAATAAATGAGTTTTCCTGCTTGACTTGACTCTCCACTGTGTCTGTTTGTCTCCCAGGCAAAGGGAGGCTGGGGAACCGGCGAGCAGCCACACTTACCTTTCTTCGGACCCCGTCCCTCTATGAGGAACAGACAAAGACCCGACATCTGGCACTCAACTTGGGGCATGAAAGGAAAAGGTGCTGGCCGAGGCTAAGCAGTCTCTCAGGGTAAGTGAAACCCTTATTATGGGTAATGCAATCTCACAGAAGGAGATCGAGGCAACATTAGGCCATAGGGAGTAATGGAGGACTTGGGAAGTGGGAAGGAAAAGGAATGAGTCAAATTCGACCAAGAATGCACTGAAACATGCACAGTGGAAGTCCAAACAAGGGTGAAAGTTACCCCTCTGACTCAGGTGCCCTTGATGGTCTTGGCCGCCACCCTATTTCCCTGATTGGAGGGGAGGTATGACACCCTATGGGACCTCTGAGAGGAACCTGCAAGACCTGGACCCCTACCAATATTCCACTGAGGGGTCGAGGGCTGGGGAAGTAACATACTCAGAGGCCTACCCTTCAAAGGAAGGGCCACCTGGGAGTCCGGACCCTAGGGCATAGGATTTGCTTCCCCAAGCATATCCGGTCAATCTGGCACCAGGAACTAACACGCACTTGGAATGGTATCCATGTGAAGCTAAGGACATTAAAGAGTGCTGCAAGGCAGTGGTGGAGGATGGCCCGAACTCTCCTTGGGCCCAGACCTTATTACAGGACATTGCTTTTCACCCATGTGTCCCTAAGGACTGGCTGAATGTGGCCAAAGCCATCCTCACCAGTTCTCAGTTTATTAAATGGTGTGCTTTCTTTAAGGAGGAATGCAGAGTGTGGGTGGTGAATAACTGGCAGGGCCAACCGAAGATACCTATTATTTATGCCATGTTAACAGAGACGTGGGAAGGGCACTCCACTGGCATCCAACAGGCCGCAATACTTGGTCCATACTGTGACCAGGTGAGGCAAGCAGGACTTGCCGCATGGTACAAACTGGATGATGGGCCTACTGAATCCCCCAGAGCAGGAATGAGACAAAAACTTGGTGAGCCTCTAGCTGAGATTGTAGACCCAGTCCAACAGAGTATTAACTGCAAGCTGCCAGCAGGGAACCTCCAAGATCAATTTGTAAAGCTGCTGTTCTGGGAATGGATGAATGCAGACCACCACATGGCCTGCTCTGGATTGAGAGAGAGTTCCCTGAGCAGATGGATGGTGGCCTCGCAGGATGTGGGAATGCAACAGCACCAGTCCCAATCACTAGCTTTAGCCTTACAGGCTCACACATCTGCAATGACTGAGGCTATTACCTATCACCTGCAGCCCAGGGCCAAGGAACTCCAATAACATTGGAGAGAGGGACTTGTTTTAAATGCGGGCCGGAGGGGCACTTTAAGAGGAACTCTTTACAACAATCCCCCACCAACAGCCCCCTACACCCTGCCCCAGGTGCAGTAGGTGATACATTCAGAAAAGGATTGTCGATCCAAGTTTGATTTAGATGGAAAGCCTTTAAACTAGGGTAGAGGCATTCTCCAGCCCTGTTAACTCAAGGAGGGACCCCCTCTGCTACAGAGCCCATGCAGCCTTGTGGCAGGATGACCCAGGCCCATTGGACCATCCCCCTGGTGGAGGAACTCAGCCCTATAATGAGTATTCTCATAACATAGGTGGGAAGCAGTTTCACTGCTTAATTGACACTGGGACAGATCAAACCATACTCAGGGAGGAGGAAGTGCCCTTGGACTGGAAGCTTGCACCTGAGCCCCCGATATGGGGGGTAGAGGACAACTCCCAGTCCAAAGAGATGGTCACCCTTATGAAATGGACTAACCCAGATGGAGAGCAGGGAAAGATACTCCCTTTAGTGGCAAAGAACCTCAATGCCAATGTACTAGCTCAAAACATGCTAAGACAAATGGATGCCGTGTTCCCTACAGACCATGGAGCATCCTATGATGATATCCTGGATGGGGAAGAAGCACAAAGGCTTAAACAGGATCTAGAGGGAATTAAGGAAAAGGATTTTTTTAACTGTCATAATTACAGAGAAGAACATAGGAGACCCATTCAGGTGCACCTCCAATCCTAGAGGCCACTCCCCCACCCCTGTACCTCCCATTAGGTGGAAGCCAGGAAGCCCTATCTGGGTGGAGCAGAGGCCATTGACTAAACCTAAACTTGTAGCCCTCCACCTTCTGGTGGAGGAACAGAAAAACCTTGGGCACATACTCCCTTCTGTGAGTCCTTGGAACACACCCCTATTTGTTATTTTAAAAGGCTCTGGGGCTTGGTAAAAGAAACGATGGAGCTAGTAGGACCTCCCCTAAGAGGCAGGTCCTGGTCTCCTGCTATACCTTCAGAATATACCTTGGTTGTGGTTGATAATCAAGTTTTTTTTTAATATCCCCCTGCATCCAGATGACTGGGAGAAGTTTGCTTTCCCCATCCCTTCTAGCCCGGCGTTTTGCCAACATACTTGGCCACACTTTTAGGGCCTATGCTTGATTCAGATACCTCCCTTGCCTATGCCTACACGGATGATATAATCCTGGGGTACCAAGACCCGGGCTGCCTGGAGGGCCTTCTGGCCCAGTTTCTCGCCATATTAAAAAGGGGGAGTTTTACCATAGCCCTCAATAAAATTCAAAAGGTACCTCCTTTTAAGGTGTTTGGAACCCCCACCTTACTTTGTCTCAGGCCAGGCCCTTAAGCCTTTGCTGGATATTCCAGCCTCTCTGACCTTAACCCAACTTCACAGCCTTTTAGGGGAAATCAATTGGCTGTTGCCATCGGTTCCTGTCCCTAGATAGTCTTGTGCCCTTATTTGCCCTACTAAAAGACAGGACACCCCATGAAGTTATTACAATTACAGACAGCCATTGGGCAACATTTTTGCAGTTCCAAGAAGCCCTGGAAGAAGTTTCCTTGAGGAGGTATTCTATTTTTGAGCCCATTTCGCTTTGGTTTTTTGCAGGTGTTACATTGATTTCTGCAGTTTTAACTCAAAGGGGAGAGCCATTAGAGTGGGTTCACAATTCCCTGGGGGGCACAACTTGGGTGTACTCTCAGGCAGACCAACTTGCAGACCAACTTGCTATTGTCAAGTGAAGGACCCAAGCCCAAAGGCATTATGGCTTGGATCCTCACTAAATTGTTTTTCTTTTTCGGGTGGCAGACGTTGAGTGGCTTACTCGAGCCAATGCTCATCTTGCTCATTCATTGGAGGGGTTTCTAGGCCAAATTGACTGCATTGACCCGGAGCCTTTCCAGTTGCATATGGCAGGTACCGTGTCTTTTGGGAAAGGTAGTGCTGTCCAGACATCAAAGCAGAAGCCTCGGCCTAACGCCTGCAGAACAGGCAGGATTGGTTTTGTGAGCAATTACTGAAGCATGATTGTGGGCTAGAGCAAAATGCCAGGCTGGCATTTTAAAGGACAGCAGTGTAGTGTTGGGTTTCTGGAGGTGGTGCTCTGAGCACTGGATGCTGTGCTTCCTGTGGCAAGTCCTAGGTCAGAAAGTAAGAATCCCAGAGATCGGTGGTGCCCCGGCCTGCCCTGCCCAGCTCTGAGGATTGAGGCTGTGGCTGGGCTTGGTGCTGTCTTCAGGTGGGAGCCAGGCACAGGGGCCATTGGTTGCAGGCAGGTGGAGAGCGGGAGGGCCAGCCTACAAAGTCTCCAGGAGGCAGTAGCTGAACAGAGTCTGAACAGAGAGAAAGGATTTTTGGTAGAGAAGAGTGCTGAGAATATAAGCCTTACCTGAACAGGAAATCTGCTTGCCACAGTGTTGCACAGGATGGGACTCAGTCTCCCCTCCCTGAGGAGTGCAGTGTGGCCCTGTCATGCAGCGCTCCCCCACGCAGCCCCAGCTCGTATCTTGTTCTCTATGCTGGCCATATGGGAAAACTCTGGGTACTGACAGCAAGCTTGGGTATCTTGGGGCCGGGATCCCAGAGTGCCTGGGCCCAGAGTAGGCTGTGATGGGAATGCCCTGCCCCTACAGACACCATCTACAATGAGGATGAAGTCCTTCTGGCCCTGGCTGAGCAGCTGGGAACCTTCACCCACCTGGTGGGGGCACAGAGAATGTGCACTGCCTGCTGGTGAGTGGCTTGTGGGGTCCCTGTACAATCCCCATGGCAAAGACAGGAGCCATGGAGCCATGTTGGGAGGGGTCGGGGTGCTGTCCAGGGTGGCCTCAGGGCTGGAGGACTGAGCAGAACATCAGTGCCACCCCCTGCCCCGCGCCTGCAGCCCCCGCTGGAGTCTCTGACCACGGTGGAGTACACTGTGGTGCGGGTCAAGGCGGTGGAGTCCTTGTTGCTGAAGCCTGCTGGCAAGAAAATGGAATCCTGGATTAGGAAAGCTGAGATATCTCCCATCTTGGTGTGCTGGATGAAGGGATAGGGCGTTGTACTGTATACTGATCTATTGACATGAATGAGTACTTCAACTCTCTCCCAAGTTGTAGGGTGCACAATCGGGGGATCTGGCATGTAACCTCTATGTGTCAGCATTTGTGTCATCTGAATGCTCATCCACAATCCAAACACAATGCTCAGGCAACCAGCAGGATTTATTTTCTTCCTGCAAAAAAATACAAACATGTCCTCAACTCCAAGTTAAAACCGGATCCGGGGCCGTGCCAATCACCTGTTAAAGGATCCTTCCACTTAACTTGGGAAAAAGCTCTTTGCTCTCTTTTTTCCCAAAACCACTGTGCTGCAGAAAGGCCATTACAATCTAAGCTTTAAAATTTTAGTACAAATAAAGCATGAAAAGAATATTAACTGGAGAGAAGGGGTATAATTCCCTCATTTTAATTTAAAAATTGGGTGTTTTAACAGTCCATTGGCTTGTTAAACAATTTCGTATTCTTGAGGAATATAGGGAATATCTGTAGAGTGAAAAATCTGGTCAGATTTACAAAAAGTTTGAAAAGCTTGTCCGACATATCCCGGACCATTATCAGTTTTAATATGTTTAGGAAGTCCCATTGTGGCAAAGCAGTATAGGGAAGGAGCAATACAATGTTTGCTTGTCTTCCCAGCAAGAAGCATAGCCATAATAAAGTTAGAGTAGGTATATGGTAACATGGACAAAGTGAAACCATCCAAAACTGGAATCAGGCAGGAGTTTAGTCTACTTTTTTCACAGTGGAGGTTGTCAAGGTAACAATGCAGATTTCCTCCAGGTGACTGTCAGGCTGTAGCAACAGCAGCAACAGCAGGGTCTCTCAGTGCCTCCAAGGGACTGTCACACCTTGTGCTGGGCTGTAAATTTCTACACAGACTGTTAAGGATACAAGTAATACATAGGCTTGGCAGGGTGTGGCCCCACTAGTTTTTAAGACTATTTTTAATTTTCTAAGTTAAAGAATCTTTAAATAGTCATTTAAAACAATGTGAAAAGTCTAAAATTTTTGGTAATGTCCAAAGCTCATAACCTTTTGAATTTTAAACTTAAACTTACCCAATTTTTACAGCATGCTGATAATTTTTATCTTGAACATGTTCACAAACACATACAAAACACACACAGATCTTAAAGCTCGAAAAAATAAAAATCAGTTGTACATACATTTAAAACTCGTATCAATTCTAAAACAGAACTAGACAAGACAACAACCCAACGCTGAGGTGGGAGCTAATGGGCCCCCAGTTTATCCCTACCTCAGAAAACACACTGAAGAAAACAAGATAGACAAGTGGCCACAAGGACAAAATCAGGTCTCAGTGAATGGCGTGACATCTCACCACCATTCACAAGTGGGACGCAAATCCACTTACCAGGGGACTTGAAACCCTCTACTCACCTCCAGAGGATTTTTTTTTAGATTCCTGCTAACTTTGGCCCAGTGTCCTTCTAAGATGGAGGAGAATTCCCAGTCATCTTGGGTCAAGAGAAAGAAGTCCCTAACAGGCGTCCCCTCAGCCTGAGAGGTTCCCCCCATACTCAGACCCCGTGGGCCAAGGCCCGAGGCTAAGATCTTGCTGGTGTCACTTGCAGGTGGTCAGAGGCAGTTTCATCCGGCTGCAAGTTCTCCCTGCTGGCCCTTTTAAGTTATTGTTAGGTCCTCCAGGTTTTTCAACCTCCAACACTCCCCTCTTCTGGATCCAGAGAGGGTGGAGGAGGTGGCAGTGAAAGGTAGAAAGGGAAGTCAGTTTAAAGTGTAAGTAACAAAGAAGGAGCTAG
>NW_012267321.1:2383083-2385842 GCF_000151885.1 Dipodomys ordii | reverse complement strand
GTAGAAAGTAAAACAAACTCTGCAGACATAGCAAAGCAATCCTGGGCACCTGGTGTTTTTCAAGAAAGCCAGCTCCTTGTATATGCCTTCAAGTGTGCACAGGGTCAAGATGACCTTTAAACTTTACTGTCATCTCCCAATACCTTGTGGGCCATCTCCCACGAACTCTCACCCTCTGACCTCGAAATCCATTTCGTGCCCCTGGTGAAACGGCTGGTGGTGGGCAACTGGTTCACCTCCCGCACATCTGCCTGAGGCCTCCTCTCCGTTTGCTACCCAGGAGTGTCCAGCACTGTGAAAGCAGAGCTTTCAGCCTGCCCAGCTAGAGTCCCTCTGCCTGATGCTCACAGCAAGGAAGATGCTCAGGGAGCAAGTGCTACACATAGACACCCCGCTGCTCACCCCCTGTCACCCTTTCCTCAACATGTAGTCCACATTTCACAGAAGAAATACCAGGAAGATGAACCAGGTCTGTGGTGGGGATGGTGTGGGTGAAGGAATAGGTGGATGACAGAGAATGAGAGGGGCAATTTTAGGTTCAAATGCCATTCTAGAGTTGCTGCTGTGAACACATCGTCCCCAACCCCAACAATCAGGATTCCTCCTCACTTGTAATAAACCAGGACAGACTCTGTTAGGAAGAAGAAGTGAGGAACCAACCGAACTTGGGGGTGGGGAGTCTAGAACCCCAGTTCTTTTCACTGTCCTAGCCCATTGCTATCCTTTCCTGTGGCTTTGTTATGCATCCAGGATCAATCCAGAATCCCTGCTCCTAAGGTGATACCTTACTCAGAGTGTGGAACCAGGGGTCTCTCCTGCAGGCTATGCCTTTCTAGTGGCAGTGAACACAAGTGCTCGCCTCTTCTCTCAGGATGTGCGTGGCAGGGCGGGTCGTTTCTGAGATGCACATGGGCACTTCAGAGCTGCAGAAAGCTCCTTAGATAGGGGTCCAGGAGGGTGGCAGCTATGGTCATCTCCCGTGGGAGCGGTGATTTTCCCTTCACCTGGGGTGGCAACCCATGTTCTCAGTAAACTTTTTCTTCTCCCCCATGTGACAATTATCAAGACACTTTTCACTTTCATGTGGGTGCTTCTCCAGGGGACAGGGGAGTGGTGCAGTCGCTTATCTCTCCTGGATCCCAGTAGGCCGCCAGGAGACACTAAGGCCTGAAGAGAGATGACTGTAATCAACCTCAGCGGTGTGTAAGCCATGTGTTCCCAAAGTTTCTTATCCAAAGTGTCCCTTCCTATTCTTTTTCCAGTTCTGAGACTTGAACTCAGGGCTTGGGCACTGTTCCTGAGCTGCTTTTGCTCAAGGCTAGCACTCTACCATTGGCGCCACAGCAGCATTTCTGGCTTTTTCTATGTGTGTGCTGCTGAGGAATTGAACCCAGGGCTTCATGCATGCTAGGCAAACACTCTACCATTGAGCCACCTTCCCAGCCCTCCTCATCTCAGTCTCCTTTTGTATTATCATCTTATATGCTGTTAGAAAACAAAAATGGAACCCTGTACTGATGCACTCTCAGGAGACTGATATAAGAGAACCAAGTTTCAAAGCCAGCCTGGTGAAGAAAGCACATGAGATTCTTATCTCCAATTCTTATCTCCTCTCTCTGGTGGTAGAGTACCAGTCTGGAATAAAAGAGCTCAGCAACAGCATCCAGGCCCAGAGTTCAACCCCCTGACCTGGCACAAAAGAAAGAAAGAAAGAAAATAGAATTAGACATTTATGTACAGGAATTTCTTTACAATAATGGGTATTTTTTTTTCTAAAAAGTTTTCATCCCTAGTGAACCCATTTGGAGATTAGAGGTAAGCATTTCATGCACATTCCTGAATGCAGGGTGATCTCTTTTCATGCCTGGTCATTTCTGAAGAGGTAGCTTCATTCTCTAATTCCCTACTAATTTTCATGGTTATCACTGATGATTTTGAAGCAGAAATTTATCACTGTGCTCAGGATAGGGTCAGCAATGACTACGCACCCTGGGTTTGTGGCCTACCTCATTGCATGTGACTCCTTTCCTTACCTGGACCCTTCAGGTCTTGCTGAAAATTCCTCTGCCCTGTTCTGTTTCAAGAACATGCATTTGCCTCTCTGTGTCTGATTTTTGCATTTTCCACAGCGATCTGTAGTTCTACAGATGTGGCAGCTAATGACAGGATTTCCTTCTTGTTCCTGGCCTAGTCAGACTTTGTGATGAAAATAGGCTATATCATTTTTTTGAGTATGTGAAACATCTTTTTATTAAACAGCAAAGCAGAAATGAAACACAATTTAAATATTTGTAAAATTAGGTCACAAAAGGGATGCCAGAAGGATGATTGCAGTATGACTATTACATCTTCATATAGTTAAAGTCATTTATGAAATCTTATAATTTTTATTTTTGTTTTTTGTGAACATACTGTAAAGAGGGGTTACAATTACATGGGCAAGATAAAGAGTACATTTCTTATCAAGCATTGCAGCCTCCTCCTTTGTTTACCCTTCACATCCCTTCCCAGACTCTCCCTGCCCCCCACCCAATTCCCCCTCCCACCGACCCCCTCCCCCTGCACCAAAGTTGTAAAGTTCGTTTTTGACATGACAACTTGTACTTCTCATAGTTGCATCGGGTCCACCTGTATCCTTAAACGACTTGTTTTTCCCCAACTCTTCCACAAATTATACCGACATCAAATATAATGAAAGCAGGGGTTATACTGTGGGGGAGGGACATACAAAGCTATAAAGAAATAATTTTATAAATGAG
>NW_012267321.1:2356851-2377073 GCF_000151885.1 Dipodomys ordii | reverse complement strand
CTATCATGCTCATACAGAGTTCTTTGTATGTTTTCAATCTTTTCATTTATCATGTTTGCCAGCAGTGTTTGTAGAGCTATTTGGGAACTCTCCTCTGAATTATTCATTATCTGTTCTGTCCCCTGATTATCATGAGTAGGAGTGTAGATACCTGGACTTGCCAATTTTCTTGTGGTTTTCCGGTTTACTCTGCCCATTTGGGATGAAAGTAACACCAGATTTGTGCTAGAACACTAACTTAAGGCAAGCATCAACCAAAGTCTGAATTTGTACAGTCAATAGTCTACAGATACAATCTAGTTCAACAGATACCTCTATTCAACATCAAACAACTATATATTAATGGCTATGAACCGCAAAGAAGAATTTGGTATACCAGAAATTATTAGGGGTAGGGAGAGATGTGGGTAAAAAATAGGAATAGAGTGATGTGGGAAGGTACAAGGAGAGTTAACTAAGTCCTAGTCTCAAAGCAGGAAATTGATTGGATAGGATGAAAGTAGAGAGAGAGAAAACAAGAAGAAAGAGAAAGGAAAAAAGAGGCCAGAAAAAATAGAAAAATAAAAATTATTAATATGAAGATTTGAGAACAAACTATTCAAAGAATGTGAACATAATGAGAGAAGGGGAGGGATATAAAGGAGATGTGAAAAACTTAAAAATAAAAATACTTAAAATATTATATAGGTATAAAGAGGTAGTACTGCTATTAAGGAATTTAACTCTCAGAAGTTTTGCATTGAGTAATAAATTTGTGGATTAAGTGTGTACACAATGGGGGATAGGGTCTAATAGTCAACTACGGGTTTATCTGAGGATGTGCAGAACAACAATTAAGTCCCATGAAGAAGAACAAAAGAGAGGAAAAGGTGAGAAGGATAAGGAAGAAAGAAAAAAAAGATCAGAAGTTCAGTCGAGCTAAGCAAAAAACAAAAAGAAAATTTTTTTAAAAAAGAAAGAAAGAAAAACGCACACACGCATGGATCCCTAAACTAAAGATTATGACAGGGAAAAATTACTAGAAAACAATTTTTCCCAAAAAGGTAAAAATTAAAAATTAAAAAAAATTTTAGAAAAGAAAAATTATTTTTTTGTAAAATGTATTAAAAAAAAGAAGAAGAGGAAAAAGGAAAAAAAGTTCTTTGATATTTTGGGGAGGGTTGGGAAAAATCCTGTATTTCCCTTGTGTCTGTAAACAGTCTCTGGTTGGAGTCTCTGGTCTGCTTGTGGTCCTCTGGCTTGGTTGGTTTCTTAAGTCAGTTAGTTTGGACAGGCAGAAAAATGCTCTGCTTTACCCAGGATTTTGCAATCCTCCTCCCAAGTTAGTTCAATGGGAGGGGGATGTGCTTTGAGTATCACAAAAGAGGGAGATGGCTTTTTCCTCAAGTTTGGAGATGCTATGATGAGGCTAGGTTCTGGGTAGAGTTGAGCCCTTTCAGCAAACAGTAGCTTTTCCCAGGGGCTAGTTTGTGATAAACTCACAGAGTCCAGCCTGGAGCCACTCTCAGGGTTTCTGTTTACTGATGTCCAGGCTGCTAAAGGGAGGGACAGCCTCTGGCTCTGATTACCCAGTGAAGAAAGCCACTCCTAGGGCTGGTGCCCAAACTGGGTGACTTTTCCCTGGGTGGAGCTGAGTCTGGCAGGTCACGCCGTTAAGTTCTTGTGACCTGCTAAATGACCCTAGTTTTATTCCAAGGCCTGAGTTGGAGCTAGCAGCTCCACCGAGGTTTGTCAGTATCCAAGATGGAGATCTCCCATACTGGGGGGTGGAGGGAGGGGTGGCCTTCCCTCCTCTGCTCCCTGAGAAGGAGTGAGGACATCAGGCTTCTACTCACGCTGAGTCTTGGTTCCTGGGTCGTCTCTGGTCTGCGAACTGCAGGCTGAAGATGTCTGCTCCTTGTCAGTTCTTGCTGGTGTTGAGTAGAATCGGCTCGACTGCCACGCCTGGCTCTTTCGTCCCAGACTCTCTTTGTTTCAGGAATGGTGGTACCACGGGTCCCAGAGCTCCGATCTGTCTACTTGTCTGGATTTTCCCTCTCTGGCCTAACTCTCTGTCCTGTGATGGCACACTTGGTGTGATTCTCTCGCTTAGGACTGTTCACTGGAACTCTAAAACTGCTTTCTAGGCAAGAGCTTGTTTTGCCTCCAGCTTCTCCTCCGCCATCTTCCTGGAACTCTCATTTATGAAATATTATACTAACACATAAGATTATCCCATGATTAAAATAGTTCGAATCTAATAACCGTAAATTATATTAGTGGATCTGGTTTCCTAGTATAATCCTTTACCAAATGGAATCTATGAACTAAATTTTTAGAAATTGTTATGAGAATGACTAAAATTCTACCAACCAATTAGTTGAATTTACAGAGAGAGATAAAAATACTGAGCTTACCCATTATTATACATATAAAATTCTCTCATTCATGATTCTAATACCAGTACACTCTTCAAGGAATTTGGTAACAATTAATTGGCTAGGTACAACAAATAAACCTTGCCACAAAACCCTAGAGCTGGAATAGCATAGCATGTGGTATATGTAAGATAAGTCAAACTAAACCTATTTTCATATATATATATATATATATATATATATTCCCTGAAAGATCAGTTCTGTGGAGAGATAATACAAATCCATAGTGAAAACATTTGGAATTGGTTGCTACATTTATCACATTATTTTTTACCTATTTCTGTGTATTCCTCCCAGACTTTCTACTTCTAATCGATACATAACCAAAGTCCTTTATTTTAGGGGGTGGGGTCCGGTCCTGGGGCCTGAACTCTAGGTCTGGGTGCTGTCCCTCAGCTCTTCAGCTCAAGACTAGCGCTCTACAACTTGAGCCATAGTGCCACTTCCAGCTTTTTTCTTTTTGCTTATGTGGTGCTGAGGAATCAAACCCAAGGCATCATACATGCAAGGCAAACACTCTACCACAGAGCTACCTTCAGCACCCACAACCAAAATTCTTATCTTTTCAGATAGCAAATGGGTTATTTTCTGCAAAAGCAAGTTGGTTCTTTGTTTTTAAACAGATCTCAATTTGATAACTTTGTTTCAACTTAAAATCCTCTTTATAACCCAAATCTGTTTTCAAATGATTAAAGAGAAACCATTAGTCCTATCTTATGATTAGAAGGTACAACTGACAAACTTTAGGCAAGGTTTTGGTTAACTTCAGGAATTACAGATCAGATTACTGTCCGAAGATTACTACTCAAAGTACTTTTACAAATGTGAAACTATCTTGACTTAGGAGAAGGTAAATGGGGAGGATGAGGCAGATGGAGGAGAGGCACACAATGGTGAACAGATACATACATAAAGCTATGCATTCAGTACATGGTTTTGGTCACATTTTCACAGCCTGGTTATTTTCTTGTATATCTTACTAAGTAAGTGTGTAATAAAAGACTAAGCCTATATATCAAAGCAAATTCAATAAAACATTCATTTTCAAGTTTCATAAATATATGCAATTCTAATTATAAAGTCTTTACAACACATCTGCACATTTTCTTAGACTAACATAATACACAGACTCATGGAAGTCTCCTGTTAAGTAGTTAATTTTGCCTAGATTTGAAATTATTTTCATAAACATTCAATGAAGCCACAAACAAAGGTACGGTAATGTTTGGAATCTACCCAAGTTATAAAGGGGGAGAGAAGGAGGGTAGGTGAAGGGATGGAGAGAAGGAAAGGGAGAGAGAGAGAAGGAGAGAGAAGCAGCAATTCCATAAATGAGAAGGGAACTCAATCCCTTACTTTCTTTTGCTTTTCATGTCAGTTGTTTGGAATACACTAGAAGCAGACATGAGGTTTTCTATATATTGTGCAAAAACGTGGTCTTCTGATTTTAGCCTCAGGGTTTCTTCCTCAACTGCATGTACTCTTGCTGAGAAATCTTCAAGTGTGTGTTGGAGTTACAGCACTTGATTAATGTTGTGATTTTTCCTCTCATTTTGTACTTTTTAATTCAGATTTCATTGGATGGGGAAGACTGTGTCAAAGTATGATCAAGCAGAAATGGTGTGACAGGGTGCAGACAGGGTCAGGCTGGGGGCCTAGCAGCACCTCCACCTGCACACTGTTTCCCTCCTGTTGGCACATTGGGCTGGACCCATTTCGTAACGGGTGTTGGGATGTACCATCCAACACTGATCAGGGTTCTACTGCCATGGCTCTGAGATGGAAACAATGGGCGCAGTAGTTACCATGGTCCTCTTCTGAAACAAAGCTCTGGTCCTATGGCCTGCATTCCGGAGGGAGTTAATGAGCAAGAGACTGTGCACAAAGACCCACCTGTACGGTCTTGGGTTTCTGTTCACCCATGGTGCTGCCCACAACACGGCTGAGGTTGCCCCTCTGTTGTCATTGTTAGTTTGAGAAAAGATCTTCCTATGTACCTCAGGCTGGTTTTGAAGTCATGGTTCTTCCACATCAGTCTGCTGAATACTGGGATTACAGGTGTGCATCAGCATACATGACTTTTGCTGTTGTACTAATAGTATCCTATTGTTTGTTCTCTCATCATCACCATAAGTCACGTCTTGAGTTTAAATGCCTGCTCTGCCAACCATCCTCTTAGCTCTGTCAGCTGGCGAGAGGTTCTGCCTTGTGCTGTGCCTCACAGGATTGATGTTGTGAGCCAGCTTCACGTCTTGTTCTATTGCTTTGAGGATTCAGTGAGGTCGCAGTTGTGTGTGCCTTGTCTAGGGCCTTGCCCAGAGCTTGCATGCATGCATGCTATGCAGTGGCTGCTACTACGTGGAGTATGTGGTGTAGTAGCCAGTGGTGAGCAGCGTGTGTGATCTTATGTGAACTCAGAAAGTGCGCTGTTTCTACTGAACTGTGAGCTCCAGGTCAGAGGATGTCATGGAGGGTGTGCTGAGCATCTGCTCCCAGCACTTTGGAGCTCCCTTGAGTCTGGGATTACTGACATTCTCCCTCCTTAATCTCTCCTCAGCTTCGCCTCAACAGCATCAAGAAGCTTGGCCTTTGGAGTGGAAAGGACCAGAAGTGAACTCCTCCCCTTCCTTACATGTGGGGACTCTTGTGGCACAGTGCAGTTGGGGTGCCTGGAGATGGCTTCTGCTTAATAAGAGAAGCCCATGGCAGGGGCTGTGGATGATGGGGTACAGAGGGTGAGGTGCAGGTAGACAAGCTTTATGTACTTCAGGACTGTGTTGAGGGGAAGGGTGAGGAAGAAGGTGGAGGCAGGGTGTCCTCTCGGAAGTCTGGTGGAAGACAGCTGCCGACCCAGAGTGAGGCTCCCAGCCTGAGACCTACCTTGGGCTCTGCAAGGTGGAAACAGTCTCATACTAGAGACAGGGAGAAAATTCAGTCCATTTAACACTTAAGTGTCGGCTGTGAGGACAGTCTCATCAGACAATGTTCTGCCTGCCTGGATGGAAAGAACTGAGGCAGTGGATGGGGGGAATATGGGAGCTTCAGACCAAGAGCTGCCAGGGGATCCAGACACTTGGAGTCAGAGTCCCAAGTGGGGTTAGGTTGCTTCTTCTCTGTACTTGTTGCCTGGGAGCCTCTTCAGTCGCCTGTGACAGGAGCCGTCTATGGGAAAACGTGGTGCTGTCCCCACAGAAAAGCAGAAGCCTCGGCCTCATGCCTGCAGAACATGCAGGATTGGTTTTGTGAGTGATTACTGCAGCATGATTGTGGGCTAGAGCAAAATGCCAGGCTGGCATCTTAAAGGACAGCAGTGTAGTGTCGCTGTTCTGTAGGTGGTGCTCTGAGCCTGGGTGCTTCTCTTCCTGTGGTGAGTCCTAGGTCAGAAAGGAAGAATCCCTGAGACTGCTGGTGCCCCAGCCTCTCCTGCCCAGCCCTGAGGCCTGAGACTGTGGCTGGGCTTGGCGCTGTCTTCAGTTGGAAGCCGGGCAAGGGGCCAGTGGCTGGGGGCAGGCTGGGGGAGGGACAGCCTGCAAAGCCTCCAGGAGGCAGTAGCTGAACCGAGTCTGAACCAATAGAAAAGGATTTTTGGCAGAGAACAGTGCTGAGAGTGTAAGCTGTACTTGAGCAGGAAATCTGCATGCCACTGTGTTACACAGGATGGGACTCAGTCTCCCCTCCCTGAGGGGTGTAGAGTGGCCCTGTCACACAGTGCTCCCCCACCCACCTCCAGCTCATATCTTTTTCTCTGTGCTGGCCATATGGGAAAACTCTGGGTACTGACAACTAGCTTGTGCATCTTGGGGCCAGGATCCCAGGGTGCAGGGACCCCAGGAACCTGGAAGTGGCACTAAGCTCCAAGTGGTAGAGCACTAGCCATGAGTAAAAGAGCTCAGGGACAGCACCCAAGCTCTGAGTTCAAGCTCCACTACTGATTTCCCGCTGCCACCCTCCCCCGAAAAAAGTCATTATAACAAGGATCCATCTGCTTTAAAGGTTTCTCCTCCAAAGCACTATCAGCTGTAAGAAGTGAGTAGTTGAGATTTTAATGAAGTAGAAACAATGGGAAGGTAGATACAGTCTGGCAGGGACTTGCGATCCTTCGCAAGCGTTGGGAAAACTACTTAGGAGAAAGAACTTCCTATTACTCTCTTTCATTTACTGAGAGACTTGCTAGATCTAGGCCTCAGTAACCTTACTATAAAAGAAGGAACAAGAAAGATCTTATGAGACAGTTAAGGCCTCTATGGAGAAGAGTAAACGATTATGTGAAAGGGTTACAGAAAAGACACTATGAGCTTAAATTTGATATATGGCCAGATTTAACTAAGTATACTGAATATCATGATTTTTTGCCACAAATTGGGGACCCTCTAAAGAATGGCAAAGAAGCACAATTGCTTAGAAAAGATTTGAAACATATAAAGTATAAAACTAAACAAAAGTAACTATGAAGTACTAGAGTTCATGCCTTTCTGTTCAGCACCTTGCCCATATGCTCTGGTTAGTGGTTAATAGGTGATAAACATCGAAACCAATTGTATTTCTTAAAAATAGAGGTAAAGCCTGGAACAAATGCCTATCGTCACAACTCGTCATCCAAAAAACAAGATCAGGCGACCAGCTGGTGACCATCCAAGAACGAAGTCTTGCACAAGATTGTGTAAAATTTTGCCCTTTCTCATGGAGACTTTTGCTATAAAAGCTTGTTATCCTCTACAATAAATCGCACTCAGCATTCACTCCTCTTGTGTGTGAGTTGTCTGCCATCTCCCCACCTATTCCAGTTACCTCCACTAGGTGTCCTCCATCGTCCCGACAAAGCCTCTTGTGTGTGAGTTGTCTGTTTGCCATCTCCCCACCTATTCCAGTTACCTCCACTAGGTGTCCTCCATCGTCCCGACAGAGCCGGTCCTCAGCAGAGAAAGACCTCCTAAATGTGGGAACTCTCCAGAAGTAAAGAGTCCAGACAGGGCTGCATGTCAGCATGACGATGGGTGTCTGTGCATCCAGTGTACTGCAGGGGTGCATGGAGTGCAGAGCCTAACCTTGAGCTGAAGAGCTGAGGGACAGCACCAAGGCACAGAGTTCAAGCCCCAAGGCCAACCAAAAAATAAGAGGAAAAGCGGGTGGAGCTTGCTGAGCGCTGTGGGGGAGGGGAAGCATGGGGCTTGGTTGTCTTGGATTTGGATCATGCTCAAGACAGAGTGTGAGGTGGGTGGAGGGTGGGGTGCTCCTGGGGAGCGGGGCTGAGAGGGGGTAGGTGGGGGCAAGGAAAGCCTGTGTCCCCTCACAAGGCAAGGAGCTGGTGGAGGATGCACGCTGCCCCTAAGTCAGGAGGCTACGTCCACATCCACACTCTTCAAGCTGACACAGACGGGGAGGGCCTATGGGGATGGGAACACCAGGATCAGGAGAGGACCTGGTGTGTGTGAGGTTAATGATGACACCAGACAGCTCCCCAAGGAGACCAGAGCATGCATGTGCTGGGTGGCATGACTTTGGGCTGGATTAAGGGCATGGGGCATGGAGGAAATCTAGCTAAAGTGAGTGAGGGGGGAGGGAGTGCAGAGACGGGACCTGTGGTTCAAGCCTTTCTGTGGCGGGGTGGCTGAGGGAACGTCAGGATCAGGAGGAGGCGCCTGGCTCAGAGCCCACAGTCCACTCAGCACCCGGCATAGTCCCTGGATGGCTCTGGGAGGCAGGCCTGCCATCTGCTTGCTTTCCTGTTCTGTGCCGGTCCCAGGACTAGAAATCAGGGCCTGGGTCCTATCCCTGAGCTTTGTGATCAGGGTTGGTGATTGTCCCCGGTGCATCAGTGCTACTTCTGGCTTGCTGCCACCCTGCAATTCATTGCTGAGAAAAAAAGGGTGGAGGTGGTGAGCCCTGGACAGGAGGCTCCTCCTCACATTCAGCACAGCAGCCCTGACCTGCACCCCAGAGGCTGTGGTAAAGTGATCTCATAACAAGGGACATGAGGAGAACTGCAGGAAATGTCACAATAGCCAAGCAAGGGACTTTCTCAAGGAGCCTTTGTGTTTTAAAAACAACTTTATATTTAAAAAGGTGCTTTTCAAAAGAACACTTGGTATCCTTGTTGAATTAGCAGAGAGTCTAGAGATATGTAACATAGACTGCCAAGGAAAAGAAAGAGATGTGAAAATAAATTATGTGTAAGAAATAAGCATGGACAAGACTAACAGAGTAACTGTCAGGAAGGAGCCTTGATGTTTGTGGTCAGTGGTACACCAGCAGGACTCCCTTTTTTTCTTCCTTGCTTGCTTGCTTGCTTGCTTGCTTGCTGCCTTCCTTCCTTCCTTCCTTCCTTCCTTCCTTCCTTTATTCCTCCCTCTTCCCACCTTCCTTTAATCCTTCCTTCCTTCCTTCCTTCCTTCCATCCTTCCTTCCTTCCTTCCTTTCATCCCTCCTTCCTTCCTTCCTTCCTTCCTTCCTTCCCTCCTTCCTTCCTTAATACCTTCTTTGCTGCCTTTCCCTCTCTCTTCTCTGTCGGTCTCTGTCTGTGTGTCTGTGTCCCTCATTCTCACTTTCCTTCTTTGTGCCAGTCCTGGGGCTTAAAATCTGAGCCTCCATTCTGTCCCTGGGAAGATTTTGCTCAAGGCTAATGCTCTACCACTTCAGCCACAGCACCACATCCATGTTTGTTTGTTTTTTTAGTGGTTAATTGGAGATGAGAGTCTCAGAGAGCTTTCTGCCTACACTGGCTTTGAAATGTGATCCTTAGATCTTGCCTCCTCATGAACTCAGAACACAGGCATCAACCACCACACCCAGCTGTTATTTTCTTTTGTTTATTTTTTTTATGGTGAGAATACCCTACAGAGGAGTTACAATTATAAGGGCAAGATAACGAGTACATTTCTTATCAAGCATTGTTCCCTCCTCTTTGTTTCCCCTTCCTACACCTTCCCATACTCCTGCCCTCACCCGACCTGATTCTCCCCTACACCAAAGTTGTAAAGTTCATTTTTCGACATAACCACTTGTAAGTCTCATTGTTGCAATGGGTCCAACTGAATCCCTCGTTAAAAGATTTGTTTTTTCCCTTCCCCTCCACAAATTATACCAACATCAAATAGAGTGAAATCTTGGGTTATACCGTGGAGGAGGGACATACAAAGCAACATAGAAATCATCTTATAAATATGTTAGAAACAATTGCCAGCTGATATTTTCTTTCCAACTACTTTCTTCTCCAGAACAGACAGGGCTTTAAGAATTATTTGCTTCATTGCATAGGGAACTATAAAGAAAGAAAGAAAAAAATCAAAAGACTCAAAATGGAATTAGGAAAACATGTTAAGTGAGTTTAACCAGTTTATCTTGAATTTGACACAACTACCAATTAATGAGGCAGATTCTCTGGGGGAACTTGACATGACCGAATAAGCATTATTCAAAATCTCATATTTCCACATTCATATAATTCTGTGGGCCGGCACAACAGAGACAGATGAACACACACAGAGATATAAAACACACAAATGCACAGGTGTGGACATGTGTGCACACCTCTATCTCTCAGCAGATGACTTTTATCTAGGTGTGGAGATTGTTGAATGGCCAAGCAAAGTTCAGCAGAGATGCCAGCTTCATGGTCCACAGGGGAGGACCAATTCCTTCTTCTTTGTGCAGGTGAAGAGAAGGCTGCAGGGAGTGGAGGATCCACTCAAGAGCAGGAAAGGACTGAGGGATGGGAAACAGCCCATAGCAAATTCCGCTATATGTTGCAGCACAGGGCTGGGGTTGTAAATACAGACAAGCAAATCTGACAGCTGCAGGACATGGTATAAAAGGAGACAAAGGCGCTCACCAGTAGGAGGATGCTTATGGTGGCTCTGGACTCGAGAGGGGCTCTGGTGGAGACACTGGTCCTCTGCATGTGTCGCATTATCTGCTTGTGTCTGTACAGGAGAAGAGCATGGAGGTGCTGGCCCAGAGCATGAGCCCCAGACACAGAACATCAGGCACCGAGAGTATGGCCACATACAGCACGTCAGCAACTGGATCATTACACATGGAAGAACAGTATCCATAGGCCTTTAAGCTCGTCTTGTTGTCATGCGCTTTGGGTCTGGTCATGTACATAAGACAAACAATTCTCAGCAGGAGGAAGACCCCCGAGCTGAGGTACACTGTGGAGACAATGTGCTTGTGGGCTCTCCCCTTCAGCCCTGCCCACCTGGAGTCTCTGTGACTGATGCTGACAGCAAGGAAGATGCTCAGGGAGCAAGTGCTAACAATTGACACCCCCCTGCCCACTCAGTGAAGATAGAAGACAATTTTGAACCCTACATCATTGAAGAAAACTCTCCAGCACAAAGCCACAATGGTTTGGGGAACACTCCTACACAGAAGACAAAGGAAGTTGGCTACAATTAAGTGCCTACGAATCAAGTCTGTGGCTCTCATCCTGTTCCCCAAGCAGGAAAGGAATAGATAATGGGAGAGAAGAGACAAATTACCCACAAACCCAACCACAGTCTGGGCTAAGAGGATCACCCCCATAAACACATGAGCATCTCCCATCTTCTCTGTAACTTGAGTCTCATTCAGAGGCCCTGGCTTGGGAAACTGAGACATGCATGGTGCCAAGGGAACACAACATTCTCCATCCAGCCTTCAAACCACTGGAAATACAGTCCTACTATCTCTCATGTATTAGGAAATATCCAATTCTATTCATCCATCGGGAAGAGGAAGATGGCAGTTCAGGGAAATTGGTGAAACTGGAGAAATGGCATTAAGGGAAGGTGAGTCTGGTTCTGAGGTGAAGTCAGCTGAATTTCTCCTCTGTAGAATCAGATCTAAGATTCTAAACAAGCAAGGCCCTAGTGGCTCAAGCCTGTATCCTCGCTACTCAGTGGCTGAGACCTTGGATTCCCAATTCAAAGCCAGACCAGAAAAGTAAAGTCTGTAAGAGTCTTCTCTCCAGTTAAGCATCAGCAAACCAGAAGACACCTGTGCTCAAAGTGGTAGAGGCCTAGCCGTGAGCAAAATGGGCTCAAGGAACATGGGCAAGCCCCAAGTTCAAGCTCTCTGACTGACTAAAGAAAGAAACTTGAAACATGCGAGACACATTCCTGGGGTCACATGCACTTATACCTCAATAAACTGGCTGCAGGAGTGGGTCCCAGGTGTCACCGTTTCCTCAACACGGAGCCCACATTTCACAGAAGAAATACCAGGAAGATGAGCCAGGTCTGCGGTGGGGATGGTGCGGGTGAAGGATGAGGTGGATGACAGAGAATGAGAGGGGCAATTTTAGGTTCAAATGCCATTCTACAGTCACTGATGTGAACACATCGTCCCCAGCCTGTGGACAATCAGGATTCCTCCTCACTTGTCATAAACCAAGACAGACTCTGTGAGGAAGAGGAAGTGAGGAACCCACAGGGCTTGAGGGTAGGGGGGCCTAGAACCCCAGTTCTTTTCACTGTCCTAGCCCATTCCTATCCTTCCCTGTTTCTGTCATGCATCCGGGTTCAATCCAGAATCCCTACTCATAAGGTGATCCCTTACCCAGAGTGTGGAACCTTGGGTCTCTCCTGCAGGCTGCGCCTCTCCAGTGGCAGTGAACACAAGTGCTTGCCTCTTCTCTCAGGGTGTGTGTGGCAGGGCGGGTCATTTCTGAGATGCACATGGGCACTTCAGAGCTGCAGAGGACTCCTTAGATAGGGGTCCAAGAGGTCGGCAGCTGAGGCCGCCTCCCGCATGAGCGGTAATTTTCCCTTCACCTGGAGTGGCAAGCCAAGTTCTCAGTAAACTTTTTCTTTTCCCCCATGTGACAATTATCAAGACACTTTTCACTTTCATGTGGGTGCATCTTCAGGGAGACAGGGGAGTGGTGCAGTCACTTACCTCTCCTGGATCCCAGTAGGCCGGCAGGAGATACTGAGGCCCAACTTGAGATGACTGTCTTTAAACAACCTCAGTGGTGTGTAAGCCTCGTGTCCCCAAAGTTTCTTACCCAAAGTGTCCCTTCTCTTTTTTTTTCCAGTTCTGAGACTTTAACTCTGGGCCTGGGCACTGTCCCTCAGCTCTTCAGCTCAAGGCTAGCAGTCTTCCACATGAGCCACAGCACCACTTCCGGCTTTTTTTTCCCTGCTTATGTGGTGCTGAGGAATTGAACCCAGGGCCTCAAGCATGAAAGGCAAGTGCTCTACCACTGAGTCACCTTCCCAGACCTTATGATTATATTTCTATCTACTGTTCTGGGTTTGTTTTTATATTGTGCTTCATCATTGATTACATTTGAGACACCTGTTTTCATGCCAGGCCCAAACAGCTGTAAATTCCCTGAGAAGTTTTTGCTACATCCAAGAGGTCTGGAAATTGTGCTATGGTTTTCATTCTTGAATT
Source organism: Dipodomys ordii (assembly GCF_000151885.1). Lineage (NCBI taxonomy): Eukaryota > Metazoa > Chordata > Mammalia > Rodentia > Heteromyidae > Dipodomys > Dipodomys ordii. The sequence continues at coordinate 2,364,279 of NW_012267321.1, read as the reverse complement.
TGTAAACTTGTTCCTTCATTTGATCCTTAAGTCTTATGGCTGACTTTGGGCTCGACAGTCTATCACTTGATGAGAGGGGTCTTAAGCCAACATTCTAACCTGGCCTGGACTTAAGGGTCTATGGCCTCCAGTAGTACTAGTTCATGAAACCGGGGCAGCAGTAGGCATCTGTGCGCTGGCTCACTGTCTGTCAGTAGAGGGTGGCGGTCTTTATCTCATCAGCCTAACTTGGGTTTGATGTCTCCCCTGCTCTCGTGGGACAAGCACCTGGGGCTCCCTTTCAGGTCAGTTCCCATTTGCTTGGCACAGTTTTCCACCCTGAACTTTCAGTTTTCAGTCTTGGCTGGTGAAATGTCATCTCTATGCAGTGTGGGTTTATAACTGGGCTGGGCCAGCTCTCCCTCCTGGCTGACAGGCACAGGGTAGAGCTGGGTCACAGCTTTATACTTCAGGCAGGTGTATACAGGTCCAGAAAATACTGTCTGCTTTAGGTTGCATATCAATTCCCCACCACCAAATAGCTCCAAATTTTTCATATGCTATCTATTGCCATCTACTCCTTTCTATCTCATATATTTGTCTGTTCTGCTCAAAGTGGTAGAGGCCTAGCCATGAGCAAAATGGGTTCAAGGAACATGGGCAAGCCCATGAAGAACTTTCCATGAAGAAAAAAGCTTGGCCCCTACAGGAAAATGGATGGAACTGGAATTCATCATACATCTTGGGAAGGAAACAAGCCAGACAAGAAAGGTAAATATGTTTTTCTCAGGTAGAATCCAGACTTTAAAAGACAGAAACCTAGACAGGTGCCAGTGGCTCACTCCTGTCATCCTAGCTACTCAGAAGGCTGAGATATGAGGTCACCATTCAAAGCCAGCCAAGGCAAGAAAGTCCATGAGACACATATCTCCAATAAACCACCAGAAAACCAGAAGTGAGGCTGTGGCTCAGGTGGCAGAGTGCTCGCTCTCAGCTGAGGTCCAGCAGCCAGGACCAGAGTTTAATACACATGAGTAACCAAAACAAACAAATATATACAGCTGTAAAGGAGACTCACACTGATGTCCTCGACCACAGGGGCCTTGGAAATGCTTGCCGTACCCAGTGGGAAACCCAGGCTTTGAGACAATGCTATGTGCTCATAAAAAAACATGGATGATTTTCCTAGGGCAGGGGAGTGGCTCAGTGAACAGTAAGAGGACTTGAGCAGTAGGAGGATGTGAATAATAGGAAGATGTGAACAGTAGGGCCTCAGCAGGCAGCCCAGGTCCTTGGCCAGCTCTGCCACAGCAGGCAGCATGCCTAGGGGTCAGGACACTCAGTGTGAGTGCTTAGGACTAAGTCTCCTCACAGAAAAGGGCAGAGACCAAGGCCCCAGGACACTCCCCCCAACCCTCACTAAGACCTGAGCGTCAACTTTTCTATACCTTTATTTCTTTGTGAAAAGAGGGGGAAAGGAAATAAAATATAAACAGTACAGTTGACACAAATAAACCACCGGGGTAGGGGCTGGGGGGAGGGAAGGGGAAGGAAGTGGGAGGGAGGTGGGGATGGGGTCCCCATCTCAGCAGCAAGAGGCAGTGACCCGGATGCTCCCATCTCTCCCTAAAGGGCAGAGTGGCACCTTCCTCCTGGCTGCTGTCTATCCCATCGCGTGTCCCTCAGCCTTTGGGAAGGGGCCAGGTGCCGTCTCTGCAGGGACCTCAGGGAACGTGCATAAGGCCAGGTCTGGGTTCAGGCCATGCACAGGGAGGGCTATCAGCGACACACTGGCTCCTTGAGGGAGGAGCTCAGTGAGGGCTGAGCGGAGGGTGGGCTGGAGGCCAGGCACTGGTGGCCCAAGCACTGGCTCTTCTTCCAGCATCAGGCAAGAGACAGAATTGGAGGAACAGGAATGGGCCGACTCAGAAGCCCATCCTGGCCCTCTTGCACCCCTACCCAGGCCCCACCACCCTTTCCCCATCCACCTGCCTATCTGGCCCCAGCCCCTGCTTAGGCAGTGCCACACTCTGGCCCTCCCAGGCCAGGGGCCTGGGCACCACCACCCCTCCCACCTGCCACCTGCCACTGCCCGCCTACCCACAGCCTGCACCAGTCAAGGCCTCCTGGGCAAAATCCTGGTCCTGGGTCAGCTTCTCCAGGACTGGCTTGAGTTTGCTCTGCAGGGTTCTGGAAGCAGAGGGGAAAGGGCTGGAGCCTGAAGCTGATGGGGCCCACAGCTGGGAACTCAGGTCAGGCCTGGCCACCCCTTTGCATCTCCAGACTGCTAGCAATGCTGAGCAACCCCTCACCTCCCTTCCCTTCACACCCCCTCCCCATTAGGCTTGCCACCTCCACTGCCGACTCCTCAGTCTGCAGTGAAGCCGACACTGGCAGGAAGCAGCAGGGAGCAGTGGCAGCTGAACACAGTGGTACACATCTGGAATCCCAGCCACTGTGAAGCCCTAGCAATAGCTGGGCGTGGTGGCACCCCTAGTCCTAGCAGTGTGAGCAGCATGCGCAGACCAGGCAGCCTGGGCCTACACATGCACTCTGTGAAATATAACCAAGGCAAAAAGCACTGGGCGCATGGCTCAAGTGGCAGAATGCTTGCCAAGTGAGGTCAACCCTCAGAATCACCACAAAGGAAGAAACAGTGTAGCTGGAAAGGAGCATAAGAACAGCGAGTCCCAGCTCACCTATTGTGGAGGATGGGCCTGAACTTCTGCAGGGACTTGGCCACATTGAAGCAGACTTTGGCAACGGGGTCCCCTGCCATTCAAACAACGGTGGGCAGCATGTGCTTGGTGGTGATGTCCTGCCTGCACACCTCTGACAGAACCTGGCCAAGTACGGGCACACAATCAGTACAATCAGTGCCTGACAGTTGGGCCCGGGTGTCGAGGATGCAAGAACCCTCACTGGCATCCAAAAGGCACACACAACTGACACCACCTCCCCGCAATTATGATTTCCAATGGGCTCAACTCTGAACACGCAGCCAACGGTGTGTCTCACACCAGGTCACCCACACCCAGTCCAAGGGTGCCGGAGGCCTGGAGTCCACCCAGCTCTGGATGTGTAGAGCTGGCCCTGGCCCCCGGCCTCTCCACTCCCAAACTTGGTGTCACGGCGGGGCTGTGTGTGCCTCTCCCCTGGCAATCTGGCTCCTGGATGCAATTGGCGCGTGAGCCATACTCACGTTTATGCAGAAGAGGGTGGTCATGCGATGCAGGTAGTTGGGGTCTCCGGACATGGACATCATCCCCAGCACTTTGGGGATGATGGTGGCATAGGCCTATTCCATCCTGAACTTCTCCACCAGCTTTTTGAGGTTCCTGCTGGCTGCCTCACAGGTGGCATAGACTGCAAGGGGAACAGGAAGGCCATGGGGGAGTTTTAGAGTGAGTCAGGGCTCAGCGCCAGCCTCCCTCAAGGTTCCAACAGCAGGGGGCTACACAGACAGAACAGTAGTGTGCCCCGCCCACTGGCTGCCAGCTCCTTATGGCAGAACTCACTATGGTCCACCAGCCATGCTATGCACATTGAGTTGAGCTTCTCATCAAAGAATTCCACTCCCTTCCAGAGGATACAGGTGATGAGGGCTCAGAGGGTGAAGGAGGATAGCCAGCCTCCTCTCCCCTCCCCGCCCTACTTGGCATGCCCTGGATCACGCACTAGCTGCCTAGCCACCAGGAACATGTACTCAATGATGGCCAAACGCACCCGCCACTTGGTGTCCTCGGCTAGCTCCACGATTGCTGGCAGAAGCGACTGGGACAACTGCAGGTTGGCAAAAATCTCCTTCACATAGTCCAGGTTGGAGATGATGTTCAGCCACACCTCAAGGGACTGCAGAGGATGGGGCTCCAGTGATGCCTGGCCCAAGGTGGCCCAGAATGGGGGGAGGGGTGTGCCACCCCACAGCAACACCCTACAGACCTGCCATCTCCCCAAGGTCACTGCCCCAGCCCCAAACTGGCCCTGGGGATACCTGCTGGAGTCCGCAATGGCAAGCGATCACCTGGGTGGGGGACGCTGGGAGGGGATACTAACCTGTCCCTCAGCTGGGCCAGGAAGAGTGGCAGGAGGTGATCAATCGTGTTGTCTTTGCCCAGGAGGGGAGAGAAGCCGATGATGACAGAGGCCAGGGCAGACTTCATGTGCTGGTTGGCATCTGACACCAGTTCCTGGGAGGGAGAAGGGAGGGAGGCCCAGGGGGACCTGCCTCAGCCTCCTCTGCACATGATTGGCAGGGGGTTTGGGGGCGGGCTGCAGGTGTCCTGCCTCCATCTCCTTGGCTGAAGACTATGACCCAGGTGCCTGGGGCGATTCCACAGCCTGTTCTGGGCCCTCTTGAATGCCCAGCTGACTCTCTCCCCCAATCCGGTTACCTTGATGCACAGCAAGATCTGGGTCATGATCACATTCTCCCGACAATCTGCACAGAGGTTCTCACAGAACACTGCGGGACAGGGCAGGGGATGAGATGGTGCCAGCTGTACCTCCACCCTGAGCCCCCCCTCCTCAAGCAGAGTCACGGGCACCCACCTTTCACCTTGTGGGAGCCCATGGCCCTCACCTTGGCCTCGCAGTCCTTTATCAGCTTCTAGAAAGCAGGCACCAGGTCTGTCCTGGTGATTTCAGGCCCCACTGCTTTCTAGAGCTGTCAACCTGGAACCAGGGAGAGGTGTGATGTGTGGAGCGAAAGGGGGTCTGGCAGCCTCTCTCAGTTATTGAGGACAAAACCCAGGCAGAAGCGGTGCAGAGGTGTGGAGACTAGGCAGGCTGCTCTCCCCAGAGCCAGGGCGCGTCCGCAGCAGCGTGTGCCAAAACCAAAGACCTTAGTTCGCATTGTCCCAAGTGGGTCTTTCTGTGACCGGATCCACAAACATGCCAGCGATGCAGAGTCTCCCGCTTTTACATTTATACTAAAATATAGTGGGCTGAGTCACTAAATGGGCAGGGGAGCTAAGGAGAGACTTCTCAGAAGAGAAGAATGGCAAAGAAACACAGGAGGATATGCTCATCATTCCTGGGCTTGAAGGAAGTACAAATCACAACAACCCTGAGATTCCATCTTAATCCAGTTAGATTGGCCAGCATTGTGAATTCGAACAAATGCTGGCAGGGATGTGGAGAAAAGGAGCCCTACTGTGCAGCTGGTGGGAATGTGAACTAGTACAGCCACTCAGCACAGCAGTCTGCAGGTTCCTCCAAATACTGAACACAGACCTTCCCTCCCACCCATTCCTGGGCATCTACACTGAGCGTCATGACAAGGACACCTGCATACCCATGTTCACTGCCACACTACTCACAATAGCCAAGATATGGAAACAGCCCAGATGCCCCACAGTAGATGAGTGGACCCACAATGTGGCCAATGGAACTTTACAGAGCCATTAGAAAGAATAAAATAATGGCATTTGCAGGGAAATGGATGGAACTAGAACAAATCATGTGAAGTGAGGTAAGTCAAGATTGGAGATTAACAGTGCACATTCTCTGATATAAGGAAGTTAGATCTAAAATGCACTGGGATATGACAAATGCTGCAGGATTCCAGAGACTCACACACAGTGAGACCAAAGAGAATAGTCTTAGGAGAGAATCACAAAGGGCCAATGCCTAGGCGTCTCTTCATATTCATATAAAATATTACACATACTAAAACAAAACCCAAGATGTGGAAACAAAATACATATATATTTTTTGGTTTTAGCTTTTGATTCTTCTGTGTTCTTTATCTGATAAACAGTCTGTTCTCATGTTATCTTTGGGAGGGTCCAAGGAGGGAAAAAGGATGGAAAAAAAAGTGCATCCATGGAGCTCACTGGACATTGATGAAAGTGAATTGCTCACCTGGTGGGTGGAGAAGGGAGAGAGGGGCTGGGAGGGGATGAGAGAACAGCAGGCACTCACTGCACAAAAGAAAATGTTCTGCAGAAACTAAACCAAGATGAGTTAAACCTTCTTAACAGGGCCATATCAAGTATTGAAATAGAAACAGCAATAAGAGTCCTCGCATCTAAGAAAAGTCCAGGACCAGATGGATTTACAGTGGAATTCTACAAGGCCTTCAAAGCAGAGCTCACACCAATACTCCTCCAACTCTTCAATGAAATTGAAAGAGAAAGTTCACTACCGAACTCATTCTATGAAGCCATCATAACCCTCATCCCAAAACCAGGCAGGGATTCATCAAATAAAGAGAACTATACACCCATTTCTTTGATGAACATTGATGCAAAACTTCTCAACAAAATTTTGGCCAATCAACTTGAAGAATTCATCCAAAAAATCATACACCACGATCAAACAGGATTCATTTCAGGGATGCAAAGCTGGTTCAATATACGCAAATCAATTAATATAATTCATCACATCAACAAGAGCAAGGATAAGAACCACATGGTTTTCTCAATAGGTGCAGAAAAAGCATTTGACAAGATCCAACACCAGTTTATGATAAAGGTTCAGGAAAAATTAGGAATCCATGGGACCTTCCTCAATACAATAAAGGCTGTATATGACAAACTTACAGCCAGTATTGTACTTAATGTTAAAAAACTAAAGCCATTTCCTCTAAACTCAGGAACGAGAAAAGGATGTCCACTCTCTCCACTGCTCTTCATTCTAGTATTAGAATGCCTAGCTACAGCAATAGGACAAGATGCAAACATAAAGGGGATCCAAATAGGGAAAGAAGAAATAAAACTCTCCCTAATTGCAGATGATATGATCTTGTATTTAAAGAATCCCATAGACTCCACTCCCAAATTACTCAAGCTGATTCAAAACTTTGGCAAAGCAGCAGGGTATAAAACTAACCCTCAAAAATCAATGGCTTTTCTGTATGCTAACAAGGAGAAAAGTGTGGCTAAAATTAGGAAAGCAACTCCACTCATAATAGCCCCACAAAAAATAAAATTCCTAGGAATTAACTTAACCAAAGAAGTGAAGGACCTCTATGTTGAAAACTTTAAAAACTTGAAAAAGGAAATCAAAACAGAACTTAGAAAGTGGCAAAAACTCCCATGCTCCTGGATTGGAAAATGGCAATACTTCCCAAAGCTATCTATAAATTCAATGTGATACCTATCAATATTCCAACCTCATTCTTCAAGGAAATAGAAGAGGCAATCCAAAAATTCATATGGAACAATAAAAGACCCGAATAGCAGAAGCAATTCTCAGCAGAAAGAACAGTGCTGAATTAATATCAATACCAAATTTCAAACTCTACTATAAAGCCATAGTAATCAAAACAGCTTGGTATTGGCACAAGAACAGTCCTCAGGACCAATGGAATAGAATTGAAAACCCAGAAATGAACCTACAGACCTATAGCCATCTAATCTTCGATAAGGGAGCAAAAAAAAAAAAAATAGAATTGAAGAACGACAGCCTCTTCAGTAAATGGTGTTGACAAAATTGGTTAACTAC
>NW_012267321.1:2322227-2354567 GCF_000151885.1 Dipodomys ordii | reverse complement strand
TTTCCTGGAAGATCTCTTATGTGCCAGAGACAATACAAATTGGGAGTGAAAACATTTGGAGTTGGTTGCTATGTTTATCACATTATTTATTACCTATTTCTATGTATTCCTCCCAGACTTTCTACTTCTAATCAATACATAACCAAAAATTTTTTTGGTGGGGGTCCAGTCATCAGGCCTGAACTCTAGGTCTTGGTGCTGTCCCTCAGCTCTTTAGTTTCAACAATCCTCTTTTTAGTCCAAATCTGCTTTCAAATGATTAAAGAGAAATCATCAGACCTATCTTATTATTAGATGCGGCGAACGCCTTCTCGGCCAGTGAGGAAGAACGACCACCACACCAGGAGTCTTCTCAGATCACACTTTATTGGAGAGCCTTCTTGTTTGTAGGAGAGCTTGAGCGCGAGAGAGCGCTCACAAAAACATGGCTGCTTATATAGGGAATAGGAACACGTGTCATTTTCCCATTGGTCGTCTGCCTTTCACCGTCACCAGGTGCCACGGGATTGGCTGGGGACTCTACGTGGCTTGCACATGCGCAAAGCCCAGGACCCACCGTCCTGCCAAGCACTGCCTAATATGGAGTTGCAAGGAAGTGGGCGGCGCCTTGTAATGGCGTTCGCCCCGGCTCCCTGCAATTAGAAAGTACAACTGACAAACTTTAGGCAAGGTTTTGGTTAACTTCAGGACTTACAGATCAGATTACTGTCGGGTGAATACTACTCAAAGTACTTTTACAAATGTGAAACTATCTTGACTTAGGGGAAGGTAAATGGGGAGGATTAGGCAGATGGAGGAGAGGCACACAATGGTGAACAGGTACATACATAAAGCTGAGCATTCAGTACATGACTTTGGTCACATTTTAACAACATGTTTATTTTCTTGTATATCTTATTAAGTAAGCGTGTAATAAAAGACTAAGCCTATATACCAAAGGAAATTCAATAAAACATTCATTTTCAAGTTTCATAAATATATGCAATTCTAATTATAAAGTCTTTACAACACATCTGCACATTAACTTAAATTAACATAATACACAGACTCATGGAAGTCTCCTGTTAAGTAGTTAATTTTGCCTAGATTTGAAATTATTTTCACAAACATTCAATGAAGCCACAAACAAAGGTACTGTAACGTTTGGAATCTTCCCTAGTTTCAAATGGGAGAGAGAAGGAGGGTGGGGGAAGGGATGGAGAGAAAGAAAGGGGGAGAGAGAGAGGGAGAGAGAAGCAGCAATTCCGTAAATGAGAAGGTGCAGGGAGCCAGGGCAAACGCCATTACAAGATGGCGCCCACTACCTTGCAGCCTAGAGGTAAACAACCCCATATTAGGCAATGCTTGGCTGGACTGGGAGTCCTGGGCTTTGCACATGCGCAAGCCACATAGCGTCCCCAGTCAATCCCGTGGCACCCGGTGACGGCAGAAGGCAGACAGCCAATGATGGAACGACCCATGTCCCTATTCCCTATATAAGCGGCCACATTTCTGTACACGGGGTCTCTCGCCCAAGCTTTCCCTTCAATTCAAAAGCTCTCCAATAAAGTGTGATTTGAGAAGACTCCTGGTGTGGTGGTCGTTTTGCTCGCTGGTCGAGAAGGCGTTCGCTGCAAGTGGTGCCGAAACCCGGGACCGCGCGAGGGACCAGACAGGAGCCAGAACTCGACACACGGAGAGGAGATGTCGGTAAGTATCCCCAGGTATGCTGGATTCTTGGTTGCTGCTGGCCTTGCTGCTTCCTCTGTGGTTTGTTTTTTTGGTGATTGTTTGTACTTGCCTACATTGTGGGGAACCTGGGAAGACGTGCCGCTGTTAATAGCTTCACGCTGCAAAGCGAAAGTAAATCCGTGGTAGATAACGTGGTTTTCGCCCTGTGAGATAAGTCGCTCTTACATAAGGGCGCGCCATGGGTAATGGCCAGGGAATCTCTTGTGGCACTTTGGACTTTTATGCCCCCTTACAGGCTTTGTTGAGACAGCGAGGGCTAAAAGTGTCCAAAGGCACGGTTGAAAAGGTGCTGGGTGATTTTGACAAACATGCACCCTGGTTTGCAGTTTCCGGGGACCTCACCCTTCCATGTTGGGACAAATTGGGCAAGGACTTGACTAGGGCCCAGGAAGAGGGTCAAGTAACTGGCGCGACCCTTCCACTCTGTCGAATGGTTCGCGCCTGCCTCGAGGAAGGTGGATCTGATTTGATCCAAGAAGGGCGTAAGGTATTGATGCAACACCAAGATAGTCTTTCAGAATCTGCATCTAATAAAGGGGAGGAAAAAAGGCCTAAGAGAAAAAAGGAAAAAAGACAAAAGGATCCCAAAGAATTAAAACAAGAGGGACTGCAGCCCTCACCAAGGTAAAGGAGAGGGGTTTTAATGAAACCCCTAAAGAAGAGGTTCCAAAGAGATCTCTATACCCTTCCTTGAAGGAATTTTCTAATCGGTTTTCAGCCCTACATGTAGAAGGGCAGGACCAACATAGTGACTTTGCAAGTCATTCAGAAGAGGAGGGGTCAGAGGAAGAGGGGAGCCAGCTTGATCCAGGTGACTTTGAGGATCTGGAAAGGGCAGCGGCTGAGTATGAGGCGGACAGGTACGGGGAGTGGCGCGCTCTGACAGCAAGAGTGTGACCACTGCAAAAGGGAAGTAGTCAGGCTGGCCCTCGCCCGTCGGCCCCTCCCCCGTACCCGGAAGCGGGGTGGAGCCATTTCATAAAAGGAAGCACCTGGTCGCGGTTAGCGGCCACTTTTCCAGTCTTTGAGAATCCCATTACTAATGAAAGAATTCTTGAGCCGGTTTCCTACTCCCAGTTAAAAGATTTAGTTGAAGCAGTCAGGACTTATGGGGTAACGGCCAATTATACCACTTCCTTGCTCCGAAGGCTGACCATCAATGCTATGACACCTACAGACTGGTTTGAAGTTGCCCGTACTTGTCTTAATCATGGGCAGTTCCTTGATTTTCGGTCCATTGTACAAGATAAAGCTCAAGTCCAATATAGACAAAATGTCCGTGATGGGTACCCGGATTGGACGGCGGACATGCTTCTCGGGCAGTGACCCTACACGGTAGACCAGACAGGATACCCCTTTGAGGTGTACCGCCAGGTAAACGATATCTTTTACAAGTCCTGGCGGGCCCTCCCAAATAAGGGAGAGACGGCTTGCAACTTAACAAAGATTATTCAGGCACCTAACGAGCCATTTTCTGACTTTGTTGCTCGCATGATAGAGACAGCAGAGCAAGTATTGGGAAGCCTGGAGACTGCCATGCCTTTTGTACAACAAATCATTTTTGAACAAAGCACCAAAGAGTGTCAAAGGGCAATCACCCCAGTGAGGACCCAAAGTCTAGACACATGGCTAAAAGCCTGCAGGGAAGTGGGTGGTCCGCTGACTAATGTGGGGCTAGCGGCTGCCGTTTTGTTCGGCTACAAGGGCTGCAAAAAATAATAAAGGAAAGGGATGTTTTCGCTGTGGCCAGTTGGGACACTTTAAACGACAGTGCCCTCAAAATGGCAGTCTTACACAAAATACACCCAAGCTGCCAAGAACCCCAAGGGTGTGTCCCCGTTGTAAGAAAGGAAAGCATTGGGCCAATGAATGCAGATCAGTCCGAGATATAAACGGACACCTTATTCCACAGACGGTTCCAAGTACTAATCAAAAACAGGAGCCAAAAAATGAGGGGAAGGGCCCATGTCCCCAGGGCCCGAAAATTTATGGGGCATTTCAGACTCGGCTCTCGGACAACACCCGCAACAACCCCCCAGCCAAAAAGAGCAACCTCAGGCTCCGCAGGGTTGGACCTCTGTGCCACCTCTGGATTGGTATTGACACAGCAGATGGGAGTCCAGGTTGTGGAGACGGACATGACAGGACCCTTAGATAAAGACACTGTGGGAATAGTTTTAGGACGCTCCTCCTCCACAATGAGGGGATTAATAATTTTCCCGGGAGTGATTGACCCTGACTATACGGGGACTATCAAGGTCCTTTGCCATGTTCCCCGTGGGGTGGTGTCCATTTCTCCTGGAGACAGAATCGCACAGCTCCTGCTTTTGCCTTTGCTTCATGACAACTTCCCTGCTAAGGAGATAAAGAGAGGAGATAAAGGGCTAGGCTCCACTGGAGTCGACCTTACATGCTTGTCCATAACTTTAGACCAAAGACCCATGCTGACTCTCCAAGTGAAAGGGAGAAGATTTGAGGGATTGGTGGATACAGGGGCAGATAGAAGCATCATCCAAAGAGGGGAGTGGCCGGAGCAATGGCCAACTCAGACATCCTCCCAGACCTTGCAAGGGCTGGGCTATGCTGATGCCCCACAGTTAAGTGCAAAAGAATTGACTTGGACAACGGACGAAGGCCAGGTTGGAAAAATGCAGCCATTTGTGGTGGACGTCCCTGTCAACCTTTGGGGAAGAGATGTACAACAACAGCTAAAGTTAACTTTAACCAATGATTATTCTGAGGCCAGTCAAAATATAATGAAACAACAAGGATTTGTTCCGGCCTTGGGGCTTGGTGGATGTCTCCAAGGACGCAAGGAGCCGATAGAACCACTTCCTAAACAGGATAGAAAGGGTTTGGGTTTTTCTTAGGGGCCTCTGAAAACAAGGCTTCCACTGAAGGTGCGGTGCCCATACCTTGGTTAACACAGAGGGCGGTGTGGGTTCCCCAGTGGCCCCTCTCTCAAGAAAAATTGGAAGCAGCTCAAACTCTTGTTCAGGAACAGCTACAGCTGGGGCATGTTGAGCTTTCAGTGTCATCTTGGAATACCCCAATTTTTGTGATCAAAAAGGCCTCCGGAAAATGGAGATTATTACATGACCTTAGAGCAGTAAATGCCCAGATGCAAATTATGGGGCCCATCCAAAGGGGACTTCCATTGCTCTCTGCGTTACCTCAAGAGTGGCCCATTTTAGCTTTAGATATTAAGGATTGTTTTTTTTCTATACCTCTTTGTGAGAAGGATAGGGAACGCTTCGCCTTTACTTTGCCCTCTGTTAATCATGAAATCCCGGATGCTCGCTATCAGTGGAGAGTTCTCCCCCAGGGGATGGCTAATAGCCCAACAATTTGTCAATTGTTTGTGGGGGCTGCATTGACCCCTGTTAGAAAATTTTTTCCAAAAGTACGGATTATCCATTATATGGATGATATTTTGTTGGCTGCTCCCTCAGTAAAGACTCTTCATAAAGTGTTTGGACAGGTAGTGGAGACCTTAGCTGACAAAGGATTGATTATTGCCCCTGAAAAGGTTCAGCAGACTAATGTTGTTCAATTTCTGGGAACCATTGTTTCTCCCACTGAGATTAGGCCACAAAAACTTTCCATTCGAACTGGTCATCTTAGAACACTTAATGATTTTCAGCAATTGGTCGGAGACATTAATTGGATAAGGGGGTTTCTTAATATCCCTCGGTCAGAGCTGTTACCTTTGTTTGCCATTTTGGAGGGCGACCCTGAAGTCACCTCCTCTAGATCCCTGACACCTTTAGCATTAAATTCCCTACAAAAGGTTGAAGCAGCTTTGTCTAGGGCTCAACTTTTACGGGTTGATTTACACTTACCCATTGATTTATGTATATTAAAAACAAAAAATTATCCCACGGGGGTTCTTTGGCAAAATGGCCCCTTATGGTGGCTCCATGGCAATTCTGTGGGAGCAAAAACTGTTCAATATTTTCCTGAATTAGTGGCTAAACAGGCAATTTTGGGTATAAAGTATTGTTTAATGCACTTTGCCAAAATTCCAGATAAATTAATTATTCCATACACCCGTGAGCAATTTGAAATTTTAGCAGCCACAGTGGATATGTGGGCAATTCTTGTTTGCTTGTTTCCAAATGTAATTGATAACCATTATCCTAAGCATCCTCTGCTTGCCATAGTTAACAAAAATTTAGTGTATTTTCCTGTTGTCACTTCAAAGGAGCCCTTGGTTGATGCTCTGACCATCTTTACGGATGGGTCAAAATCCGGACTAGGCGCCTTTTTGGTTCAAGGACACAAACAGCCGGTAGTCTTTAATTTTCGGCCAAATGTCCCACAGGCTGTTGAATGTTTAATTGTGCTTAAAGTTTTTCAGAGATATGACCAGCCTTTTAATTTATTTTCTGATTTATTATATGTTGTAAATGCCGTTGCTTCCCTTGAAGTTGCTGCTGCAGTTAAGCAGGCCAGTAAAAGTTCTAATGTTTTGTTACAGATTCAATCCCTTATTCTAAACAGAAAGCACCCCTTTTATATTGGACATATTCGCGCCCACTCTATGTTGCCGGGCCCGATGGCAAGGTGTAATGATTTGGTGGACCAGGCAACTCGGGCTGTGGCTCTGGTTGCTGCTAATCCTATAGAATTGGCAAAGGACTTTCATAGATTGTATCATGTACCTGCAAATACCCTTAGGAAAAGATATAACTTACCCAGACATGTGGCGAGAGATATTGTTAAAACATGTAAATTCTGTGTTACTTTTCTTCCCTCTCCCCACGTGGGGATCAACCCCAGAGGGTTGAGGCCAAACGCCCTGTGGCAAATGGATGTGACTCATTTAACAGAATTTGGTAAATTAAAATATTTACATGTGTCTGTTGATACCTTTTCCGGTGTCATTCATGCCACACCTCTGGCAGGAGAAAAGGTGTCTCATGTCAAAATACACTGCTTAGAAGCTTGGGCAGCTTGGGGAAAACCCCTTAGACTTAAGACCGATAATGGCCCTGCTTATACTTCCCAAGGTTTCTGCGCCTTTTACGCACAAATGCAAGTTGCCCACACCACAGGATTACCCTACAATCCACAAGGACAAGGTATAGTAGAGAGAGCTAATAAAAGTTTAAAAGAAATGCTTCAAAAACAAAAAGGGGGAATTGCTGAGTCAGCATCCCCCAGGGAAAGACTTTCTCTTGCACTTTTTACCCTTAATTTTTTAATTTTGAATGACAATAACCAATCCACCAATCCGCCGCAGACCGACACATGATGGAAAACTCCATGGATGTTAAAGACATGGTTATGTGGAAAGATGTTATCAATAATAAATGGTATGGACCGGATCTGGTTATTACGAGATCCAGGGGAGTTGTTTGTGTTTTTCCGCAGGATCAAGAAATACCACATTGGGTCCCAAGTCGGCTAACGAGACCTGTCAAAGAAAACCAGGACAAGGAGGAAGATGATCGTGAAAGTGTTGAGTGTGACAATATTACTGATGGTCAAGATCTGCCCCAGCCAGGGGGAACTTCGATGGGGAATCCTGTCGGTATTCCCGAGGCCGATGCCAGTCAAACATGATGCCAGGCTGTTCCCACGGTTATTTGGGACCAACAGGACCATGGATATCCCATACATTTTGCTAGATGCAGAGGAAGCCCCACTGGGGGACAACAGGTCCCTTGATTTGCAGGGAAGCCTGTGCTTTCAACTTGTCCGAAATACATCCCTTTCTTCTTATTCCTCATGCATTTTGCTTACATCACAGACAGCAGGCTGGTTTGACATTCCTCGCGGGCCATTTTGTTATCAGGCCAATGCCTCCTGGGTCAGTGGGTGGTGGCCAGCAAGGAGGGAGGAAGGCGACTTGCCTAGCTTTCCAAAGTGGGCTCCCTTCTGTGCTGGTCGACATTCAGGAAATGCCTGGCCCTGGACAGGTTGTCAGTCCCGTACTGGGACTTGGGTTACTAAAGACAAGATCTTTTTCTTCTCCCCTGGTATAAGCACGGGGTTTAATCGGACGTATAAGGAACGAAATTATACTGATCAAAATCCCAATCAGGCATATGTTTCTAACCCCTTTGACAATTGGTTGTTGTGTGGTGTGAATGGGAGTTGTATGAACTTGGAGCCCATGGTTATTATTGGTGGGGGAAAGATCGGGTTAAGCCAGTTTGGGTGGAGTTCCTCCAAACCATGGGCTTCCTGGGACCCACAGGAAAAATTAACCGCAATCTCAACAGGCGCAGCCACACCACTCGAGTGGAGGACCGATACAGGCTGTTATGACGACGGAGTTAAGCCATATAATAACATCACTTATGGTCCTACCCCAGTTTGTGTGTATCCCCCATTTTTCTTTGTTGTTAGCAACATAGATCCTGCTAATTGTACCAATAGTTCTTGCTTCTATGCTCAATGTTGGAATGCTTCTAAATATGAATATGCTGTGATAACCCGTATGCCTCGCTGGGTGCCTGTACCTGTTAATGTTTCTAGTGCCTTGGCTCTTTTTCGACAAAAGAGAGATTTTGGCATTTCTGCTGCTATAGTTACAGCTATTTCCTTGGCGGCTGTAGGAGCTGCCACAGCAGCTGTTGCAATGAGCCATACGGTACAAACGGCACAAACCTTAAATAATCTTTCTGCCAACATAGCCCATGCCCTGGATGTACAGAGGGGCATTAATTCTCAGTTGCGAGGAGGACTAATGGTGGTCAACCAAAGGATTGATCTCGTCCAGGAACAAGTGGACACCCTTTGGCAAATTGCTCAGCTTGGCTGTCAGTGGAAGTATGAGGGGTTATGTATGACAAGCATTCAGTATGATAATCTTACCCGAGCTGCAAACTTATCTAAACGGTTGTCGAGTTATCTTCTAGGTAACTGGACTGGCGAGTTTGATGAAATGCTGGATCAGCTGCGGATTGCCATTGTGACCATGAATTCAACGCGAGTGGACCCTGGATTGGTGGAGGGACTCCAGTCTTGGATCTCCTCTGCAGTCTCCTGGTTTAAAGAGTGGGTGGGAGTTGGAATGTTTCTAGCCTGCTGCTTGGGAGGATGCATGGTCTGTCTATGGTTGGTCTGTCGCCTTCGAGCCCAAACCAGAAGAGACAAGGTTGTTATTTCACAAGCATTGGCTGCCTTGGAGTGTGGATCCTCACCCCAAAGTTGGTTGTCAGCCCTGAAGGGCCATGCATAGCCTTAGCACCCCGAGGGATCAAGGGATCCCATTGCACCGGGATAGGTATGCAGCTTATTATATGGGACACGGTGCCAGGCATATGCACTGCACTTGGGAGAGGTGCTTATCTCCCCAAGAGGAGCAAGTCTGTTTGCATGTGGGTTGGTGCCGTGTTCTCTCCCACCCCTGAAAAAAAGGCATCGGACTGGTGGGCCGTCCTCTGGGAAAAATAACCTGGAACGAAGGTTTTGTATTGTCCTCTTCTATCAGGGAACAGACCTCTACTCTTACCTGTCACCTAAAAACAAAAAGGGGGAACTGCAGGGAGCCAGGGCAAACGCCATTACAAGATGGCACCCACTACCTTGCAGCCTAGAGGTAAACAACCCCATATTAGGCTATGCTTGGCTGGACTGGGAGTCCTGAGCTTTGCACATGCGCAAGCCACATAGCGTCCCCAGCCAATCCCGTGGCACCCGGTGATGGCAGAAGGCAGACAGCCAATGATGGAACGACCCGTGTCCCTATTCCCTATATAAGCGGCCACATTTCTGTACACGGGGTCTCTCACCCAAGCTCTCCCTTCAATTCAAAAGCTCTCCAATAAAGTGTGATTTGAGAAGACTCCTGGTGTGGTGGTCGTTTTGCTCGCTGGCTGAGAAGGCGTTCACCGCAAGAAGGGAACTCAATCTCTTACTTTCTTTTGCTTTGTCAGTTGTTTGGAAAACATTAGAAGCAGACATGAGGTTTTCTATATATTGTCCAAAAACGTGGTATTCTGATTGTAGCTTCAGGTTTTCTTCCTTAACTGCATCTACTCTTGCTGAGAGATCTTCAAGTGTGTGTTGGAGTTCCAACACTTAATTCACGTCGTGCTTTTTCCTCCAGTTCCATCTGATTTTCAGCATCAACATCCATGTCAGCGTTCATCATCCTGGCACTGAACTGTGCCTCAGACTGAGAAATCCTGATGAAAGGTCCTCAGAGGCACCCGGAGGGGCGGGATCTCAAGGTCATGGCTCTGGCCAGGGACTCAAGCACCAACTGACCAGGCTAAATCTTCTTTATGCATTCATCCACAGTTGGGCCTGTGACTCCACTGCTCTGAACCTGGCTGACTTTGCTCCACATGACCATGTTCAGTGTCACTCATTTCTCTGCAGACACCATGGAGCTTCTGGGTTGTATCTTGGCTGTGGCGAATAGGGCCCCAGTAGACATGGTGTTCAAGGACCTACATATTCTTGAGAATATGCCTACATATTTCATTTTCTGTTGTTTTTTTCTGTCAGTTGTGGGGCCTAAACTCTGGGCCAGGGTGATGTTCTTCAGCTCTTCAGCTCAAGCTAACACTCTACAACTTGAGCCACAGCACTACTTCTGGCTTTTTCTGCTTAGGTGATGCTGACGAATTGAACCCTAGTCATCATGCATGCAAGGCAATCAGTCTACCACTGAGCTACCTTCTCAGCCCCTCATTTTCTATTCTTTTTGTGTGTGGTCAGTCATGGGGCTTGAACTCGGCCTGGGCACTGTCCCTGAGCTCTTCAACTCAAGGCTATGGCTCTACCATTTAAGCTGCAGTGCCACTTCCAGCCTTTGCTGCTTATGTGGTGCTGAGGAATCAAACCCAGGGCCTCCTGTATGCAAGGCAAGCAGTCTATCACTGAGCCACCTCCCCAGCCCCTCTTTAGCTTTTGAAGACAGAGTCTCAACTGTGTAGTCCCGGCTAGCCTTGAACCTAGTACCCTCGCCTCAGCCTCCTCATTGCTGGAATTTCAGGTGCACATCACTAAGCCCAGCTGCATTATTTACCTAGCTGTTCATCAGTTCCATTGCGATCCCAAAGAGATGCTTAAATGCCTTGATGAGAGGATCATCTGCAAGGAAGCTCTCAGTCACTCTTTTCTTTCTGGGGGTGTGGGGCCTACTCTTCACCTCAGTGCAGCTTCCTGGTCTGCCATGCCGTGGGAGAGGAGGCCTTCTGTGCCCACCAGGGTTAGCTGGTCTCAGTGATGTCACTGCACTCAGCACACATGACATCATTGTGCTCCGTGCACAAGAGCTAGGCAGGAGAAGCACACAAGGTAGGGTTTGCAGCCCATTGCAGTGGTAGCAATCAGAGCTATGCGGTTAGGAACCTGTCTATGCACGCTGCCCTAGACAGGTGTCCCTTGTTCCCACCCTAGTTTCTTCAGGGGAGGGAGGGCCTCGCTGCTGCTTCTCCTTTCATGTGAACACACTACGAGAATTTGATGCACCTGTTCTCTGGGACTGCTGGGACAAATAGCCTCACCCAGTGGCTTACATTCACAGCTTCTATGGGGATCCACTCTGAGTACTTTTCCTCACTTCAGGCCCAGTTATGGTTCTTGATTTTCTTTGGCTTATGGATGTATCCTCAGCCTCCCACTGCCTCTGTTCCCAGGCTGTGCCCTCTGTGTACTGACTCTTCTCCAGCTGGGGTGCTTAGGAGGACACTGTGGTTAGCTCAAGGACCCACCCTCAATTCAGAGTGAACTTATCGTGCCATGTTGAAACACTCACCCACAGACACTACTTTCCTGTTCACCAGCACTGGCTCAGGACTTGGAAATAGCTTACAGCCCATGTGTAAAGACAAACAAAATTCCCTGATTTTTCTCCACATTTCTTGCACAGTCAACAGAAGAGCTGTGGCCCTGAAGAGTGTGATCATTTCTCCCCAGTAGAAAGCAAACATTTCCTTCTTTTTTCTTTCTTTTTTTTTTAATCTGAGACTAGAACTTCCACAGGGTATCTGATGCTTTTGATCATTGGCTGGTGCTCTACCACCAGAGCCATAACTCCCTCCCCGAGTATTTCCTTATGCAACAGCAGACACAGTCCGGCACCTCTCATTCGGTTCACTTCTCACTCTAACTTCTCCTGCTGCAGATGTGAAGTCCCAGGTTGTTTGCCTGTGTTTCTTACTCTTCCCCCACCTGGGGCTGATCAGCTCAAAGGAATCAGGACCGGGGACAAATCCTCTCTGGTTTACCAGCAGGATGCCACTGAAAAGAAGTGTATGGCAAGGCCCCAGTATCCGAGTGCTTTGTCTACATCCCCTACGCTCCATGAACCCTCACATCTTCAGCTTTCTGGAAGCTCTCCAAACCCTCTGGTTTTGTTCTTTATATATATATATATTTTTATACAGACTTCATGGATGGGGAAGACTGTGTCAAAGTGTGATCAAGCAGAAAGGGTGTGACAGGGTGCTGACAGGGCCAGGCTCGGGGCCTAGCAGCACCTCTGCCTGCACTCTTTGGCCCTCCTGTTGGCACGTGGGGCTGTACCCGTCCTGTAACTAGTCTTGGGATTTACTGTCAGACACTGGTCAGGATTATGCTGCGATGGCTCTGAGATGGAAACTCTGGGTCCAGTAGTTATCATGGCCCTCTTCTGAAACAAAGCTCAGGTTCTATGGCCTGCATTTCGGAGGGAGTTAATGACCCAGAAACTGTGCACCCAGACCCATCTTTACAGTCTCAGGTTCCCATTCACCCATGGTATCACGCACAGCACAGCTGTGGATGCCCCTATGTGGTCATTGCTATTTTGAGAAAAGATCTTACTATGTACGCCAAGCTGGATTGAAGTCATGATTCTTCCACATCAGTCTGCTGAGTACTGGGATTACAGGTGTGCATCAGCATACCTGACTTTTGTTTTTGTAGTAATAGTATCCTATTGTTTGTTCTCTTATCATCACCATTAGCCACAAGTCTTGTGTTTAAATGCCTGCTCCACCAGCCATCCTCTTAGCTCTGTGAGCTGGCCAGTTTCTGCCTTGTGCTGCATCTCACAGTATTAATGCTGTGAGCCACTTCACACCTTATATGATGGCTTTGAGGGTTCAGTGAGGTCGCAGGTGTGTGTGCCTTGTCTAGGGCCTGGCCCAGAACATGCATGCATGCATGCTATGCAGCGGCTGCTACTAAGTGGAGTATGAGGTGTAGTAGCCAGTGGTGGGCAGCGTGTCTGATCTTATGTGAACTCAGAAAGTGCACTGTTTCTATTGAACTGTGAGCTCCAGGTCAGAGGTGGGTGTGCTGAACGTCTGCTCCCAGCACTTTGGAGCTCCTTTGAGTCTGGGATTACTGAAATTCTCCCTCCTTATTCTCTCCTCAGCTTCACCTCAACAGCATTAAGAAGCTGTCCACCATCACCTTGGCCCTTGGAGCAGAAAGGACACGAAGTGAACTCCTCTCATTCCTTACAGGTGGGGACTCTTGGGGACCTGTGCTGTGGGGGTGCCTGGAGATGGCTTCTGCTGAATAAGAGAAGCCCATGGTGGGGGCCCTGGATGATGGGGTACAGAGGCTGAGGGGCAGATAGACAAGCTTTACGTACTGCAGGACTGTGTTGAGGGGAAGGCTGAGGAAGAGAAAGTTGGAGGCAGGATGTCCTCTCGGAAGTCTGCTGGAAGGCAGCCGCAGACCAGAGTGAGACTCCCAGCCTGAGACCTGCTTCGGGCTCTGCCAGGTGGACACAGTCGTGTGACTCGTACTAGAGACATGGAGAGCGTTCAGTCTGTTTAACACCTAAGTGTCGGCTGGGAGGACAGTCTCATCAGACAATGTTCTGCATGCATGGATGAAAGAACTGGGACTTGGGATGGGGGGAATGTGGGAGCTTCAGACCAAGAGCTGCTGGGTATCCACACACAATGGGCTCAGAGCCCCAAGGGACTTTAGGTCCCTTCTTTGGACTTGCTGCCTGGGAGCATCTCCAGTTGCATGTGGCAGGTGCCATGTCCTTTGGGAAAAGGTGGTGTTGTCCAGACAGAAAAGCAGAAGCCTTAGCCTCACGCCAGCAGAACATGCAGGATTGGTTTTGTAAGCGATTACTGCAGCATTATCGTGGGGTAGAGCAAAATGCCAGGCTGGCATCTTAAAGCATAGCAGTATAGTGTCGCGGTTCTGGAGGTGGTGCTCTGAGCACTGGGTGCTGCACTTCCATTGGTAAGTCCTAGGTCAGAATGGAAGAATCCCAGAGATCACCTTTGCCCTGGCCTGCCCTGCCCAGCCTTCAGCCCTGAGGCCTGAGACTGTGGCTGGGCTTGGCATTGTCTTCAGGTAGAAGCCAGGCACAGAGGACAGTGGTTGGGGCAGTCTGGGGAAGGGACAGCCTGCAAAGGCTCCAAGACTCAGTAGCTGAACCGAGTCTGAACAGATAGAAAAGGATTTTTGGCAGAGAACAGTGCTGAGAGTGTAAGCTGTACCTGAACAGGAAATCTGCTTGCCACAGTGTTGCACAGGATGGGACTCTGTCTCCCTACCCTATGGGGTGTAGAGTGGCCCTGTCATGCAATGTTCCCCCACCCAACCCAAGCTCGTATCTTGTTCTCTGTGCTGGCCATATGGGAAAACTCTGGGTTCTGACAGCAAGCTTGCGCATCTTGGGGCCAGGATACCAGGGTGCCAGAGCCCCTGAGTGTGCTGTGATGGGAATGCCCTGCCCCTGCAGATACCATCTACACTGAGGATGAGGTCTTTCTGGCCCTGGCTGAGCAGCTGGCAACCTTCAAGGCCTGGTGGGGGGTCCAGAGTATGTGCACTGCCTGCTGGTGAGTGGCATGCTTGGTCCTTGCTCCCATCCCTGAGGCAGAGACAGGAGCCATGGAGCTGGGATGGTAGAGGGGTGGGCTACTGTCCAGGGGGATGGCCTCAGGGCTGGAGGGCTGAGCAGAGCATCAGTGTCACCCGCCCCTCCCCCATCCGTGCACCCCCCACTGGAGTCTCTGTCCACTTTGGAAGAGACGTTGGTGCGGGAAAAGGTAGTGGAGTCCTTGTGGGCCATCTTCCACAAGCACTAGCCCTCTGACCTCGTAGCACACTTCATGCCCCTGGTGAAATGGCTAGAGGGGGGCGACTGGTTCACCTCCCACACCTCAGCCTGCGGCCTCTTCTCCGTCTGCTACCCATGAGTGTCCGTCGCTGTGAAGGCAGCGCTCCACCAGTGAGTCCCGGGCTCCCTTGCCACCGCCTGCCCAACTGCCCCTGGCTGTATCCTCGGATCAGATCACCTGCTGGGCCTCAGTGGCAGTACCCTCCCCTCCATGGGTGCCTGAATGTGCAGTAAACCTACCTGCTGCGCCATTGAGCTGCCCAAGCCAAAGGCCTCCCCTCCTCTTCCTCCTATCCTGTGTGAAGCCTCCAATGCCCTGGGAAGCAACCATGGAGTCCAATGGTCCATGCCCTCTGATCGCTCTGGGTTCCTTGAGTTCCTCCTGCCTAGCGCCACTCTGGATCCCCAGGTACTTCCAGAATCTCTGCTCAGATGACACCCCCATGATGCAGCGTGCTGCAGCTTACAAGCTGGGGGCGTTCACCAAGGTCCTGGAGCTGGACAAGGTCAAGAATGAGATCATCCCTATGTTCTCCAACCTAGCCTCTGATGAGCAGTTGGGTCCCTGCTCTGCCCTTTCTCCTCCCCCTCTTACACCTCCCCCCATCCCACCACTGGGCACTCTGCCCTTATGCCCCATGGGCACTCAGTACTCCTTCTGCTCCCCAGAACTCCGTGTGGCTGCTGGTGGTAGAGGCCTGTGTGAACATTGCCCAGCTCCTGCCCCAGGAGGCCTTGGAGGCCCTGGTGATGACCACACTGCACCAGGCGGCCAAGGACTAGTCCTGGCACTATATGGTGGCTGACAAGTTCACTGAGGTGGGTTAGGCCTGTAGTGGACAGGCAGGGCCAAGGGTGAAGGAAAGAGGGACGCGTGTCTGTCCTGCATGGGAGCGAGCAGCCTGACCTTCATGGGCAGAGAAGCCAGGGCTGGATCTTGGCAAGGTCAGAGATGCACATTCACACTGGGGAGCTATACTTGCCCTGCTTTGTACACGGCAAGGACCTGGAAAGGTGGGAAAGTGATGCTCTCTGTCCTGGGCTCCAAGCAAGACTCTTGTCCTGCCCAGGAGTAGAAGCTGCAGACAGACAAGGAGCTGAGGTAGAAACAGGGCTGCCCACCAGCACTCCATACCAGTTACACT
Organism: Dipodomys ordii; assembly: GCF_000151885.1. Taxonomy (NCBI): domain Eukaryota; kingdom Metazoa; phylum Chordata; class Mammalia; order Rodentia; family Heteromyidae; genus Dipodomys; species Dipodomys ordii. Next base: position 2,338,646 of record NW_012267321.1, on the reverse strand, counting down.
AGTAAAAGATCATGAAGCCCTTGGAGGGCTACCTTTGTGTGTGCCCTTAGTGTGGACCCATCGACTCTGGTGGTGGTCAGGAGCAAGCAGTGGTCAGGAGCAAGGGTAAGGCATCTCTGGCAACCAAGAAAAGGCAGAGTCACTAGGCACACACTCGTCCAGACGTGTGTTCATACTGGCAACTGTAGCCTCCCTCTCAGGAACTGGTGTCATATGCCAACCAGCACATGAAGTCCGCCCTGGCCTCCGTCATCATGGGCCTCTCTCCCATCCTAGGCTAACACAACACCATCGAGCACCTCCTGCCACTCTTCCTGGCCCAGCTGAAGGACGAGGTGAATCTCCCCTTTCCCAGGCTCCCACTCATGTGATCAATCACCATCGTGGAGTCCATTGGGTATCCCCACAGCCAGGGTGGGACTGGGGCACTTGCCCTGGGGAGATGGCAGGTCTGTAGTGTGTTGCTGTGGGGTGGCACTCCCCTTCCCCCATTCTGGGCCACCTTGGGCCAGGCATCCCTGAAGCCCCATCCTCTGCAGTGCCTGGAGGTGCAGCTGAACATCATCTCCAACCTGGACTGCATGAAGGAGGTGATCAGCATGCGGCAGCTGTCCCAGTCGCTGCTGCCCACCATCGTGGAGCTAGCCGAGGAAGCCAAGTGGCAGTGCAGCTGGCCATCATCGAGTACATGCCCCTGCTGGCTGGTCAGATGGTGCGTGATCCAGGGCATGCCGGGTAGGGCAGGGAAGGGAGAAGAGGCAGGCCGCTCTCTCTCACCCTTGGAGCCCTCACCACCTCTCTCTTCTGTCAAGGAGTGGAATTCTTTGATGAGAAACTCAACTCGTTGTGCATGGCATGGCTGGTGGATCATGGTGAGTCCTGCCACAAGGAGCTGGCAGCCAGTGGGTGGGGCACGCCACTGTTCTTTCTGTGCCCTGCCTCCTGGTGTTGGAACCCTGGGGAAGGCTGGCGCTGAGCCCTGACCCACTCTAAAATTCTTCCATGGCTTTCCTGTCCCCCTTGCAGTCTATGCCATCCGTGAGGCAGCCACCAGCAACCTCAAGAAGCTGGTGGAGAAGTTCAGGAAAGAGTGGGCACATGCCACCATCATCCACAAGGTGCTGGCCATGTCTGGAGAACCCAAATACCTGCAACACATGACCACCCTCTTCTGCATAAACGTGAGTGCGGCCCACGCCACACCTGCGCCCAGGAGCCGGCTTGCCAGGGGAGGGGAACACACAACCCCGCCATGACACTAAGCTTGTGAGTGGAGAAGCCAAGGGCCAGGGCCAGCAGTACACATCTAGAGCTGGGTGGGCTCCAGGTCTCTGGCACCCTTGGATTGGGCGTGGGTGAGCTGGTGGGAGCATTGGCTGCGTGTTCAGAGTTGAGCTCATTGTAAATCGTAATTGAGGGGAGATGGTGTCAGTTGTGCACTCTGTTTGGATGCCAGTGAGGGTTGGCGTAGCCTTGACACCCAGCCCAGGTGGCAGGCGCTGACTGTACTAATGATGTGCCCCTGCTTGGCCAGGTTCTGTCAGAGGTGTGCGGGTAGGACATCACCACCAAGCACATGCTGCCCAATGTTATGCGCATGGCAGGAGACCCCGTTGCCAACGTCCACTTCAATTTGATCAAGTCCCTGCAGAAGATTGGGCCCATCCTCCACAATAGGTGAGCTGGGACTTGCTGTTCTTATGCTCCTCTCCAGCTACACTGTTTCTTCCTCGGTGGTGATACTGAGGGTTGACCTCGCTAGGCAAGCATTCTGCCACTTGAGCCATGCCCCCAGCACTTTTTGCCTTTGTTATATTTCACAGAGTGCATGTGTAGGCCCAGGCTGCCTGGTCTGCGCATGCTGCTCACACCACTAGGATAATGGGTGCCACCATGCCCAGCTATTACTAGGGCTTCCTCAGTAGCTGGGATTCCAGATGTGTACCACTGTGTTCAGCTGCCACTGCTCCCTGCTTTTTCCTCCCAGTGTCAGCTTCACTGTAGACTGAGGAGTCAGCAGTGGTGGGGAGGGGTGTGAAGGGAAGCTAAGGTGAGGGGTGGCTCAGCATCGCTAGTCATCTGGAGATGCAAGGGGGTGGCCAGGACTGAACTGAGTTCCCAGCTGTGGGCACCCATCGGCTTCATGCTCCAGCCCTTCCCCCTCGCTTCCAGCACCCTGCAGAGTGAGGTCAAGCCGGTCCTGGAGAAACTGACTCAGGACCAGGATGTGGCCGTCAAGAACTTTACCCAGGAGGCCTGGACAGGTGAGGGCTGGGTGTGGGCAGACAGTGGCAGGGGTGGTGGTGCCTGGGCAGCTGCCTGGGAGGGCCGGATGGTGGCAGTGACCAGGCAGGGACTGGGGGGCCAGACAGGCAGGTGGATGGGGAGAAGGTGTGGGGGCCAGGGCAGGTGTGCAAGAGGACCAGGCTGGGATTCTGAGCCGGCCCATTTCTGGTCCTCAAGTTCTGTCTCTTGCCTGATGCTGGAAGAAGAGCCAGTGCTTGGGCCTTCAGTGCCCAGCCTCTGGTCCACCCTCGGCTCAGCCCTCCCTGAGATCCTCCCTCACGGAGCCAGTGTGTTGCTGACAGCCCTCCCTGTGCTTGGCCTGATCCCAGACCTGGCCCCACTCACATTCCCTGAGCTGCCTGGGGAGACGGCGCCCGGCCCCCTCCCAAAGGCTGAGGGACACGCGGTGGGATAGACAGCAGCCAGGAGGAAGGCTCCACTCCTGCCCTGTAGGGAGAGACGTGAGCATCTGGGTCACTGCCTCTTGCTGCTGAGATGGGGACCCCATCCCCACCTGCCTCCCACCTTCCTCCCTTTCCCTCCCCCCACCCCCACCCTGGTGGTTTATTTTGTCAACTGTACTGTTTATATTTTATTCCTTTTTTCTCTCTTTTCACAAAGAATTAAAGGTTTCAAAACAGTTGGCCCTCAGGTCTTAGTGAGTGTTGGGGGGAGTGTCCTGGGGACTTGGTCTCTGCCCTTTTCTGTGAGGAGACTTAGTCCTAAGCACTCACACTGAGTGTCCTGACCCCAAGGCATGCTGCCTGCTGTGGCAGAGCTGGCTAAGGACCCGGGCTGCCTGCGGAGGCCCTACTGTTCACATCCTCCTATTATTCACATCCTCCTACTGCTCAACTCCTCTTACTGTTCACTGAGCCACACCCTGCCCTGGGAAAATCATCTATGTTTTTTGATGAGCACATAGCATTGTCTCAAAGCCTGGGTTTCCCACTGGGTACGGCAAGCATTCCTAAGGCCCCTGTGGTCGAGGACATCAGTGTGAGTCTCCTTTATGACTTTATATCTTTTTATAATTTGGTTACTCATGTGGATTGAACTCTGGTCCTGGATGCTGTGCCTCAGCACTTCAGTTGAGGGAGAGCACTCTACCACCTGAGCCACAGCCTCACTTCTGGTTTTCTGGTGGTTTATTGGAGATAAGAGTCTCATGGACTTTCCTGCCCTAGCTGGATTTGAACCGTGATCCTCAGATCTCAGCCTTATGAGTAGCTTGGATGACAGGAGTGAGCCATCGGCACCTGTCTAGGTTTGTGTCTTTTAAAGTCTAAATTATACCTGAGAAAAACATATTTACATTTCTTGTCTGGCTTGTTTTCCTTTCAAAGATGTATGATGAATTCCAGTTCCATCCATTTTCCTGCAGGTGCCAGGCTTTGTTCTTCATGGAAAGTTATTTTTTAGCAGAACAGACAAATATACAAGATAGAAAGGAGTAGATGGCAATAGACAGTATATTAAAAATTTGGAGCTATTTGGTGGGGGGGAAGTGATATACAACATAAAGCTGACAGTATTTTCCAGATCTGTATACACTTTTCTGAACTGTGAAGCAGTGACCCAGCTCTACCCTGTGCCTGTCAGCCAGGAGGGAGAGCTGGCCCCGCCCATTTATGAACCAACACTGCATAGAGATGACACTTCACCAGCCAAGACTGAAAACTGAAAGTTCCGGGTGAAAAACTGTCCCAAGCAAATGGGAACTGACCAGAAAGGAATTCCTAGTTGCTTGTCCCACGAGAGCAGGGGAGACATCAAACCCAAGTTAGGTTGATGAGATAAAGACCATCACCTTCTGCTGACACACAGGGAGCCAGCACACAGATGCCTACTGCTGCCCCGGTTTCATGAATTAGTACTACTGGATGACATGGACTCGTAAGTCCAGACCAAGTTAGAATGTTGGCTTAAGACCCCCTCTCATCAAGTGATAGGCTGTCGAGCCCAAAGTCAGCCATAAGACTTAAGGATCAAATCAAGGAACTAGTTTACAAATTCAAGAATCAAAACAATACCACAACTTTCCAGAACTTTTGGGATGCAGCAAAAGCTTCCCAGGGAATTTACAGCTGTGCGGGCCTGGCATGAAAACAGTCAGGTGTCTCTAATGCAATCACCGATGAAGCACAGTCTAAAAGCAAACCCAGAACAGTGGATAGAAAGAATCATAAGGACTGGGAAGGTGGCTCAGTGGTAGAGCACATGGTGATATGCTTGAGGCCCTGGGTTCAATACCTCAGCAGCACATAAGCAGGGAAAAAAGCCAGAAGTGACACTGTGGCTCAAATGGTAGAATGCTAGCCTGACCTGAAGAGATGAGGGACAGTGCCCAGGCCCAGAGTTCAGGCCCCACAACTGGACCCTCCCACCCCCAGCAGAAAAGAAAGATAATCATAAAAATCAGCATAGAGCCAGCCAGGCACTGATGGCTGCTCACCACAAATCAGAGCTACTCCAGAAATTCAGATCTTAGGATTGTGGTTCAAAGACAGCAGAAATGTCCATGAGGCTTATTATCAATAAACATCCCCAGAATGTACAAAGCAGAGCTGTGGCTCAAGTAGTAGAGCACTAGCCTGGAGGGAAAGAGGCTTAGCAACAGTACCCAGAACCTGAGTTCAAGCCCTAGGACAGACACACACATAAACACACACACACACACACACACACACAAAATCAGGGTAAAAATGAAAAAAATGGAGATTAAAAGAACAATGTAAAAAAATCTGTGAAAGAAGCTGAGCACTGCTGTTTCATGCCTGTAATCCTAGCTACTCTAGAGGCTGAGATCTGAGGATCATGGTTCAAAGCCAGCCGAGGCAGGAAAGTCCATGAGACTCATCTCCAATAAACCACCGGAAAACTGGAAGTGGCAACTGTGGCTCAAGTGATAGAGTGTTTGCCTTGGGCTAAAGAGCTGAGGGACAGTGTTCAGGTCCAGAGTTCGAGCCTCAGGACTGACAAAAAAAAAATCAGGGAAGGTAAGAACTTTCCTTGGTAAGATAGCTAAGACTGACAAGCCTTAATCCAAGAACAGTGAAGACATCAACTAAGAAAACTAGAATGTCCTAACAGTTTAAATTCAAGTTGTCACTTGTGTTAATCCAACACATTAGAAAATATACAAGAAATGGATTCACTTCTTTGCATGTTGGACCCATCAGGTTTGACCCAAGATGATTTTAGTCACCTAACTATATCTGTAATCAAGGAGTAAATACATTCACTGACAGGTTCCACCAGGTGTTCAGAGTTACCACCAATGCTCCTCATACAGGTTCAAAAACTAGGAAAGGAAGAAGGCTACCAAACTCCCTCTTATACCAAAATGAGAACAGACTAGAGACAAGATTAGACACCTATTTCCTTGAAGAGCACAGATGTAAAATATTTCATAAAATATTTCATATGTAAAATATTTCAACAAGCATTGAAAGATCATGCACCATGTCCAAGTTACATTCCACCCAAAATTGCAAGTGTGGCTCAAACAGTCGTGGATCATTTGAAGAGTAAGACCCTGGACACCTGTGACTTGCACCTGTCATCCTAGTGACTGAGGCTGGGATCTGAGGATCACAGTTCAAAGTCAGCCTGGGCAGAAAAGTCCAGCTGACTCTTCAATTCCCTACCAGAAAACTGGAAGTGGCACTAAGCTCCAAGTGGTAGAGCACTAGCCATGAGTAAAAGAGCTCAGGGACAGCACCCAGGCTCTGAGTTCAAGCCCCACTACTGATTTTCTGCTGCTTCCCTCCCCCCAAAAAAGTCATTATAACAAGGATCCATCTGCTTTAAAGGTTTCTCTGCCAAGGCACTATCAGCTGTAAGAAGTGAGTAGTTAGGGATTTTAATGAAGTAGAAACAATGGGAAGGTAGATACAGTCTGGTAGGGACAGGACTAGGCAAGGTGTGTCCAGTGTGCAATCGTGGCTACCATCATGCCTGGACTCAGTTGAGACCCAGGAACAGAAGTCAGATGGTGCCTGTGCTAGGCGTCAGTCAATAGTTACTCCCAGATCTGACCTGGCGTGAGCACTTCCTCCAAAAACCTCCTCAGAACAGGACTCTCTTGGCCCTTCTGGATTCCGCTGTTTTGATCCCAATGGCAGCGCTTCTTCAGGCTGGTTGTTTTGCAAGGATGGCCACCACAGTGTGGCATGCTCTACCAGCAGGAGGTGCACAAGGGGTGGGGCCCGGAGCCCCCAATCTAAGCATGCAGGGTGTGGGGGGGAGCTGACCTCCCAGCTGGTTCACGGACTGAGTCGTACCTTTCTGTAACAACCCATTTTTCCAGAATGACTTTGTCAGGAGCTTCAAGTCATCCCCAGGAGTGAGAGGTGGGCGGGTCTGATCCCTCCTTCATATTGAGCATAGTCACAAGGTGCTGCTGTGAATAAAGCCAAGTCAGGAGCTGGCTGTGAGCTCTGGCTGGCAGGTGTGCTGCAGGGGAGAAGGAGTCCGGGGATCTGGCCACCTTGTGGCAAGGACACAGCAGACAGGAAAGGGATTCGTACAAGATAGTGGCGCAGAACTGAGGGTGCTCAGGAAGAAAGAGGAGATAGAAATGGAGAGAGACATCCTGAATGTGCAAACTCTCCAGAAGTAATGAGTCCAGGCAGGGCTGCACGGCAGCATGAGGACCGGCGGCTGTGCTTCCAGTGGACTGCAGGGATGCATGGGATGCAGAGCCTAACTTTGAGCTGAAGAGCTGAGGGACAGTGCCTAGGCCCAGAGTTCAAGCCCCATGGCCAACCAAAAATAAAAAAGAGGAAAAGCTCCTGGAGTGTTGCTGAGCGCTGTGGGGGAGGGGAAGTGCGGGGTGTGGGTTGTCTTGGATTTGGATCAGGATCAAGACAGAGTGTGAGGTGGGTGGAGGGTGGGGTTCTCCTGGGTAGCAGGTGCTCAGAGGGGGTGGGGTGGGGGCAGGGAAAGCCTGCGTCCCCTCACAAGGCAGGGAGCTGGTGGAGGATGCGCTGCCCCTAGGTCAAGAGGCTAAGTCCAAATCCAAGCTCTCCATGGTGATACAGATGAGGAGGACCTCTGGGGATGGGAACACCAGGGGTCAGGAGAGGACCAGGTGTGTGTGAGGTTAATGATGGTACCAGACAGCTCCCCAAAGAGCCCAGAGCATGCGTGTGCTGTGTGGAATGACTTTGGGCTGGATTAAGGGCGTGGGGCAAATACAGAATCTGGCTAAAGCCACTGTCGGGGGAGGGAGTGCAGGGACAGCGGGGCCTGTGGTTCAAGCTCTTCTGTGGTGGGGTGGCTGTGGGAACTTCAGGATCAGGAGGAGGCACCTGGCTCAGAGCCCACAGTCCACTCAACACCGTGAATAGTCCCTGGATGGCTCCTGGAGGCAAGCCTGCCATCTGCTTGCTTTCCTTTTCTGTGCTGGTCCCAGGACTTGAACTCAGGGCCTGGGTCCTATCTCTGAGCTTTTGTGGTCAGGGCTGGTGACTGTCCCTGGGACATCAGTGCTACTTCTGGCTTGCTGTCACCGTAATATACATTCCTGAGAAGAAAAGGGTGGAGGTGAAGAGCGCTGGACTGGAGGGCCCTGCCTGTCATTCAGCACAGCAGCCCTCACCGGCACTCCAGAGGCTGTGGTAAAGTGACCTCATAATAAGGGACATGACAAGCACTGCAGGAAATGTCACAATAGCCAAGCGAGGGATTTTCTTAAGGAGCCTCAGTGCTGTAAAAAACAACTTTACATTTAAAAATGTGCTTTTCAAAAGTACACTTAATGTCTTGTTAAATTAGCAGAGAGTCTTGAGATACGTAACATAGACTGCCAAGGAAAATAAAGAGTTGTGAAAATAAATTATGTGGAAGAAATAAGCACAGACAAGACTAAGGGGAGTAACTGTCAGGAAGGAGCCTTGATGTTTGCTGTCAGTGCTACACCAGCAGGACTCCCTTCCTTCCTTCCTTCCTTCCTTCCCTCCTTCTTTCCTTCCTTCCTTCTGTCAGTCTGTCTGTCTGTCTGTCTGTGTCCCTCATTTTCTCTTTCCATCTTTGTACCAGTCCTGGGGCTTGAACTCTGAGCCTCTGTTCTATCCCTAGGACAATTTTGCTCAAGGCTAGCGCTTTACCACTTCAGCTACAACACCACCTCCCTTTTTTAGTGGTTTATTGGAGATGACAGTCTAAGAGAAATTTTTCCCTAGACTGGCTTTGAACTATGATCCTTAGATCTCACCTTCTCAGGAACTCAGAACACAGCCATCAACCACCAACACCCAGATGCTATTTCCTTTCCAAATACTTTTTTCTCCAGAACAGAAAGGGCTTTAAGAATGATTTGCTTTGTGGCATAAGTAACTATTAAAGAACGAAAGAAAAAAATCAAAAGATTCCAAATGGAATTAGGAAAAAATGTTAGGTGAGTTTAAACAGTTTATCTTGAACTTGAAACCACCACCAGGTAATGGGACAGATTCTCTGGGAGAAGTTGACATGACCTAATAAGCACTATTTCAAAATCTAACATTTCCACTTTCATATAATTTTGTGGGCCAGCAAAATAGAGACAGATGAACACACACACAGATATATAGTACACAAATATGCAGATGTGGACGTGTGTGCACACCTCTATCTCTCAGCAGATGACTTTTACCTAGGTGTGGAGATTGTTGAAGGGCCAAGCAAAGTTCAGCTGAGATGCAAGCTTGGTGGTCCTCAGGGGAGGACCACTTTCTTCTTCTTTGTGCAGGTGAAGAGGAGGCTGCAGGGAGTGGAGTGTCTGCTCATGAGCAGGAAAGGGCTGAGGGCTGGGAAACAGCCCATAGCAAATGCCGCTATAAGGTACAGCACAGGGCTGGGGTTGTAAATCACAGACAAGCAAATCTGAGAGATGCAGGACATAGCGTAAAAGGAGACAAAGGCAGTCACCAGGAGGAGGATGCTTATGGTAGCTCTGGACTCGGGAGAGGCTCTGGTGAAAACACTGGTCCTCTGGATGTGTCGCATTTTCTGCTTGTGTCTGTACAGGACAAAAAGCATGGAGGTGCTGGCCCAGAGCATGAGCCCCAAACACAGAACATCAGGCACCAAGAGCATGGTCATGTGAAGCACATCCTCAGTTGGATCATGACGCACAGAAGAACAGTATCCAAAGGCTTTTAAGATCGTCATGTTGTTGTGTGCTCTGCATCCAGTGATGTACATGGGAAAAACAATGCTCACCAGGGGGAAAACCCCCCAGCTGAAGTAGACGGTGGACACAATGTGCTTGTGGGCTCTCCCCTTCAGCCCTGCCCACCTGGAGTCCCCCTGGCTGATGCTCACAGCCTGGAAGATGCTGAGGGAGCAAGTGCTACCTATTGCCACCCCCCTGCCCACTCGGTAAAGATAGAAGACCATTTTGCACCCCATATCATTGAAGAAATTTCTCCAGCCCCAAGCCACCATGGTTTGGGGAACACCCCTACACAGAAGACATAGGAAGTTGGCCAAAATTAAGTGCCTAAGAATCAAGTCTGTGGCTCTCATCCTGTTCCCCATGCAGGAAAGGAATAGATAATGGGAGAGAAGAGACAAATTACCCACAAACCCAACCACAGTCTGGGCTAAGAGGATCACCCCCATAGACACATGGGCATCTGCCATCCTCTCTGTTCCTTGATTCTCATCCAGAGGCTCTGGCTTAGGAAACTGAGGCCTGCATGGTGCCAAGGAAATTCAACATTCTCCATTCAGCATTCGGGCCACTGGAAATACTGTCCGACTATTTCTCATGTATTAGGAAAAATCCAATTCTATTCATCCATCAGGAAGAGGAAGATGGCATGTTCAGGGAAATGGGTGAACCTGGAGAAATGGCATTAAGTGAAGGTGAGTAAGGTTCTGAGATGAAGGCAGCTACATTTCTCCTCTGTAGAATCAGATCTAAGATTCTAAACAAGCAAGGCCCTAGTGGCTCAAGCCTGTAATCCTAGCTACTCAGGGGCTGAGACCTCGGATTCCCAATTCAAAGCCAGCTCAGAGAAGGAAAGCCTATGAGACTCTTCTCTCCAGTTAAGCCCCAGAAAACTGGAAGTGGACCTGTGGCTCAAAGTGGTAGAGGCCTAGCCTTGAGCAAAAAGTGCTCAAGGAACATGGGCAAGCCCCGAGTTCAAGCTCTCTGACCGACTAAAGAAAGGAACTTGGAATATGAGTGACAGGTTCCCAGGGTCACATGCACTTATACCTCAATAGGCTGGCTGTGGGAGTGGGTCCCAGGTGTCACTGTTTCCTCAACATGGAGCCCACATTTCACAGAAGAAATACCAGGAAGATGAACCAGGTCTGTGGTGGGGATGGTGCGGGTGAAGGTGGAGCTGGATGACAGTGACAGAGAGGGGCAATTTTAGGTTCAAATGCCATTCTAGAGTCACTGATGTGAACACATCTTCCCCAGCCCCTGGACATTCAGGATTCCTCCTCACTTGTCATAAACCAGAACAGACTCTGTGAGGGAGAGGAAAGTTAGGAACCAACAGGGCTTGGGGGTGAGGGGCCTAGAACCACAGTTCTTTTCACTGTCCTAGCCCATTCCTATCCTTCCCTGTTTCTTTGACATGCAACCGGTTTCAATCTGGAATCCCTGCCCCTAAGGTGATCACTTACCCAGAGTGTGGAACCTGGGGTCTCTCCTGCAGGCTGCGCCTCTCCAGTGGCAGTGAATACAAATGCTGGCCTCTTCTCTCAGGATGTGCATGGCAGGGCGGGTCATTTCTGAGACACACATGGGAACTTCAGAGCTTCAAAGGCCTCCTTAGATAGGGGTCCAGGAGGGCGGCAGCTGAGGTTGTCTCCCATGGGAGTGGTGATTTTCCCTTCACCTCAGATGGCAATCCATGTTCTCAATAAACTTTTTCTTTTCCCCCATGTGACAATTTCACTTACATTGTGGGTGCTTCTCCAGGGTACAGGGGAGTGGTGCAGTCGCTTACCTCTCCTGGATCCCAGTAGGCTGGCAGGAGACACTGAGGCCTGAAGCTAGGTGAGTGTAAATAACCTCAGTGGTGTGTAAGCCATATGTCACCAAAGTTTCTTACCCAAAGTGCCCCTTCCCTTTTTTTCCAGTTCTGGGACTTGAACTCAGGGCTTGAGCACTGTTCCTGAGCTGCTTTTGCTCAAGGCTAACACTCTACCATTGGCACCACAGCACCATTACTTGCTTTTACTATGTGTGTGCTGCTGAGGAATTGAACCCAGGGCTTCATGCATGCTAGGCAAGCACTCTACCACTGAGCCACCTTACCAGACTCCTCATCTCAGTCTGCTTTTGTTTTATCATCATATATGCTGTTTGAAAAGAAAAATGGAACCCTGTACTGATGCAATCTAAGGAGCCTGATATCAGAAAATCAAGATTCAAAGCCAGCCTGGTGAAGAAAGCCCATGAGATTCTTATCTCCACTCTCTGGTGGTAGAGTGCCAGTCTGGAATAAAAGAGCTCAACAACAGCATCCAGGCACAGAGTTCAAATCCCTGGACTGGCACAAAAGAAAGAAAGAAAATAGAATGAGACATTTATGTACAGGAGTTTCTTTGGCAATATGGCCATTTTTCTTCAAGAAAGATTTTCATTCCTAGAGAACCCATTTGGAGATTAGAGGTAAGCATTTCATGCATATTCCTGAAAGCAGAGTGATCTCTTTTCATGCCTGGTCGTTTCTGAGGAGGTAGCTTCATTCTCTAATTCCCTACTCATTTTCATCTTAGCAGTGGTGATTTTGAAGCAGAATTTGTCACTGTGCTCAAGAGACGATCAGCAGTGCCTCCTCACCCTGGGTATCTGGTCTACCTCATTGCATGGACACCATTCCTCACCTGGACCCTTCTGGTCTTGCTGACAATTCCTCTGCCCTGTTCTTGTCTGTTTCAAGAAAATGCATTTGCCTTTCTGTGTCTGACTTCTTGCATTTTCCACAGCGATCTGTAGTTCTACAGATGTGGCAGCAAATGACAGGATTTCCTTCTTGTTCCTGGCCTGGTTGTACTTTGTGATGGAAATAGGCTACATCTTTTTTTGTGTGAAACACCTTTTTCTTAAACAGCAAAGCAGAAATGCAACACAATTTTAAATATTTGTAAAATAGGTCACAAAAGGGATGCAAAAGGGATGTTTGCAGTATGACGATTACATCTTCATAGAGTTAAAGTCATTTATGAAATCTTATACTAACACATAAGATTATCCCATGATTAAAGTAGTTCAAATCTAATAACCATAAGCTATATTAGTGGATCTCATTTCCTAGTATAATATCTTAATATTACCTCTGATATTGATTTCTTTACCAAATGAAATCTATGAACTAAATTTTAGAAATTGTTATGAGACTGACTAAATTCTACCAACCAATTAGTTGCATTTACAGAGTGAGATAAAAATAATGAGCTTACCAATTATTATACATATAAAATTCTCTCATTCATGATTCTAGTACCAGTATACTCTTCAAGTGATTTGGTAACAGTTCATTGACTAGGTACAACAAACGAACCTTGCAACCAAACCCTAGAGCTGGAATATCATAGCATGTGGTGTATGTAAGATCAGTCAAACTTAACCCATTTTCATATATTTAGATATATATTCCCAGGAAGATCTGTTCGGTGCCAGAGAAAATACAAATGTGGAGTGAAAACATTTGGAGTTGGTTTCTACTTTTATTACATTATTTATTACCTATATATATGTATTCCTCCCAGACTTTCTACTTCTAATCGATACATAACCAAAATTATTTTTTTAGGGGTGGGGGGTCCGGTTGTTGGGCCTGAACTCTAGGCCTGGGCGCTTTCCCTCAGCTCTTCAGCTCAAGACTAGCCCTCTACAACTTGAGCCATAGCGCCACTTCTGGCTTTTTTCTTTTTGCTTATGTGGTGCTGAGGCATCGGACCCAGGGCCTCATACAGGCAAGGCAAGCACTCTACCACTGAGCCACCTTCCCAGCCCAAAACCAAAATTCTTATCTTTTCAGATAGCAAGTGGATTATTGGGTGCAAAAGCAAGTTGGTTTTTTGTTTTTCTACAGATCTCAATTTGAAAATTTAGTTTCAACTTAAAATCTTCTTTATAGCCCAAATCTGTTTTCAAATGAGTAAGAGAAACCATCAGTCCTATCTTATTATTAGAAAGTACAACTGACAAACTTTAGGCAAGGTTTTGGTTAACTTCAGGACTTACAGATCAGATTACTGTCGGGTGATTGCTACTAAAAGTACTTTTACAAATGTGAAACTATCTTGACTTAGGAGAAGGTAAATGGGGAGGATGAGGCAGATGGAGGACAGGCACACAATGGTGAACAGGTACATACATAAAGCTATGCATTCAGTACATTATTTTGTTCACATTTTCACAACATGGTTATTTTCTTCTATATCTTACTTAAGTATGCATGTAGTAAAAGACTAAGCCTATATATCAAAGCAAATTCAAAAACATTCATTTTCAAGTTTCATAAATATATGCAATTCTAATTATAAAGTCTCTACCACACATCTGCACATTTTCTTAGACTAACATAATATACAGACTCATGAAAGTCTCCTGTTAAATAGCTAATTTTGCCTAGATTTGAAATTATTTTCATGAACATTCAATGAAGCCACAAACAAAGGTACTGTAACATTTGGAATCTTCCCAAGTTTTAAAGGGGAGAGAGAAGGAGGGTGGGGGAAGGGATGGAGAGAAGAAAAGGGACAGAGAAAGAGGGAGAGAGAAGCAGCAATTCTGTAAATGAGAAGGGAACTCAATCCCTTACATTCTTTTGCTTTTCATGTCAGTTGTTGGGAAAACACTAGAAGCAGACATGAGGTTTTCTATATATTGTCCAAAAACGTGGTCTTCTCATTTTAGGTTCAGGTTTTCTTCCTTAACTACATCTACTCTTGCTGAGAGATCTTCAAGTGTGTGTTGGAGTTCCAACACTTGATTAAAGTCGAGCTTTTTCCTCTAGGTCTATCTGATCTCAGCCTCAAAATTCATGTCAGCTTTCATCATCCTGGGCACTGAACTGTGCCTCAGACAGAAAAATCCTGATGAAGGGTCGTCAGAGGCACCCAGAGGGGCGGGATCTAAAGATCACGCCTCTGGCCGGGGACTCCAGCACTGACTGACTAGGCTAAATCTTCTTTATGCATTCATCCACAGTTGGGCCTGTGACTCCACTGCTCTGAACCCAGCTGACTTTGCTCCACATGACCATGCTCATTTTCACTCATTTCTCTGCAGACACCATAGAGCTTCTGGGTTGTTTCTTGGCTGTGTTGATTAGTGCCACCGTAGATATGGTGTTCACGTACCTACATATTCTTGAGAATATGCCTACATATTTCATTTTCTATTTTTTTTTCTGTTGGGTGTTTGGCCTAAACTCTGGTACAGAGTGATATCCTTCAGCTCTTCAACTCAAAGCTAACACGCTACAACTAGAGCCACACCACTACTTCTGGCTTTTTCTGCTTAGATGATGCTGAGGAATTGAACCCTGGTCATCAGGAATGCAAGGCAATCAGTCTACCACTGAGCTACCTTCCCAGCTCCTCATTTTCTATTCTTTTTTTGTCGATAATGGGGCTTGAACTTGGCCTGGAAACTGTCCTTTAGCTCTTCAACACAAGGCGATGGCTCTACCATTTGAGCCACAGTGCCACATCCAGCCTTTTCTGCTTATGTGGTGCTGAGGAATCAAACTCATGGCCTCCTGCATGCAAGGCAAGCAGTCTATCACTGAGCCACCTTCCCAGTCCCTTTTTTGCTTTTGAAGACAGGGCTTCAACACTGTAGTCCAGGCTAGCCTTGAACCTAGTATCCTCTTGCCTCAGCCTCCTCAGTGCTGGAATTTCAGGTGCATGTCACTAAGCCCAGCTGCATTATTTACCTAACTGTTCATCAGTTCCATTGCGATCCCAAAGAGATGCATAATACCTTGATGAGAGGCTCATCTGCAGGGAAGCTCTCAGTCACTCTTTGCCTACTCTTCACTTCAGTGCAGCTTGCTGGTTTGCCATGCCCTGGGGGAGGAGGCCTTCTGTGCCCACCAGGATTAGCTGGTCTCAGTGATGTCACTGCACTCAGCACACGTGATGTCATTGTGCTCCATGCACTGGAGCTAGGCAGGAGAAGCACACAGGGGAGGGGTTGCAGTCCACTGCAGTGGTAGCAATCAGAGCTTTGGGGTTAGGACTTGTCTACACAGGCTGGCCTAGGCGGGTGTCCCTTGCTCCCAGCCTGGTTTCCTCAGGGGAGGGAGGGTCTCCCTGCTGCTTCTCCCTTCATGTGAACACTTGACGATAATTTGATGCACCTGTTCTCTGGGGCTGCTGGGACAAATAGCCTCACCCAGTGGTTTACATTCACAGCTTCTATGGGGATCCACTCTGAGCTCTTCTCCTCACTTCAGGCTCAGTTATGGTTATTGATTTTCTTGGGCTTATTGATGTATCCTCAGCCTCCCCCTGTGTCTGTCCCCAGGCTGTGCCCTCTGTGTACTGACTATTCTCCAGCTGGGGTGCTTAGGAGGACACTGTGGTTGGCTCTAGGACCCACCCTCAATTCAGACCCACAGACACTACTTTCCTGTTCACCAGCACTGGCTCGGAACTGGGAAATAGCTTACAGGCCATGTGTAAAGACAAACAAAATTCCCTGATTTTTCTCCACATTTCCAGCACAGTCAACAGAAAAGCTTTGGCCCTGAAAAGTGTGATCATTTTTCCCCAGAAACAAGCAAGCATTTCCTTTTTGTTTCTTTCTCTTTTTTTTGCCTGAGACTAGAACCTCAATTGGGTATCTGAAGCTTTTCCACATTGGCTGGTGCTCTACCACCAGAGCATTTCCTTATGAAACAGCAGACACAGCCCAGCCCCTCTAATTCGGTTCACTTCTCACCTTAACTTCCCCTGCTGCGGATGTGAAGGCCCAGGTTGCTTGCCTGTGTTTCTTTTTTTTTCTTTTTTTTATTTTATTTTATTTGTGAACATACTGTATAGAGGGGTTTCAATTACATGGACAGGATAATGCGTACATTTCTTACCAAGCATTGCAGCCTCCTCCTTTGTTTACCCTTCACATCCCTTCCCAGCCTCCCCCCTCCCCACCAAATCCCAATC
>NW_012267321.1:2315953-2316582 GCF_000151885.1 Dipodomys ordii | reverse complement strand
GTTAATGGATTCCATGAATGCCTTTAGTGATCTTTGTGTATTCTCTACCTGGTCTCTCAATTCCTGTATTATTCTTTGATTAGCTTCCTCCCGTTTGATTAGCTTTCCTCTCATTCGTGAGATTCCTGCAGTTCTCTGAGTGTTCTCAGCCCGCTCACACCATTCCTCCCTTTCTCTTTGAGTATTCTCAAGTTGCTCATGCAAATCCTCTATCAGTTTTTGAATAGCTTCCTCACGCTTATGACATTCCTGTATAAACTTTTGGGACGCCTCCTCTCTCTCCCTATCAAGCTCATACAGAGTCCTTTGTAAGTTGTCAAACTTCTTATTTATCATGTTTGCCAGCAGTGTTTGTAGAGCTATTTGGGAACTTCTTCTGGATTATTCATTATCTGCTCTGACCCCTGATTATCAAGATTGGGAACTGAGATACCCAGATTTGCCATTTTTCTTGTTTTTTTTCCGGCTTACTCTGCCCATTTGAGATGAAAATAGCACCAGTTTTGTGCTAGAACACTATGTTAAGGCAACCATCAACCGAAGTTTGCATTTGTACAGTCAATAGTCTACAGATACAATCTAGTTCAACAGATACATCTATTCAACATCAAACAACTATATGTTAATGG
>NW_012267321.1:2299180-2314574 GCF_000151885.1 Dipodomys ordii | reverse complement strand
GGAGGGGTGGCCTTCCCTCCTCTGCTGCCTGAGAAGGAGTGAGGACGTCGGGCTTCTACTCATGCTGAGTCTTGGATCCTGGGCCGTCTCTGGTCTGCAAACTGCAGGATGAGGATGTCCGCTCCTTGTTGGTTCTTGCTGGTGTTGAGTAGAATCCGCTCACCCACTGCATCTGGCTCCTTCGTCCTGGACTCTCTGTGGCTCAGGTATGGTCACCGCGGTGACTGCTGGCAAGCGCTCAGATGTGTCTTCTTGCCTTGGCTTTCCCTCTCTTGTCTAACTCTCTGTCCTGTGATGCCACACTTGGTGTGATTCTCTGGCTTAGGACTGTTCACTGGAACTCCAAAACTGCTTTCTATGTGAGAGCTTGTTCAGATTCCAGCTTCTCCTCCGCCATCTTCCCCAAAGAGCCCTTGCCTGTGTTTCTGACTCTGCCAACCACATGGGGCTGATCAGCTCAAATAAATCAGGACTGGGGACAAATTCTCACAGGTTCACCATAAAGGATGCTACTGAAAAGATGTGTATGGCAAGGACCCGGGAGCCGAGTGTCTTGTCTACACCCCGTGAGCTTCATGAACCCTCAAATCTTCAGCTCTCTGGAAGCTCTCCAAAACCTCTCCTTTTGTTCTTTTTATTTTATGCAGACTTCATTGGATGGGGAAGACTGTGTCAAAGTGTGATCAAGCAGAAAGGGTGTGACAGTGTGCTGGCAAGGCCAAGTTGGGGGCTTAGCAACAGCTTCACCTGCATCCTGTGGCCCTCCTGTTGTCACGTGGGGCTGAACCCATTCCGGAACTGGTCTTAGGATGTACCCTCAGACACTGGTCAGGATTCTGCTGCAATGGCTCTGAGATGTAAACGCTGGGCACAGTAGTTACCATGGCCCTCTTCTGAAACAAAGCTCAGGTTCTATGGCCTGCATTCCAGAGGGAGTTAATGAGCCAGAAACTGTGCACCCAGACCCACCTATACAGTCTCAGGTTCCCGTTGACCCATGGTATTGCCCACAACATGGCTGAGGTTGCCCCTCTGTTCTCATTGTTACTTTGAGAAAAGATTTTACTATGTACCTCAGGCTGGTTTTGAAGTCACTATTCTTTCACATCAGTCCACTGAGTACTGAGATTACAGGTGTGCATCAGCATACCTGACTTTTGCTTTTGTAGTAATACTATGCTATTGTTTGTTCTCTCATCATCACCATTAGCCACAAGTCTTGTGTTTAAATGCCTGCTCTGCCAGCCATCCTATTACCTCTTTGAGCTGGCCAGAGGTTCTGCCTTGTGCTGTGCCTCACAGGATTGACAGATGTGAGCCAGCTTCCAAACTTGTACAATTGCTTTGAGGGTTCAGTGAGGTCGCAGGTGTGTGTGTCTTGTCTAGGGCCTGGCCCAGAGCATGCATGTGTGCATGCTAGGCAGCGGCTGCTACTAAGTGGAGCATGTGGTGTAGTAGCCAGTGGTGGGCAGCGAGTGTGATCTTACATGAACTTGGAAAGTGCACTGTTTCCATTGAACTGTGAGCTCCAAGGTCAGAGGAGGGCATGGTGGGTGTGCTGAGCATCTGCTCCCAGCACTGTGGAGCTCCCTTGAGTCTGGGATTACTGACATTCTCCCTCCTTATTCTCTCAACTTCACCTCAACAGCATCAAGAAGCTGTCCACCATCGCCTTGGCCCTTGGAGTGGAAAGGACGTGAAGTGAACTCCTCCCCTTCCTTACAGGTGGGGACTCTTGGGGCCCAGTGCAGTGGGGATACCTGGAGATGGCTTCTGCTTATTAAGAGAAGCCGATAGCAGGGGCCCTGGATGATGGGGTACAGAGGCTGAGGGGCAGGTAGACAAGCTTTATGTACTACAGGACTGTGTTGAGGGGAAGGCTGAGGAAGAGAAAGGTGGAGGCAGGATGTCCTCTCGAAAGTCTGCTGGAAGGCAGCCGCAGCCCTGGAGTGAGATTCCCAGCCTGAGACCTGCTTCGGGCTCTGCCAGGTGGACACAGTCGTGTGACTCCTACTAGAGACATGGAGAGCATTCAGTCCATTTAACACCTAAGTGTCAGCTGGGAGGACAGTCTCATCAGACAATGTTCTGCCTGCATGGATGGAAAAAACTGGGGCTTGGGATGGGGGTAATGTGGGAGCTTCAGACCAAGGGCTGCCTGGTATCCACACACAATGGGCTCAGAGCCCCAAGGGACGTTATGTCCCTTCTTTGGACTTGCTGCCTGGGAGCATCTCCAGTTGCATGTGGCAGGTGCCATGTCCTCTGGGAAAAGGTGGTGCTGTCCAGACAGAAAAGCAGAAGCCTCAGCCTCACACCAGCAGAACATGCAGGATTGGTTTTGTAAGCGATTACTGCAGCATTATCGTGGGGTAGAGCAAAATGCATCTTAAAGGACAGCAGTGTAGTGTCAAGGTTCTGGAGGTGGTGCCCTAAGTCCTGGGTGCTGTGCTTTTGTGGTGAGTCCTAGATCAGAAAGGAAGTATCCGAGAGATCGCCAGTGTCCTGGCCTGCCCTGCCCAGCCCTGAGGCCTGAGACTTTGGCTGGGCTTGGCACTGTCTTTGAGTGGAAGCCTGACACAGGGGCCGGTGGTTGGGGGCAGGCTGGGAGGGGGGGACAGCCTGCAAAGTCTCCAGGAGGCAGTAGCTGAACCGAGTCTGAACAGATAGAAAAGGATTTTTGGCAGAGAACAATGCTGAGAGTGTAAGCTGTACCTGAACAGGAAATCTGCTTGCCACAGTGTTGCACAGGATGGGACTCGGTCTCCCCTCCCTGAGGGGTGTAGAGTGGCCCTGTCACTCAGTGTTCTGCCACCCATCCCCAGCTCTAATCTTGTTCTCTATGCTGGCCATATGGAAAAACTGTGGGTACTGACAGCAAGCTTGTGCATCTTGGGACACGGATCCCTGGGTGCCGGGGTCACAGAGTGGGCTGTGATGGGAATGCCCTGCCCCTACAGAAGCCATCTACGCTGAGGATGAGGTCCTTCTGGCCCTGGCTGAGCAGCTGGGAACCTTTACAGGCCTGGTGGGGAGTCCAGAGTACGTGCACTGCCTGCTGGTGAGTGGCATGCAGGGTCCTCGCTCCCATCCCCGGAGCAAAGACAGAAGCCATGAAGCAGGGTTGGTAGGGGGGCTGGGTGCTGTCCAGGGGGATGGCCTCAAGGCTGGAGGACTGAGCAGAGCATCAGTGCCACCCGCCCATTCCCGGCCCCTGCAGCCCCCACTGGAGTCGCTCACCACGGTGGAGGAGACAGTGGTGCGGGACAACGCGATGGTGTCCTTGCGGGCCATCTCCCATGAGCACTCACCCTCTGACCTCGAAGCCCATTTCGTGCCCCTGGTGAAACTGCTGACAGGGGAGGGACTGGTTCACTTCCCGCACCTTGGCCTGCGGCCTCTTCTCCGTCTGCTACCTGTGAGTGTCAAGTGCTGTGAAAGCAGAACTCTACCAGTGAGTCTGGGGCTCCCTTGCCACCGCCTGCCCAACTGCCCCTGTCTTGTCCCCTCAGGTCAGCTCACCTGCTGGGCCTCAGTGGCAGTCCCCTCCCCCTCCCATGGGTGTGTGAATGCCCAGTAACCCTACCTGCTGCTCCCTTAAGCTGCCCTGGCTGAAGTACCCCCTCCTACTCTTCCTCCTATCCTGAGTGAAGCCTCCTATGCCCTGGGCAACAACCATGGCACCCAAGGGTCCATGCCCTCTGATCTCTCCTGGCTCCTTGAGTTCTCCCTGCCCAGAGCCACTCTGGATCCCCAGGTACTTACAAAACCTCTGTTCAGATGACACCCCCATGGTGCGATGGGCCGCAGCTTCCAAGCTGGGGGAGTTCGCCAAGGTCCTAGAGCTGGACAACGTCAAGAGTGAGATCATCCCCATGTTCTCCAACCTAGCCTCTGATGATCAGGTGGGTCCCTGCTCCGCCTTTCCTCCTCCCCCCCTTTCCCCCTCCCCCATTCCACCACTGGGCCCTCTGCCCTTATGACCCATGGACACTCAGCACCCCTTCTGCTCCCCAGTACTCGGTGTTGCTGCTGGCATAGGAGGCGCATGTGAACATCGCCCAGCTCCTGCCCCAGGAGGACCTGGAGGCTCTGGAGATGCCCACACTCCACCAGGCGGCCAAGGACAGGTCCTGACACTTCCACTACATGGTGGCCGACAAGTTCACTGAGGTACGTGAGGCCTGCAGTGCACAGGCAGGGCCAAGGCTGAAAGGAAGAGGGACACTTGTCTGTCCTGCATGGGAACGGGCAGCCTGACGTCCGTGGGCATAGAAGCCAGGGCTGGATCTTGGCAGGGTCACGGGCCCACATTCACACTGGGAAGCTGTCACTTGCCCTGCTTTGTACACAGCAAGGACCTGGAAAGGTGGGAAAGTGAAGCTCTCTGTCCTGGGCTCCAAGGGAGACTCTTGTCCTGCCCAGGAGTGGAAGCTGCAGACAGACAAGGAGCTGAAGTAGAAACAGGGCTGCCCACCAGTACTCCATACCAGTTACACTGGTAAAACAGCATGAGGCCTTGGAAGGACACCTTTGTGTGTGCCATTAATGTGGACCCATCTGCTCTGGTCAGGAGCAAGCGGTGGTCAGGAGCAAGCGTAAGGCATCTCTGGCAACCAAGAAAAGGCAGAGTCACTAGGCACACATTTGTCCAGACGTGTTCATACAGGCAACTGGGGCTGTGAACTGGGACCTTGTGCTCGCTGGGCAGATTCCCCCCTTCTTGAGGCACACCCTACCCTTTGGATTTATTTTTCAGCTAGGATCTCCACCTTTGCCTAGGCTAACCTTGGACTCCAATTCTCCTAACTCTGCCTCCTGTATAGCTAACTAGATTGTAAGTGTGGGCTGCTCTGCACAGACTATTTTATACATGTGTACTGTTATTATAGAGAGGATGTACAGAGGGATTACAATGGCATGCATGAGTCAGAGAATGAGGACATTTCCTTTTGTACAGTGAGTGTCTGCTGTTCTCTCATTCCCTCCCAGTCCCTCCCTCCCATCTCTACCCACGAGTTGTGCAGTTCACTTTCTTCAGTGTCCTGTGAGCTCCATGGATGCACTTTTCTTTCTATCCTTTTTCCCTCCCTGCACCCTCACAGAGATAACATGAGAACAGACTCTTTATCAGATAAATAACATAGAAGTATCAAAAGCTAAAACCAAAAAATATATATGTATTTTGTTTCCACATCTTGGGTTTTGTTTTAGTATGTGTAATATTTTATATAAAAATGAAGAGATGCTTAGGCATTGGGCCTTTGTGATTCTCTCCTAAGACTATTCTCCTTTGGTCTCACTGTGTGTGAGTCTCTGGAATCCTGTGGCATTTATCATATCCCAGTGCATTTTAGATCTAACTTCCTTATATCAGAGAGAATGTGCACCAGTAATCTCCAGTCTTGACTTACCTCACTTCTCATGATTTGTTCTAGTTCCATCCATTTCCTTGCAAATGTCATTATTTTATTCTTTCTAATGACTGTGTAAAGTACCATTGTCCACAACTTGTGGGTCCACTAATCTACTGTGGGGCATCTGGGCTGTTTCCATATATTGGCTGTTGTGAGTAGTGTGGCAGTGAACATAGGTGTGCAGGTGTCCTTGTCATGATGCTCAGTGTAGATGCCCAGGTAGAGAAGTTCTGTGTTTAGTATTTGGAGGAACCTGCAGACTGCTGTGCTGAGTGGCTCTCCTAGTTCACATTCCCACCAGCTGCACAGTAGGGCTCCTTTTCTCCACATCCCCACGAGCATTTGTTCGAATTCACAATGCTGGCCAATCTAACTGGATTAAGATGGAATCTCAGGGTGGTTGTGATTTGTAATTCCTTCATGCCCAGAGATGATGAGCATTTCCTCGTGTGTTTCTTTGCCATTCTTCCCTCTTCTGAGGAGTCTCTCCTTAGCTGCCCAGCCCATTTAGGGACTCAGCCCACTATAGTTTAGTATAAATGTAAAAGCAGGAGATTCTGCATCGCTGACATGTTTGTGGATCAGGTCACAGAAAGCCCCACTTGGGATAATGTGAAATAAGGTCTGTGGTTTCGGCGCATGCTGCTGGAGATGAGGGCTGGCTCTGGGAAGAGCAGCCTGCCCAGTCTCCACACCTGCACCACTTCTGCCTGGATTTTGGCCTCAATAGCTGAGAGAGGCTGCTGGACCCCCTTTCGCTCCACACACCCTGCCTCTTCCTGGTTCTGGGTTTACAGCTCCAGAAAGCAGTGGGCCTGAGATCACCAAGACAGACCTGGTGCCTGCCTTCCAGAACCTGATGAAGGACTGTGAGGCCGAGGTGAGGGCTGTGGCCTCCCACAAGGTGAGAGGTGGGTGCCCGTGACCCATGTTTGAGGAGGGCGGCTCAGGGTGGAGGTACAGCTGGCTCCATCTCATCCCCCACCCTGGCCCGCAGAGTTCTGCAAAAACCTCTCCACAGATTGTTGGGAGATCATGATCATGACCCAGATCTTGCCGTGCATCAAGGTAACTGGTTTGGTGGAGGGAGTCAGCTGGACAGGAAAGAGGGCACAGAACAGGCTATGGAAATGCCCCAGGCACATGGGTCACAGGCTGCAGCCAAGTAGATGGAGGCATGGACCCTGCAGCCCACCCCCATGCCCCCTGCCAGTCATGTGCAGAGGAGGCTGAGGCAGGTCCCCCTGGGCCTCCCTCCCAGGAACTGGTCTCAGATGCCAACCAATATGTGAAGTCAGCCCTGGCCTCTGTCATCATGGGCCTCTCTCCCATCCTGGGCAAAGACAACACCCTCGAGCATTTCCTGCTCCTCTTCCTGGCCCAGCTTAAGGAGGAGGTGAATGTCCCCTCCCTTATCCCTCTGCCAAGATGATTGATGGCTATCATAGAGTACAGTGGGGGGGAGGGCTTCTGAGTTGAGTGATGAGTCGATGTGTGATGGGTAAGCATGCACGTATGGGGTTGATCAGAGCTCACGATCTGGGAGGGAGAAGCAGTTCAAACTCTTTATGTCATGGAACACCTGCTGTGTTTTCCCCGGCCCTACTGGATAGTGAGGGCATGGCATGGATGAGGCTGCCCTGGAGGCAGGGCTGTGCTCTGGTGGGATCTCATGTCAGTGGAGGGAGTTGAGGTGACAGGAATGAAAGGGGCAAGTCTCAGTACTGGTGGGCCAAGTGCCCTGACTCCTCCCTTCTGGCTCAAGCCTCAATTGGGTCCTGACACAGCTGTCCTGGGCAGAGCTGGGGCTCACCTTTCTTCTCCCACTGTGTTATTTTTCATCATGTTTCATGCAAGTTCTCTCAGAGTGACTGCAGGTGTCATATGATGCCCAAGCCTCCGTCACTTAATGTCAAGTGTGGCTCTGTATGTGGCCTTGTCACTGTGTCCCTGGGGCCAGGTTGGGGCTGGGCAGTGGCCCTGGGGAGATGGCAGGTCTGTAGGGTGTTGCTGTGGGGTGGCACTCCCCTCCCTCTATTCTGGGCTGCCTTGGGCCAGACATCACTGGAGCCCCATTCTCTGCAGTGCCTGGAGGTGCGGCTGAACATCATCTCCAACCTGGACTGCGTGAACGAGGTGATCGACATCCGGCAGCTGTCCTAGTCACTGCTGCCCGCCATCGTGGAGCTAGCCGAGGATGCAAAGTGGCGGGTGTGGCTGGCCATCATTGAGTACATGCCCCTGCTGGCTGGGCAGCTAGTGCATGATCCAGGGCATGCCAGGTACGATGGGGAGGGGAGAGGAGGGTGTCTGGACTCCCTCATCCATCGAGCCCTCACCACCTCTCTGGCAGGGAGTGGAATTCTTTGATGAGAAACTCAACTCGTTATGCTTGGCATGCTGGTGGACCATGGTGAGTCCTGCCAGAAGAAGCTGGCTGCCAATGGGCGGGGCCATGCCTCTGTTCTGTCTGTGCCCTGCCCCCTGATGTTTGAACCCTGGGAAAGGCTGACTTTGAGCCATGACCCACTCTAAAACTCCCCCATGGCCTTCCTGTCCCCCTTGCAGTCTATGCCATTCGTGAGGCAGCCACCAGCAACCTCAAGAAACTGGTGGAGAGGTTCAAGAAGGAGTCAGCACATGGCACCATCATTCCCAAGGTGCAGGATATGACTTGGGACCCCAACTACCTGCACCATATGACCACCATCTTCTGCATAAACATGACTGCAGCCCACGTGCCACCTGTACCCAGGAGCCAGCTTGCCACGGAAGGAGCACGCACAGCCCTACGGTGCCACCAAGATTGGGAGTGGAGAGGCCGGAGGCCAAGGCCAGTGGTACACATCTGGAGCTGGGCGCACTCCTGGCCTCTGACACCCTTGGTCTGGGCCTGGGTGAGCTGATGTGAGATACACCATTGGCTGCATGTTCAGAGTTGAGCTCATTGTAAATCATACTTGCGGGGAGGTGGTATCAGTTGTGTGCAACCTTTGGATGCCAGAGAGGTTTTGCTCAGCCTCACCGCCCGGGCCCAGGTGCCAGTTGCTGGCTATAATGATCATGTGGACGTGCTTGGCCAGGTTCTGTCGGAGGTGTGTGGGCAGGACATCACCACCAAGTACATGCTGCCCACCATCATGTGCATGGCAGGGGACCCCGTTGCCAAGGTCCCCTTCAATGTGGCCAAGTACCTGCAGAAGATCGGGCCCATCCTCCACAACAGGTGAGCTGGGACTCGCTGTTCTTATGCTCCTCTCCAGCTACACTGTTTCTTCCTTTGTGGGGATACTGAGGGTTGACCTCGCTAGGCAAGCATTCTGCCACTTGAGCCATGCCCCAGCGCTTTTTGCCTTGGTTATCTTTCACAGAGTGAATGTGTGGCCCAGGCTGCCTGATCTGTGCATGCTGCTCACACCTCTAGGATAACAGGTGCCGCCACGCCCAGCTATTGCTAGGGCTTCCTCAGTGGCTGGGATTCCAGATGTGCACCACTGTGTTCAGCTGCCACTGCTCCCTGCTGCTTCCTCCCAGTGTCGGCTTCACTGTAGACTGAGGAGTTGGCAGTGACAGTGGCAAGCCTTATGGGGAGGCGGGTGTGAAGGGAAGGAAGGTGAGGGGTGGCTTAGCATCGCTAGCCATCTGGAGATGCAAGTTGTAATTTGGCAGGGATTGGCCAGGACTGAACTGAGTTCCCAGCTGTGGGCCCCCATCTGCTTCATGCTTCAGCCCTTTCCCCTCTGCTTCCAGCACACTGCAGAGTGAGGACAAGCCGGTCCTGGAGAAGCTGACCCACGACCAGGATGTGGACGTCAAGGACTATGCCCAGGAGGCCTTGACTGGTGCGGGCTGGGGGTGGGGGGTGGTGGCAGGTGGGAGGGTTGGTGGTGCCCAGGCAGGGGGCGGAGGGACAGAGGGTGGCACAGCCCAGGCAGGGGCTGGGGGGCTAGACATGCTGGTGGATGGGGAGAGGGTGGTGGGGCCTGGGCAGGGGCGCAAGAGGGCCAGGCTGGGCTTCTGTACCATCCCATTCCTGTTCCTTCAGTTTTGTCTCTTCCCTGATGCTGGAAGAAGAGTCAGTGCTTGGGCCTCCAGTGCCCAGCCTTTGGCCCACCCTCGGCTCAGCCCTCCCTGAGATCCTCCCTCATGGAGCCAGTGAGTCGCTGACAGCCCTCCCTGTGCATGGCCTGATCCCAGACCTGGACCCACTCACGTTCCCTGAGCAGCCTGGGGAGACGTCGCCCGGCCCCCTCCCAAAGGCTGAGAGACACACGGTGGGATGGACAGCAGCCAGGAGGAAGGCCCCACTCTTGCCCTGTAGGGAGAGGTGCGAGCATTTGGGTCACTGCCTCTAGCTGCTGAGATGGGACCCCAATCCCACCTGCCTCCCACCTTCCTCCCCTCTCCTCCCCTCATCCCCACCCTGGTGGTTTATTTGTGTCAACTGTACTGTTTATATTTTATTCCTTTTTTCCCTCTTTTCACAAAGAAATAAAGGTGTAGAAACAGTTGGCCCTCAGGTCTTAGTAGGGGTTGGAGAGAGTGTCCTGGGGCCTTGGTCTCTGCCCTTTTCTGTGAGGACACTTAGTCCTAAACACTCACACTGAGTGTCCTGACCCCTAGGCATGCTGCCTGCTGTTTCAGAGCTGGCCAAAGACCCAGGCTGCCTGTGGAGGCTCTACTGTTCACATCCTCCTATTATTCACATCCTCCTACTACTCAAGTCCTCTTACTGTTCACTGAGCCACACCCCTGACCTGGGAAAATCATCCATTTTTTTAATGAGCACATAGCATTGTCTCAAAACCAATTGATATACAACATAAAACTGACAATATTTTCCAGATCTGTATACACCTGTCTGAACTGTAAAGCAGTGTCCTGGCTCTACCCTGTGACTGTCAGCCAGGAGGGAGAGCTGGCCCGACCCAGTTATAAACCAACACTGCATAGAGATGACACTTCACCACCCAAGACTGAAAACTGAAAGTTCAGGGTGGAAAACTGTCCCAAGCAAATAGAAACTGACCTGAAATGGAGCCCCAGTTGCTTGTCCCACGAGAGCAGGGGAGACATCAAACCCAAGTTACGTTGATGAGATAAAGACCGTTAACTTCTGCTGACAAGCAGCGAGCCAGCACACAGATGCCTATTGCTGCCCCGGTTTCATGAACTAGTACTACTGGATGCCATGGACCCATTAGTCCAGACCAAGTTAGAATGCTGGCTTAAGACACCCTCTCATCAAGAGATAGGCTGTCGAGCCCAAAGTCAGCCATAAGACTTAAGGATCAAATGAAGGAACAAGTTGACAAATTCAAGAATCAAAACCATACCACAACTTTCCAGAACCTCTTGGATGCAGCAAAAGCTTCTCTGAGGGAATTTACAGCTGTGCGGGCCTGCCAGGAAAAAGGTCAGGTGTCTCAAATGCAATCAACGATGAAGCACAGTCTAAAAACAAACCCAGAACAGTGGATACAAAGAGAATCATAAAAATCAGGATAGAGCCAGCCAGGAACTGATGGCTGCTCACCACTAATCAGAGCTACTCCAGAAGCTCAGATCTGAGGATTGTGGTTCAAAGGCATCAGAAAAGTCCATGAGGCTCATTTTCAATAAACTATCCACAGAATGTACAAAGCAGAGCTGTGGCTCAAGGGGTAGTGCACTAGCCTGGAGCGAAAGAAGATTAGCAACAGTGCCCAGGCTCTGAGTTCAAGCCAAAGGACAGGCACATACATAAACACACACACACACACACACACACACACACACACACACAAATCAGAGTAAAAATGAAAGAAATGGAGATTAAAAGAACAATGTAATGAGCTCTGGTGGCGCATGCCTGTATTCCTAGCTACTCAGAAGGCTGAGATCTGAGGATCATGGTTCAAAGCCAGCTGATTCAGGAAAGTCCATGATACTCATCACCCATAAACCACAAGAAAACTGGAAGTGGCGACTGTGGCTCAAGTGATAGAGTGCACACCTTAAGCTGAAGAGCAGAGGGACAGTGCCCAGGACCAAAATTCAACCCTCACGACTGACAAAAAGAAAAAAAAGAAGTGAAGCTAAGAACTTTCCTAGGGAAGATGGCTAAGACTCACAAGCCTTAATCCAAGAACAGTGAAGACATCAACTAAGAAAACTAGAATATCATAACAGTTAAAATTCAAGTTTTCACTAAAATATATTAGAAAATTAATCCAACACATTAGTCAACATACAAGAAATGGATTCACCTCTTTGCATGTTTGACCCATCAAGTTTGATCCAAGATGATTTTAGTCACCTAACTTCATCTTTAATCAAGCAGTAAATAGAGTCGCTGATGGGTTACACCAGGTGTTGAGAGTTACCACCAATGCCTCTCAGACAGGTTCATAAACTAGGAAAGGAAGAATGCTAACAAACTCCCTCTCATATCAAAATGAGAACAAACTAGAGACAGGATTAGACACTTATTTCCTTGAAGAGCACAGATGTAAAATATTTAATATAACATACCTGCAAGAAATTTCAACAATGCATTGAAAGATCATGCACCATGCCCACGTTGCATTCCACCAAAGACTGCAAGTGTGGCTCAACTAGTCCTGGATAATTTGAAGAGTAAGTCCCTGGACACCTGTGGCTCGCACCTGTCATCTTAGAGACTGAGGCTGAGATCTGAGGATCACAGTTCAAAGCCAGCCTGGGCAGAAAAGTCCAGCAGATTCTTCAGTTCCCTACCAGAAAACTGGAAGTGGCATTAAACTCCAAGTGATAGAGCACTAGCCATGAGTAAAAGAGCTCAGGGACAGCACCCAGGTCCTGAGTTCAAGCCCCACTACTGATTTCCCACCCACACCCGCCAATAATTCATTATGACAAGGATCCATCTGCTTTAAAGGTTTCTCTGCCAAGGCACTATCAGCTGTAAGAAGTGAGTAGTTAGGGATTTTAATGAAGTAGAAACAATGGGAAGGTAGATACAGTCTGGCAGGGACCTGACAAGGCAAGGTGTGTGCAGTGTGCAGTAGTGGCCACCATCATGCCAGGATTCAGGTGTGACCCAGGAACACATGTCAGATGGCGCCTGTACTAGGGGTCAGTCAATGGTTACTCCCAGATCTGAACTAGCATGAGTGCTTCCCCCCAAAACCTCCCCAGGACTTTCTTGGCCCTTCTGGATTCCGCTGTATTCATCACAATGGCAGCGATTGGCCAGGGTGGTTGTTTTGTGAGGATGGCAAAAAGTGTGGCCTGCTCTACCAGCAGGAGGTGCACAAGGGATGGGGCCAGTGCCCCCAAGCTAAGGGTGCAGGGAGTGAGGGAGAGCTGACCTCCCAGCTGGTTCACGGGCTGACCAATTTTTCCTGGAAGGCTTTGTCAGGAGCTTCAACTCATCCCCAGGAGTGAGAGGTGAGCGTGTCTCATCCCTCCTGGATATTGAGCATAGTCACCAGGTGCTGCTGTGAATGAAGCCAAGTCAGGAGCTGGCTGTGAGCTCTGGCTGGCAGGTGTGCAGCAGGGGAGCAGGAGTCGGGTGGCCGGCAACTGCGTGGCAAGGACACAGGGAACAGGAAATGGGTTCAAAAAAGATAGTGGCATAGAACCGAGGGTGCTCAGGAAGAAAGGAGACAGAGATGGAGGAAGACATAATGAATGTATGAATTCTCCAGAAGTAACAAGTCCAGGCAGGGCTGCATGTCAGCATGACGATGGGCAGGTGTGCTTCCAGCGGACTGCAGGAGTGCATGGGATGCAGAGCCTAACCATGACCTGAAGAGCTCAGGGACAGTCCCTAGGCCCAGAGTTCAAGCCCCAGGGCCGACCAAAAAAAAAAAGGAAAAGCAGGAGGAGCATTGCTGAGAGCTGTGGGCTAGGGGAAACGCAGGGCGTGGGTTGTCATGGATTTGGATCCTGCTCAAGACAGAGGGTGAGGTCAGTAGAGGGTGGGGTGCTCCTGGGGAGCGAGTGCTGACAAGGAGTGGAGTGGGGACAGGGAAAGCCTGTGTCCCCTCACAAGGCAGAGAGCTGGTGGAGGACACACGTTGCCCCTAGGTCAGAAGGCTAAGTCCACATCCACACTCTCCAAGGTGACACAGACGGGGAGGACCTCTGGGGACGGGAACACCAGGGTCAGGAGACGAGCAGGTGTGTGTGACGTTAATGATGACACCACACAGCTCCCCAAGGAGACCAGAGCATGTGTGTTCTGGGTGGAATGCCTTTGGGCTGGATTAAGGGCATGGGGCAGGCACAGAATCTGGCTAAAGTGAGTGTGGGGGAGGGAGTGCAGGGATGGCAGGGCCTGTGGTTCAAGCCTTTCTGTGGTGGGGTTGCTGTGGGAACTTCAGGATCAGGAGGAGGCGCCTGGCTCAGAGCAGAGTCCATTCAGCAACGGGCATAGTCCCTGCCTGGCTCCTCAGGGCCTGGGTCCTATCCCTGAGCATTTGTTCTCAGGGCTGATGACTGTCCCCGTGGCATCAGTGCTACTTCTGGCTTGCTGTCATCTTTCAATTCATTCCTGAGAAGAAAAGGGTGGAGGTGGAGAGCCCTGGACAGGAGACCCCTCCTCACATTCAGCACAGCAGCCCTGACCTGCACCCCAGAGGCTGTGGTAAAGTGACCTCATAACAAGGGACATGAGGAGCACTGCAGGAAATGTCACAATAGCCAAGCAAGGGACTTTCTCAAGGAGCCTTCATGTTTTAAAACAACTTTATATTAACAAAGGTGCTTTTCAAAAGTACACTTAATATGCTTGTTGAATTAGCAGAGTCTAGAGATATGTAACATAGACTGCCAAGGAAAAGAAACAGTTCTGAAAGGGGGGGGAAGAGAAGGGTTGGGATTGTGGGGGAGGGGAGAGGCTGGGAAGGGAGGTGAAGGGTAAACCAAAGGAGGAGGCTGCAATGCTTGGTAAGAAATGTACACATTATCCTGCCCATGTAATTGTAACCCCTCTGTACAGTATGTTCACAAATAAAATAAATAAAAAATAAAACAAGAAAGAGTTGTGAAAATAAATTATGTGTAAGAAATAAGCAAGGACAAGACTAACGGAGTAACTGTCAGGAAAGATTCTTGATTTTTGTGGTTAGTGCTACACCAGCAGGACTTCCTTCCTTCCTTCCTTCCTTCCTTCCTTCCTCCCTTCCTTCCTTCCTTCCTTCCTTCTTTCTTCCTTCCTTCTTTCTTTCCTTCTTTGCTGACTTGCCCTCTCTCTTCTCTGTCTCTGTCTGTGTGTCTGTGTCCCTCATTCTCTCTTTCGTTCTTTGTGCCAGGCCTGGGGCTTGAAATCTGAGCCTACATTCTGTCCCTCAGAAATTTGACTCAAGGCTAGTGCTCTACCACTTCAGCCACAGCACAACCTCCATATTTGTTTGGGTTTTTTTGTGGTTTATTGGAGGTGAGAGTCTCAGAGAGTTTTCTGCCTAGACTGGCTTTGAAATGTGATCCTTTGATCTCGCCTCCTCATGAACTCAGAACACAGGCATTAATCACCACACCCAGCTGCTATTTTCTTTTCTTTATTTTTTTTTGTGAGAATACCCTACAGAGGAGTTACAATTATATGGGCAAGATAACGAGTACGTTTCTTATCAAGTATTGTTGCCTCCTCTTTGTTTCTCATTCCTATCCGTTCCCATACTCCCACCCTCCCCCAACCTGATTCCCCCCCACACCAAAGTTGTAAAGTTCATTTTTCCACATAACAACTGTACATCTCATTTTTGCAATGGGTCCACCTGTATCCCTAGTTAAACGAGTTGTTTTTTCCCTTCCACTCCACAAAATATACCAACATCAAATACAGTGAAAGCATGGGTTATACTGTGGGGGAGGGGCATACAAAGCAACATAGAAATCATCTTATAAATATGATAGAAACAATTGCCACCAGCTATTTTCTTTCCAACTTCTTTCTTCTCCAGAACAGAAAGGGCTTTAAGAATTTTTTGTTTCATCGGGGGGGTCGGGGG
>NW_012267321.1:2292059-2295944 GCF_000151885.1 Dipodomys ordii | reverse complement strand
TGTTGCTTTGTATGTCCCTCCCCCACAGTATAACCCCTGCTTTCACTATATTTGATGTCAGTATAACTTGTGGAGGAGATGGGGAAAAACCAGTTGTTCAAGGACACAGGTGGACCTCTTGCAACAATGAGAAGTACAAGTTGTCATGTCCAAAATGAGCTTTACAACGTCGGTGCGGTGCGGGGGTAGGGTGGGGAAGGAGAAGGATTGAGATTGGGGGGTAGGGGGGAGACTGGGAAGGGTAAACAAAAGGAGGAGGCTGCAATGCTTGGTAAGAAATGTACGCATTATCCTGTCCATGTAATTGTAACCCCTCTGTACAGTATGTTCACAAATAAAATTTAAAAAAAAGAAATGTACTCATTACCTTGCTCATGTAACTGTAACCCCTCCTTTGTACAGTATTCTCACAATAAAAATATTATTTAAGAAAAAAAGAAAAAAAAGAGTCACATATAGTGTCCTGCCCTGGGTGGCTTTGAACCATGATCCTCAGATTTCAGCCTTCTGAGTAGCTAGGATGACAGGAGTAGGCCAACAGCACACGGCTAGGTTTGTGTCTTTTAAAGTCTAAATTATACCTGGGAAAAACATATTTACATTTCTTGTCTGGCTTGTTTTCCTTCCCAAGATGTATGATGAATTCCAGTTCCATCCAGGCTTTGTTCTTCATGGAAAATTGTTGTTTTTTAGTAGAACAGACAAATATATGAGATAGAAAGGCGTAGACAGCAATAGAAAGTATATTAAAAATTTGGAGCTATTTGGTGGTGGGGAATTGATATACAACATAAAGCTGACAGTATTTTCTGGATCTGTATATACCTGCCCGAACTGTAAAGCAGTGACCTGGCTCTACCCTGTGACTGTCAGCTAGGAAGGAGAGCTGGCCCGACCCAGTTATAAACCAACACTGCATAGAGATGACACTTCACCAACCACCTGAAAGTTCAGGGTGGAAAACTGTCCCAAGCAAATGGGAACTGACCTGCAAGAAAGCCCCAGTTGTTTGTCCCACGAGAGCAAGAGAGACATCAAACCCAAGCTAGGTTGATGAGATAAA
This sequence comes from Dipodomys ordii, assembly GCF_000151885.1. Lineage (NCBI taxonomy): Eukaryota > Metazoa > Chordata > Mammalia > Rodentia > Heteromyidae > Dipodomys > Dipodomys ordii. Next base: position 2,294,881 of record NW_012267321.1, on the reverse strand, counting down.
GACTGTCACCCTCTGCTGACAGCGAGCCAACACATAGATGCCTACTGCTGCCCCAGTTTCATGAACTAGTAGTACTGGATGCCATGGACCCGTAAGTCCAGACCAAGTTAGAATGTTGGCATACGACCCCCCTCTCATCAAGTGATAGGCTGTCGAGCCCAAAGTCAGCCATAAGACTTAAGGATCAAATGAAGGAACAAGTTGACAAATTCAAGAATCAAAACCATACCACAACTTTCCAGAACCTCTTGGATGCAGCAAAAGCTTCTCTGAGGGAATTTACAGCTGTGCGGGCCTGCCAGGAAAAAGGCCAGGTGTCTCAAATGCAATCAACGATGAAGCACAGTCTAAAAACAAACCCAGAACAGTGGATACAAAGAGAATCATAAAAATCAGGATAGAGCCAGCCAGGAACTGATGGCTGCTCACCACTAATCAGAGCTACTCCAGAAGCTCAGATCTGAGGATTATGGTTCAAAGTCAGCAGAAAAGTCCACCAGGCTCATTTTCTATTTTTTTTTTATTTTTTGGGTCCTGTCGTGGAGCCTGAAGTCTAGGCCTGGGCGCTGTCCCTCAGCTCTTCAGCTCACAGCTAGTGCTCTACCACTTGAGCCACAGTGCCACTTCTGGCTTTTTTCTTTTTGCTTCTGTGGTGCTGTGGAATCGAACCCAGGGCCTCAGGCATGCATGCAAGAGCTTTAAAACTGAGCCACCTTCCCAGCCCCACAAGGCTCATTTTCAATAAACTATCCCCAGAATGTACAAAGCAGAGCTTTGGCTCAAGTGGTAACATACTAGCCTGGAGCTAAAGAAGCTTAGCAACAATGCCCAGGCCCTGAGTTCAAGCCCAAGGACAGGCACACATATAAACACTCATACACACACACACACAACACACACACATACACACACACACACACACACAAATAAGGGTAAAAATGAAAAAAAGGAGATTAAAAGAACAATGTAAAAATAAATCAGTGAAAGAAGCTGAGGCCTGGTGGCTCAAGCCAGTAATCCTAGCTACTCTGGAGGCTTCGATCTGAGGACCATGGTTCAAAGCCAGCCGAGGCAGGAAAGTCCATGAGACTCATCTCACCAGATAAGTGGAAGTGGCAACTTTGGCTCAAGTGATAGAGTGTCCACCTTGAGCTGCAAAGCTGAGGAACAGTGTCCAGGACCAGAGTTCAAGCCTCAGGACTGACAAAAAAAATCAGTAAATGTAAGAAGTTTCCTTGATAGCTAAGACAGACAAGCCTTCATCCAAGAAGAGTGAAGACATCAACTAAGAAAACTAGAATATTATAACAGTTTACATTCAAATTGTCACTGGGGAATATATTAGAAAATTAGTCCAACACATTAGAAAACATATAAGAAATGGATTCAGTCTTTGCACGTTGGACCCATCAGGTTTGATCCAAAATGACTTTAATCACCTAACTTCATCTGTAATCAAGCACTATATCAATTCACTGCTGGGTTACACCAGGTGTTCAGAATTACCACCAATGTCCCTCAGACAGGTTCAAAAACTAGGAAAGGAAGAAGGCTACCAAAATCCCTCTCATACCAAAATGAGAACAGACTAGAGACAAGATTAGACACCTATTTCCTTGAAGAGCACAGATGTAAAATATTTCATAGCATACCTGCAAGTAATTTCAACAATGAATTGAAAGATCATGCACCATGCCCACGTTGCATTCCACCCATAATTGCAAGTGTGGCTCAACCAGTCTTGGATAATTTGAAGAGTAAGACCCTGGACACCTGTGAGTCGTACCTGTCATCCTAGCTACTGAGGCTGAGATCTGAGGATCACAGTTCAAAGGCAGCCTGGGCAGAAAAGTCCAGGAGACTCTTCAATTCCCTACCAGAACACTGGAAGTGACACTAAGCTCCAAGTGATAGAGTGCTAGCCATGAGGAAAAGAGCCCAGGGACAGCTCCCAGGCCCTGAGTTCAAGCCCCACTACTGATTCCCTTCCCCCCCCCAAAAGTCATTATACCAAGGATCCATCGTAAGAAGTGAGTAATTAGGTATTTTAATGAAGTAGAAACCATGGGAAGGTAGATAGAGTCTGGCAGGGACCTGACAAGGCAAGATGTGTGCAGTGTGCAATAGTGGCCACCATCATGCCAGGACTCCGGTGTGACCCATGAACACAAGTCAGATGGTGCATGTCCTAGGGGTCAGTCACTGGTTACTCCCAGATCTGACCTGGCATGAGCGCTTCCCCCCAAAACCTCCCCAGGACTTTCTTTTTTTTAATTTAATTTTATTTTTTTGTGAACATACTGTACAGAGGGGTTACAATTACATGGGCAGGATAATGCATACATTTCTTACCAAGCATTGCAGCCTCCTCCTTTGTTTACCCTTCACATCCTTTCCCTACCTCCCCCCTACCTCCCCACCACCCAATCCTCCACCCTTCACCCCCCCCACCAACGTTGTAAAGCTAGTTTTTGACATGAACTTGTACTTCTCATTGTTGCAAACAGGTCCACCTGTATCCTTAAATGACTTGTTTTTCTCCATCTCCTCTACAAGTTATACTGACATCAAATATAGTGAAAGCAGGGGTTTTACTGTGGGGGAGGTACATACAAAGCAACAAAGAGATAATCTTATAAATGCATTAGAAACAAAAGCATGAAATAAAAAAGCATTAAAATACATATCTAAGGGTTCATTTTCCTAACATCACATTATCTGTCCTTTTCCGCTTGACTCATACATATACTAGATATTGCAAATAAGGGAAACCATGGGACCTATGTTTCTTTGGGCCTGGCTTACTTCACTTAATATAATTT
>NW_012267321.1:2280542-2292009 GCF_000151885.1 Dipodomys ordii | reverse complement strand
TAAACCAAAGGAGGAGGCTGCAATGCTTGGTAAGAAATGTACGCATTATCCTGCCCATGTAATTGTAACCCCTCTGTACAGTATGTTCACAAATAAAAAATTAATTAATTAATTAATTAAAAAAAGAATTATTTGTTTCATTGCATAGGGAACTATTAAGAAAGAATGAAAAAAATCAAAAGACTCAAAATGGAATTAGGAAACATGTAAAGTGAGTTTGAATTTGACACGACTACCAATTAATGGAGCAGATTCTCTGGAAGAAGTTGACATGACCTAATAAGCATTATTAAAAAATCTAACATTTCCACTTTCATAAAATTTTGTGGGCCAGCACAATAGAGACAGATGAACACACACACAGATATATAGTACACAAATGTGCAGAAGTGGACCTTTGTAAACACTTCTATCTCTCAGCAGATGACTTTTATCAAGGTGTGGAGATTGTTGAATGGACAAGCAAAGTTCAGCAGAGATGCAAGCTTGGTGGTTCTCAGGGGAGGACCACTTTCTTCTTCTTTGTGCAGGTGAAGAGGAGGCTGCAGGGAGTGGAGTGTCCACTCATGAGCAGGAAAGGGCAGAGGGATGGAAAGCAGCCCATAGCAAACACCGAGATATGGTGCAGCACAGGGCTGGGGTTGTAAATCACAGACAAGCAAGTCTGACAGATGCAGGACATGGTATAAAAGGAGACAAAGGTGCTCAACAGGAGGAGGATGATTATGGTAGCTCTGGACTCGAGAGAGGCTCTGGTGGAGACGCTGATCCTCTGGATGTGTCGCATTCTCTGCTTATGTCTGTACAGGATAAAAAGCATGGAGGTGCTGGCCAAGAGCATGAGCCCCAGACATAGAACATCAGGCAACGAGAGCATGACCACATACACCACATCAGCAGCTGGGCCGTGACGCACGGAAGAACAGTATCCATAGGCCTTAAAGCTTGTCATGTTCTCGTATGCTTTGGGTCCAGTCATGAACTTGAGATTAACAATGCTCACCAGGAGGAAAACCCCCCAGCTGAGGTAGACAGTGGAAACAATGTGCTTGTGGGCTCTCCCCTTCAGCCCTGCCCACCTGGAGTGCCCTTGGCTGATGCTGACAGCAAGGAAGATGCTCAGGGAGCAAGTGCTACTGATCGACACCCCCCTGCCCACTCGGTGAAGATAGAAGACCATTTTGCACTGCACATCATTGAAGAAATTTCTCCAGCCCCAAGCCACCATGGTTTGGGGAACACTCCTACACAGAAGACATAGGAAGTTGGCCACAATTAAGTGCCTAATAATCAAGTCTGTGGCTCTCATTCTGTTCCCCATGCAGGAAAGGAATAGACAATGGGAGAAAAGAGACAAATTACCCACAAACCCAACCACTGTCTGGCCTAAGAGGATCAACCCCATAAACACATGAGCATCTCCCATCCTCTCTGTTCTTTGAGTCTCATTCAAAGGCTCTGGCTTGGGAAACTGAGGCCTGCATGGTGCCAAGGGAACACAACATGCTCCATCCAACCTTCAAACCACTGGAAATGCTCTCCTACTGTCTCTCATGTATTAGGAAAAATCCAATTCTATTCATCCATTGGGAAGTGGAAAATGGCATATTCAGGGAAATGGGTGAACCTGGAGAAATAGCATTAAGGGAAGGTGAGTCTGGTTCTGAGGTGAAGGCGGCTGCATTTCTCCTCTGTAGAATCAAATCTAAGATTCTAAATAAGCAAGGAGCTAGTGGATCAAGACTGTAATCTTAGCTACTCAGAGGCTGAGACCTTGGATTCCCAATTCAAAGCCAGCCCAGAGAAGGAAAGTCTCTGAGACTCTTCTCTCCAGTTAAGCACCAGCAAACTGAAAGTAGATATGTGGCACAAAGTGGTAGAGGGCTAGCCTTGAGCAAAAAGGGCTCAAGGAAAATGGGCAAGAATCAAGTGCAAGCTCTCTGAGTGACTAAAGAAAGAAACATGAAACATGCCTGACATGTTCCCAGGGTCACATGCACTTATAGTTCAATACCCTGGCTGCAGGAGTGGGTTCCAGGTGTCATCCTTTCCTCCACACGGAGCCCACATTTCACAGAAGAAATACCAGGAAGATGAACCAGGTTTGCATTGGGGATGTTGCAGGTTAAGAAGGAAGTGGATCACAGAGACAGAGTGGGCAATTTTGGGGTCAAATGACATGCTAAAGTCGCTGATGTGAACACATCATCCCAAGCCCCTAGACAATCAGGATACCTCCTAACTTGTCATAAACCAGGACAGACTCTGTGAGGGGAGACGAAGTTAGGAACCAACAGGACTTGAGGGGTGAGGGGCCTGGAACCCCTGTTCTTTTCACTGTCCTAGCCCATTCCTATCCTTCCCTGTTTCTTTATTATGCAACTGGGTTCAATCAAGAATCCCTGCTCCTAAGGTGATACCTTACCCAGAGTGTGGAACCTGGGGTCTCTCCTGCAGGCTGCGCCTCTCCAGTGGCAGTGAACACAAGTGCTCGCCTCTTCTCTCAGGATGTGTGTGGCAGGGTGGGTCATTTCTGAGATGCACATGGGCACTTCAGAGCTGCATAGGGCTCCTTAGATAGGGGTCCAGGAGGGTGGCAGCTGAGGTCGTCTCCCTCGAGAGCAGTGATTTTCCCTTCACCTGGTGTGGCAAGCCAAATTCCCAGTAAACTTTTTCTTTTCCCCCATGTGACAATTATCAAGACACTTTTCACTTTCATGTGGGTGCTTCTCCAGGGGGCAGGGAAGTGGTGCAGTCACTTACCTCTCCTGGATCCCAGTAGGCCGGCAGGAGACACTGAGGCCCAACTTGAGATGACTGTCTGTAAACAACCTCAGCGGTGTGTAAGCCATGTGTCCCCAAAGTTTCTTACCCAAAGTGTCCCTTCTCTTTTAGTTTTTTCAGTTCTGAGACTTGAACTCAGGTCTTGGGCACTGTTCCTGAGCTGCTTTTGCTCAAGGCTAGCACTCTACCATTGGCGCCACAGCACCACTTCTGGCTTTTTCTATGTAGGTGCTGCTGAGGAATTGAACCCAGGGCTTCATGCATGCTAGGAAAGCAACCTACCACTGAGTGACCTTCCCAGCTGTCTTCATCTCAGTCTCCTTTTCTTTTATATCATATATGCTATTAGAAAAGAACAATGGATCCCTGTACTGATGCAATCTCTGGAGCCTGATATCAAAAAATCAAGGTTCAAAGCCAGCCTGGTGAAGAAAGCCCATGAGATTTTTATTTCCTATTCTTATCTCCACTCTCTATTGGTAGAGTGCCAGTCTGGAATAAAAGAGCTCAGCAACAGCATCCAAGCCCAGAGTTCAAACCCCTGAACTGGCACAAAAAAAGAAAGAAAATAGAATGAGACATTCCTGTACAGGATTTTCTTTGCCAATAATGGCCATTTTTTTCTAAAAATGTTTTCATCCCTAGAGACCCCATTTCGAGATTAGAGGTCAGCATTTTCTGCATATTCCTGAAAGCAGGGTGATGAGTGATCTCTTTTCATGCCTGGTTGTTTCTGAGGAGGTAGCTTCATTCTCTAATTCCCTAGTCATTTTCATCATTATCAGTGGTGATTTTGAAGCAGAAATTTGACAATGCGCTCAGGAGAGGATCAGCAGTGACTCCTCACCCTGGGTGTCTGCTGCAGTCTTGAGCTGCAGACCTCTCGACCCCATGCTTTGTCTTATGTCTTTATTTTTCTCCTCCTTACCCCCTAATTCAGGATTCCCTTTGGTTGCCGGCAGGCTCCGGGAAGTGGCGCCCAATTAGGGACCTGAAAACCTGCGTTCAAGGCAGAGGACCCCGCTAAGGTAAGAAGATGCGCCCGGAAAAAGAGAGTGGGTGACAGTATAGTTGGGAGTAAGAAATTATGGGGCACGGTAAGAGCCGCATGTCACATATACAGGCTCTTAAGCGTAGGCTTCAACCTCGAGGAGTGAAAGTTGGACAGAGGCAGTTAGAGAGTTTCATTCACTTTGTCAAGGAACTATACCCCTGGTTCCCAGAGGAAGGAACCATTAGTTTAGAAACTTAACAAAAAAAATGGATAAAACGATTCAGTGACACTATGGTGCAAATGGCCTGTAAGTTAAAACATTGCTGCTTTGTGATTGTCTGGTATCTGTGTAGCCTGCAGGTTCTGTATTGGAGTTGGCAAGAGTCTTGGTGGATGCACTATAAGACAGCCAACTGCACTCAGGGGAGATGTCCCCTGATCCTCATCAGGGTAAACTATCCAGTAGTGTGGACATTTGGGCCTGTCTGTAGTCCTACACTTTCTGTCTGACATTCTACAACGCGCATGTTGTAAATGTGTTTTGTCTCAATGTTTGTGTGTATGTATTTTGGAATTCTTAGAATGTTTCTTCTCTCAGATTCATCCTGATGTGAGAGCCTGGAGGAGACTGGCTAACACACCCTTTTAATATCTGTTTCTCTCTAGCTCTATCTTTGTTACTTACGCTTTAACCTGACCCGCCCCCCCTTTCTACCCTTCACTGCCACCTCCTCCACCCTCTCTGGATCCAGAAGTAGGGACGTGGTGGAGGGTGAAAAACCTGGAGGATTTAACAATAACTTAAAAGTGCTGGCAAGGAGAACTTGCAGCCTGATGAAAATGCCACTGACCACTTGCAAGTGACACCAGCAAGATTTTAGCCTCAGGTCTTGGCCCAGGTGGTCTGAGTATGGGGGAGAACCTGTCAGTCTGAGGGGACGGCCACCAGGGACTTCTTTCCCTTGCCCCAAGATGACTGGGAATTCTCCTCCACCTTGGAAGGCACCTGGGTCAACGTTTGCAGGAATCTAAAAGAAAAATCCTCCAGAGGTGAGTAGAGGAGGTTCGAGTCACCGGGTCAGTGGATATCAGTTCCACTTGTGAATGGTGGTGAGATGTTGCCCCATTCACTGAGACCTGATTTTGTCTTTGTGGCCTTGTTTGTCTTGTTTACTTCGGTGTGTTTTCTGTTCTAGGTTTTCTGAGGTAGGGAAAAAATGGGGGCCCATTAGCCCCCAACTCAGCCTTTGGTTGTTGTCTTGTCTAGTTCTGTTTTAGAATTGGTACCAGTTTTAAATGTATGTACAACTGATTTTGACTTTTTGCACACTTTAAGGTCTGTGTGTGTTTTGTATGTGTTTGTGAACATATTTAATATAAGGATTATCAGCATGCTGTAACAATTGGGTGAGTTTAAGTTTAAAATTTAAAAGGTAATGAGGTTTGGACATTACCAAAAATTTTAAAGAATTTTCATATTGTTTTGAAGGACCTTTTAAGGATTCTTTAACTTAAAAAATTAAAAAATCTGATATTTTAAAATGCATAAGGCTGTTTACACTGTAATCAAGTTATCTGGCTTAACACAAATGCCTTGGCTCTTTGGAATTTCTTTCCCTTGGCTAAAATTTGGGAATAAATATTAGCAGTTTAAATATAAAAGTTTGTTTAACACTGTCAAATACACTACCTGTTGTATCTGTCTAAAACTGTGTATTTTCAATCAAAAACCAGGAGATAAGAAATGGAAAAAACTTAAAAGCCAACAAAAGACCTATCTTTAGGGGTAAAGGGTAGACAGCCAAAAGTGCAGTTCAGCTGGTCATACATGGTGGGATGGGCCATGGGAGGAGTCCACACATGGTAAAAGAAGACAAGCTGGCACAAACGCAGTTCATCTTACCCTAAAGAGTGAGACTAGGTGCATGCCAAGTGGTCCAGCTTTGTTCTGTCCTTTTTCTCTACAGATAAATATTAGAAACATGATAGTAAAAATTAGTGATGTGTTGGTCTGATTAGTATTGCTAAAACTGCCCCTTGGACTTAAAACGAGGGTTAAAAAATGTATTTGTATAATGTGACTTGCTTTCAATGATGTTCTACAATTAGGATATGTTTTTAAAAGTCATAAAGGTGTTAAGTCTAGCTTCTTGGTACAGGGATGGTGATTGTAATTCTTGCATTAAGGAAAAATTGTCATTTGAGTTTAAAAGTTTTCATGTGTACTTGTTTTAAAACAAGCAGCCAAGAGACAATGAGTGACACTTGCCCTCAAGATTTTAAGGGATTTTTTTAATGTAACTAAAAACTAAAATATAAAGGAATAAAAGAGATTAATAGGAGGCTTAAAAATTACTAATGGATTCTGGATATAAAGTTCAAAAGTAAAATTGTTCTTAACATTTGCCTCAAAGTGGAAATATTAAGATTACCAACATAATTGCTTAATTGCCATTCCAGTTTGCTCTTATAAGTTTTTTAAGTTTCCAACAAGCCCAGAGCAAAGCACAGAGGATTCTTACAAGTTTGTCAGATGTAACTTTGGCTCTTAATAAGTTTCAGGTAAGAGCATGCTTAAAAGCGACTTCTATGTTGGCCACCTTGTTGCTTTTAATTGGAGTAAAGTGGCCTTTTATAAGACTCATTGATCTGCAAACTGGTTCAAAGCCAGCCCCTGCAGAAAAAGGTCCCTGTGAGAATGTCACCACTACTCAGAAGAGTTGCCTTGGGACTCAAAGTGGCAGAGTGCTAGCCTTGAGCTGTAAAGCTGAGGGACAGGACTCAGACCCCGAGTTCAAGTCCAGCAACCAGCTAAGAGAATGCAAATCAGGCATTTATCCCAGTTTAGAGAAGACACTCCTGGGACAAGAGCAATGGAGGAGCATCCAGAGGAGTAAGCCACTGCTTGGATGGTAGAAATGTCAGATCCTACAGTCTTTTGTGCATGGCCCTTCAAAAATTGGTCAGAGCCAGGAGGTCATGGGAAGATAGGTTGTAAGCATGTCTCATGTCCATGGCTACATTGTTGGGACAGAAACTTGTTAGTAGTCTGTGATAGTACTAAAAAGCTAAAGTTATAAAATGTGGGGGATGGTTTAAATCCCAACCCCTGTATGTGCCAAAAGCCCTAATTGACAGTAGCTTTTGAGCTAACACCAGCTACATGAAATTTATCTGTTCAAGAAAAAAGTTTGTAAACCGAAGAGTGTGTTTCTATTAACATCTGTCTAAAGGCCTGCACAGGTGACTTAGGCATTGTTAGGGTCACTAGCGGTCACATTCCTAAAGATGCTATTACAAACCAAAGTGCTAAACAAACTACACTGCTGTAGCCAAAAAAAAAGTCTGTGCATTTGTCAAAAGTTAAAAAATTGTTCTTAATGACATCTAACCCTGGTAACCTCTTTGTAAAATAGACTAAGGTTATAGGTTCCTGGCTGGGTAGGAGCAACACCCTGAGTCAGCTTGAAGAAGTTACAGAAGATGAATTTTCACCCATCATCCCCTTTTTAGAACAAGGGACCAGAGTCATAAAAAAAAATTTGGCAAAATGAACAGAAGCACAAGGCATGGAAAATAGTAGTACAGGCCTGAGCCCTCTAAATCTGCCTAGAAAATCAGCCCTATTAAAAGAACTATCTAGTTAAAAAGGTTGTCATCTTGGTAAATTGTCCTGGGCTATTGTCAAAATAGTCCTAAAAACTAGTGGAGCGAGGGGTGGGGGCTGGGCCTCCTTCCAGGTTCTGAGTGCTGAGGTTTACACTCTCCATATCAGCACCACTTCCTTGTAGGTCCTTTGCTTTGCTGTTCCATGGGCGTCCCGTGTAGCTCTGGGAGCTCTTGTCATGGGGCTGAGTTCCGGCTCAGGGGTTTCTCCGTTTATCGCAGTCGGCAGGTCTGACACCAATACCTCAGGAGGCTTCTGCACGGGTTATCTGCAGGCAGCCCCCTGTGTCTCTAGGACCCCAGCGGCCCCTGCCAGGTCGTTGCAATCGGTGGGTCTGACACCAGTACCTCAGGCGGCTTCTGAGCTATCTGCAGGCAGCTACCTGAGTCTCTGGGACTCCAGTAGCCCCCGATGGGCGGGCTGGAGGTGGCCTGACTTGCTGCAGGTGCCTAGAAGCTTTGGCGGGATGGAGCCTCTCTGCTCTGGAGAATGAGGGGTGGGGTTGGGATCTTCTTGGAGACTCCCAGCTGGTAGGTTTCTCTGTTTGTGGCGATCAGCAGGTCTGCAAACCAGTACCATAGGCGGCTTCTGCGCAGGTGATCTGCACGCAGGCGATCTGCACGCAGGCCCCTGTGTCTGTACGACTAAGGCAGCCCCCACCAGGCCGGCTGTCTGCAGCTTGGTGCGCTGCGGCACGGAGAGTGAAGGTTGGGGGAGGGGTCTTCGCTCTTCTCTGTTCTGAAATTCTTCTTTTCCTCTGTTTCTTTTTTGTTATTTTCCACCTCCTGTTTTTCTCTGAGTGTTTGTCTTTTTGTTGTTGTTGGTCTCTTGGGGAGATTAAGCATTGGACCTCGAACTCTCTTTTTGGTTGGGGAGAGCTATGGCATTTCCCTACTGCCCAGTTGCCATCTTGGTTCCCCCCCACGTGCCCCCCACCTCTGCACCGTTATATGTCATAGACCATGATAGACAATTTGCTCCAGGAAAGTTAGAATGAACTTTTGACTTTAAATGAGCCTCATTATTCTACAATACTGTGATATTCGGGAAATTATGTAATCACTTAACCACGATTAAAAAAAAAAAAGAACCGCGGGGAAGGTAGGGAGGGAAGGGATGGTAGGGGGAAAACAATAGAGGAGGTAACAATGTCCAATAGGAAGTGTAGCATTACCTTGCTCATGTAACTGTAACCCTCTAGATAGTATCTTTACAATAAAAAATTAAAAAAAATATTGTGAGGCCACAGCCTGCCAAGCCTATGTATTACTTGTATCCTTAACCAGTCTGTGTAGAAATTTACAGCCCAGCACGAGGTGTGACAGTCCCTTGGAGCCACTGAGAGACCCTGCTGCTGCTGCTGCTACAGCCTGACAGTCACCTGGAGGAAATCTACATTGTTACCCTGACCACCTCCACCGTGGAAAAAATAGACTAAACTCCTGCCTGATTCCATTTTTTGGGTGGCTTCGCTTTGTCCATGTTACCATATACATACTCTAATTTTATTATGGCTACTCCTCTTGCCAGGAAAACTAGCAAACATTGTATTGCTCCTTCCCTACACTGCTTTGCCACTATGGGACTTCCTAAGCATATATCGGACAACTTTTCAACCTTGTAAATCTTACCAGATTTTTCACTCTACAGATATTCCCTATATTTCTCAAGAACAAGAAATTGTTAAACAAATCAATGGGCTGTTAAAACACCCAATTTTTAAATTAAAATGGGGGAATTACACTCCTTCTCTCCTGTTAATATTCTTCTCACACTTTATTTGTACTAAATTTTTTAACCTTAGATTGTAATGGCCTTTCTGCAGCACAGCGGTTTTGGGGAAAAAAAGAGAGCAAAGAGCTTTTGCCCAAGTTAAGTGAAAGGATCCTTTAACAGGTGATTGGCACGGGCCCCGATCTGCTTTTAACTTGGGGTCGAGAACATGTTTGTGTTTTTTCGCAGGAAGAAAATAAATCTCACTTGTTGCCTGATCATTACATTAGCATTGCGGAGGCTCATTCAGATGACACAAATGCTGACACATTGGGCTTATGTGCCGGATCCCCCGATTGTGCACCCTACAACTTGGGAGGGAGTTGAAGTACTCATTCACATCAATAGATCACCATACAGTACAACCCCCTATCCCTTCATCCAGCACACCAAGATGGGAAATATCTCAGCTTCAAGCATTGGAACTCCTTTATGCTTTACCACCAGCTCTAAGGCTCCATTCCAGGCTGTATTATAATGCTATCCATGAATCATAAAATTTGGATCACGGACGAAAAAAATCAGATCTACAATATGCAGATGACATCTTAGCCAACTGAACACCCAGTTCATGCAAATTCGACTCCATCCTATATGATACCCTGTTGCATTAATTCTTCAAAAATAGTAGTTTCTACAGGAGATTCTCATCCAATAAGGTGCAGGCATGTATAGTCATTTGTTACCAATATTTCTGGAACTAATTCTCAATTAATGGACTGGTCTGGAGCTAATCTTACTAATAAGTACAATCTTGGACTGTGGTGGATGAATGGGCATCCTCAACATCATGTTTGGATGCTGGTGGCTGCACTCAACAACATAACCTGGCCCAATTCACCCTTTAAAAAATAATTATGAGGGGCTGGGAATGTGACTCAGTGGTAGAGCACTTGCCTTGCATGCAGGAGGACCTGGGTTCGATTCCTCAGCACCACATAAGCAAAAAGAAAAAAGCCGGAAGTGGTGCTGTGGCTCAAGTGGTAGAACGCTAGCCTTGAGCTGAAGAGCTAAGGGACAGCATCCAGGCCCAAAGTTCAGGCCCCACGACCGAACCAAAAAAAAAATTATGAGTTCTGTATAACCACCCATGTCATTATGTATAGACTGTTTAATATTTCTGTGGGAGCTAATTATTTTAATGTTACCTGCTCTAATTGTTCTTTTACTAATTGCTTGTATAGTGGCATAACTGAATCCATACTTATTGTTAGACAACCATCTTTTGTTATGCTTCCTGTAAATATTTCTGAAACTTGGTATGAAGATTCTGGCATTCAGGTGTTAAGACAATTGAAAGAACTAATGCTCCCTCGTTGATTTATTGGGCTACTTTAGCTGATGTTTTGGCCTTTATTTCGTTAGCTGCCTCCTCAGCAACAGCTACTGTGACGCTAACACAAAATGTACAAACTGCCCATTATCTTAATCAGCTTGCTCATAATACTACACAAGCCCTACCTCTGGACTCTAAAATGGCAAAAACTGCTAAAAAAAAAAAAACTAAACAATTTCAACACTATATTTCTTCCCTAATTTATGTTAAAGGATTGCTAATGTCATTGTTTGGCCTGGGAATGCTTTTGCTGATGGTTTTACTATGCTTTCCTTGTATTATATGTGCACTCCAAACTCTCTTATGAGTTTAGCCAGCCAGCTACATAAGATCAAGATACATATAAATGAATCCCCCCCCCATACTGAGAGTAACTGCTGCCAGAGAAGGATAAGAGGGGGTGCCAGTCTGACCAACCTAAGACAAGGCCTTCAGCTTCACTCAGAAGTTGCCAATGACATGTAAGGCAGACATGGTGATCCACCCAACCTGGGACAGGAGGGTTCGCTTCTTTAAACAAAGACAGGGGAAGAGATTGGGAGATGACAGTAAAGTTTGTTTGTTTGTTTGTTTGGATCTTGTCCTGGGGCCTGAACTCTGGGCCTGGGCACTTTCCCTCAGCTCTTCAGCTCAGGCTAGCGCTTTAACACTTGAGCCACAGTGCCACTTCTGGCTTTTTTTTCTTTTTGCTTAAGTGGTGCTGAGGTATCAAACCCAGGGCCCCTGTGGTAGAGGACATCACTGTGAGTCTCCTTTACAGCTTTATATCTTTTTTTTGGGGGGGGAGGGTTACTCATGTGGATTGAACTCTGGTCCTTGCTGCTGTGCCTCAGCTCTTCAGCTGAGGGTGAGCACTCTACCACCTGAGCCACAGCCTCACTTCTGGTTTTCTGGTGGTTTATTGGAGATAAGA
>NW_012267321.1:2273452-2275492 GCF_000151885.1 Dipodomys ordii | reverse complement strand
AAATAAGGGAAACCATGGGACCTATGTTTCTTTGGGCCTGGCTTACTTCACTTAATATAATTTTTTCCAAGTTTTTCCATTTCCTAACAAATGGGGCAGTGTCATTCTTTCTGATGGAGGCATAGAATTCCATTGTGTATATATACCACATTTTCTTGATCCATTCATCTATTGATCCCCAGGACTTTCTTGGCCCTTCCGGATTCCGCTGTTTTAATCGCAATGGCAGGGATTTGCCAGGCTGGTGGTTTTGTGAGGATGGCGACCACAGTGTGGCCTGCTCTACCATCAGGAGGTGCACAAGGGATGGGACCAGTGCCCTCAAGCTAAGGGTGCAAGGTGTGGTGGGGAGCTGACCTCCCAGCCGGTTCATGGGCTGAGTCCCACCTTTGTGTCACAACCCATTTTTCCTGGAAGGCTTTGTCAGGAGCTTCAAGTCATCCCCACGAGTGAAAGGTGAGTGTGTCTCATCCCTCCTTCATATTGAGCATAGTCACCAGGTGCTGCTGTGAATGAAGTCAAGTCAGGAGCTGGCTGTGAGCTCTGGTGGGCAGGTGTGCGGCGCGGGAGCAGGAGTCGGGGGTCAGGCCACCGCGTGGCAAGGACACAGGGAACAGGAAAGTGATTCATACAAGATGGTGGTGTAGAATAGATGGTGCTCAGGAAGAAAGGAGACAGACATGGAGAGAGACTTCCTGAATGTGCGAACTCTCCAGAAGTATCGAGTCCAGGCAGGGCTGCACGTCAGCATGACGATGGGTGGCTGTGCTTCCAGTGGACTGCAGGGGTGCATGGGGTGCAGAGCCCAACCTTGAGCTGAAGAGCTGAGGGAGAGCGCCTAGGTCCAGAGTTCAAGCCCCACGGCAGACCAAAAAAAAAAAAAGAGCAAAAGCACGTGGAGCATTGCTGAGCACTGTGAGGGAGGGGAAGCACGGTGTGTGGGTTGTCTTGGATTTGGATCATGCTTAAGACAGTGTGAGGTGAGTGGAGTATGGGGTGCTCCTGGGGAGCAGGTGCTTAGAGGGTGCTTAGAGGTGGGGGCAGGGAAAGCCTGCATCCCCTCAGAAGGCAGGGAGCTGGTGGAGAACGGGCTTAGGTCAGGAGGCTAAGTCCACATCCCTGCTTTCTAACGTGACTCAGATGGGGAGGACCTCTGGGGACGGGAACACCAGGGGTCAGGAGAGGACCAGGTGTGTGTGAGGTTAATGATGACACCAGACAGCTCCCCAAGGAGACCCCAGCACGCGTGTGCTGGGTGGAATGACTTTGGGCTGGATTAAGGGCGCGGGTCTTGGAGGGAATCTGACTAAAGTGAGTGTGGGGGGAGGGAGTGCAGGGATGGCATGGTCTATGGTTCAAGCCTTTTTGTTGTGGGGGTGGCTGTAGCACATTCAGGATCAGGAAGAGGTGCCTGGCTCAGACCCCACCATGCACCCAACACCTAACATAGTCCCTGAATGGCTCCTGGAGGCAGGCCTGCCATCTGCTTGCTTTCCTTTTCTGTGCCGGTACTAGAACTTGAACTCAGGGCCTGGGACCTGTTCCTGAGCTTTTGTGATCAGGGCTGGTGACTGTCCCCGGGGCATCAGTGCTACTTCTGGCTTGCTATCACCCTGAAATTCATTCCTGAGAAGTAAAGGGTGGAGGTGGAGATCCCTGGACCTAAGGTCCCTGCCTGTCATTCAGCACAGCAGCCCTGACCTACACCCTAGAGGCTTTGGTAAAGGGACCTCATAAAAAGGGACATGAGGAGCACTGCAGGAAATTTCACAATAGGAAAGCAAGGAATTTTCTAAAGGAGCCTTCGTGTTTTAAAAACAGCTTTACATTAAAAAAAATGTGTGGGGGGGGACCAAGATGGCGACGGGGCAGTAGGGAAATGCCACAGCTCTCTCCAACCAAAAAGAGAGTTCGAGTTCCAACGCTTAATCTCCCCAAGAGACCGACAACAACAAAAAGACGAACACTCAGAGAAAAACCAGAGGTGGAAAATAACAAAAAAGAAAGAGAGGAAAAGAAGAATTTCAGAACAGAGAAGAG
>NW_012267321.1:2272813-2273172 GCF_000151885.1 Dipodomys ordii | reverse complement strand
ACACAGGGGGCCGCTTGCAGATCACCAGGTACCGGTTCGCAGAACAGCGGATTGCCAGGAACAGAGAAACCTACCAGCCGGGATTCTCCACAAGGTTCCCACCCCCACCCCTCACTCTCCACCGGAGCGGAGAGGTTCCATCCCGCCAAAGCCGCCCGGCACCAGCAGCACGACAAAGGGACCTGTCGGCAGACCACCCGCCCAATCGCGATCGCAACGACCCGGTGGGGGCCGCCCAACCCAGCCCACAACCACCCCAACTGAACTCGGATTGCAACAACAATGATGACCTACACCACACAGAAACAACCAGCTCCAGTGTGAGTACTTCACAGGGGACAGTGTATCCCTCAAGGGAG
>NW_012267321.1:2196396-2262123 GCF_000151885.1 Dipodomys ordii | reverse complement strand
AGGGGGAAAACAATGGAGGGGCTAACAATGTTCAAGAGGAAGTGTACTCATTACCTCACTCATGTA
This sequence comes from Dipodomys ordii, assembly GCF_000151885.1. Classification (NCBI taxonomy): domain Eukaryota; kingdom Metazoa; phylum Chordata; class Mammalia; order Rodentia; family Heteromyidae; genus Dipodomys; species Dipodomys ordii. The sequence goes on along the minus strand of NW_012267321.1, from coordinate 2,262,057 downwards.
ACTGTAACCCTCTGTATAGTATCTTTACAATAAAAAAAGCAAAAAAAATGTGCTTTTCAAAATTATACTTAATGTACTTGTTGAGTTAGCAGAGAGTCTAGAGATATGTAATATAGGCCACCTAGGAAAATAAAGAGTTGTGAAAATAAATTATATGGAAGAAATAAGCACAGACAAGACTAAAGGAGTAACTGTCAGGAAGGAGCCTTGATGTTTGTAGTCAGAGCTACACCAGCAGGACTGCCTTTATTCCTTTCTTCTTTCCTCCTTCCTTCTTTCCATCCTTCCTTTCCTTCCTTCCTTCCTTCCTTCCTTCCTTCTTTCCTTCTTCTTTGCTGGCTTTCCATATGTCTTCTCTGTCTGTCTCTATTTGTCTGTATATCTGTGTCCCTCATTCTCTCTTTGCTTCTTTGTGCAGTCCTGAGGCTTGAACTCTGGGCCTCCGTTCTATCCCTGGGATGATTTTGCTCAAGGCTAACACCCTACCACTTCAGCCACAGCACCACCAACATCTTTTTTTTACTGGTTTATTTGAGATGAAAGTCTCAGAGTTTTCTGCCTAGACTGGTTTGAACTGTGATCCTTAGATCCTACCTCCTCAGGAACTCAGAACACAGGCATCAACCACCAACACCCAGCTGCTATTTTCTTTCTAACTACTTTCTTCTCCAGAACAGAAAGGGTTTTAAGAATGATTTGCTTCGTTGCATAGGGAACTATTAAAGAAAGAAAGAAAAGAAACAAAAGACTCTAAATGGAATTAGGAAAACATGTTAAGTGAGTTTAACCAGTTTATCTTGAATTTGACATGATTACCAATTAATAGGGCAGATCATCTGGAGGAAGTTAACATGACCTAAAAAACATTATGCCAAAATCTCACATTTCCACTTTCATATAGTTTTGTGGGCCAGAAAAATAGAGACAGATGAACACACACACAGATATATAGCACACAAATGTGCAGGTGTGGACGTGTGCACACCTCTTTCTCTCAGCAGATGACTTTTATCTAGTTGGAGATTGTTGAATGGACAAGCAAAGTTCAGCAGAGATGTAAGCTTGGTGGTCCTCAAGGGAGGATCACTTTCATCTTCTTGGTGCAGGTGAAGAGGAGGCTGCAGTGAATGGAGTGTCTGCTCATGAGCAGGAAAGGACTGAGGGCTGAGAAACAGCTCATAGCAAACACTGAGATATGGTGCAGCACAGGGCTGGGGTTGTAAATCACAGTCAAGCAAGTCTGACAGATGCAGGACACGGTATAAAAGGAGACAAAGGTGCTCAACAGGAGGAGGATGATTATGGTAGCTCTGGACTAGAGAGAGGCTCTGGTGGAGACGCTGATACTCTGTATGTGTTGCATTCTCTGCTTGTGTCTGTACAGGACAAAGAGCATGGAGGTGCTAGCCCAGAGCATGAGTCCCAGACACAGAACATCAGGCACTGAGAGCATGGCCACGTACAGCACATTAGCAGCTGGATCCTGACGCATGGAAGAACAGTATCCATAGGCCTTTAAGCTCGTCATGTTATCCTGTGCTTTGGGTCTGGTCATGAACATAAGACAAACAATGCTCACCAGGAGAAAGGCCCCCCAGCTGAGGTAGAGGGCTTGTGGGCTCTCCCCTTCAGCCCTGCCCACCTGGAGGCCCCCTGGCTGATGCTGACAGCCTGGAAGATGCTCAGGGAGCAAGTGCTAACAATCGACACCCCCCTGCACACTTGGAAAAGATAGAAGACCATTTTTCACTCCATATCATTGAAGACATTTCTCAAGACCCAAGCCACTATGGTTTGGGGAACATCCCTACACAGAAGACTTAGGAAGTTGGCCACAATTAAGTGCCCAAGAATCAAGTCTGTGGCTCTCATCCTGTTCCCTATGAAGGAAAGGAATGGATAATGGGAGAAAGGAGACAAATTACCTACAAACCCAACCACAGTCTGGCCTAAGAGGATCACCCCCATAGACATGTGGGAATCTCCCATCCTCTCTGTTCCTTGAGTCTCATTCAGAGGCTCTGGCTTGGGAAACTGAGGCCTTCATGGTGCCAAGGGAACTCAACATTTTCCATCCAGCATTCACACCACTGGAAATACTCTCCTACTGTCTCTCATGTATTAGGAAAATCCAATTCTATTCCTCCATCGGAAAGTGGAAGATGGCATGTTCAGGGAAATGGGTGAACCTGGAGAAATGGTATAAAGGGAAGGTGTGTCTGGTTCTGAAGTGAAGGCAGCTGCATTTCTCCTCTGTAGAATCATATCTAAGATTCTAAACAAGCAAGGCCCTAGTAGCTCAAGACTGTAATCCTAGCTACTCAGAGGCTGAGACCTTGGATTCCCAATTCAAAGCCAGCCCAGAGAAGGAAAGTTTCTGAGACTCTTCTCTCAAGTTAAGCACCAGCAAACCGAAAGTAGATATGTGGCTCAAAGTGGTAGAGGCCTAGCCTTGAGCAAAAAGGGCTGAAGGAACATGGGCAAGACTCAAGTTCAAGCTCTCTGACTGACTAAAGAAAGAAGCTTGAAACATACCTGACATGTTCCTGGGGTCACATGCACTTATACTTCAATACCCTGGCTTAAGGAGTGGGTCCCAAGTGTCACCCTTTCCTCAACATGGAGCCCACATTTCCAGAAGAAATACCAGGAAGATGAACCAGGTCTGTATTGGGGATGTTGGGGGTTAAGAAAGAGGTGGATGTCAGAGACAGAGAGGGGTCAATTTTAGGGTCAAATCCCATTCTAGAGTCACTTATGTGAACATAGCTTTCCCAGTCCATGGAGAATCAGTATTCCTCCTCACTTAACATAAACCAGGACAGACTCTGTGAGGGGAGATGAAGTTAGGAACCAACAGGACTTGGGGGTGAGGGGCCTGGAACCCCTGTTCTTTTCACTGTCCTAGCCCATTCCTATCCTTCCCTGTTTCTTTGGTATGCAACCGGGTTCAATCAAGAATCCCTGGTCCTAAGGTGATACCTTACCCAGAGTGTGTACCTGGAGTCTCTTCTGCAGGCTGCGCCTCTCCAGTGGCAGTGAACACAAGTGCTTGCCTCTTCTCTCAGGATGTGCGTGGCAGGGTGGGTCATTTCTGAGATTCACATGGGCACTTCAGAGCTACAGAGGGCTCCTTAGATAGGGGTCCAGGAGGGCGGAAGCTGAGGTTGTCTCCTGAAGGAGCGGTGATTTCCCCTTCACCTGGGGTGGCAAGCCAAGTTCTCAGTAAACTTTTTCTTTTCCACCATGTGACAATTATCAAGACACTTTTCACTTTTATGTGGGTGCTTCTCCAGGGGTCAGGGGAGTGGTGCAGTCACTTACCTCTCCTGGATCCCAGTAGGCCAGCAGGAGACACTGAGACCCAACTTGAGATGACTGTCTGTAAACAACCTCAGTGGTGTGTATGCCATGTGTCCCCAAAGTTTCTTACCCAAAGTGTCCCTTGCTTTTTTTTTCCGGTTCTGAGACTTGAACTCAGGGCTTGGGCACTGTTCTTGAGGTGCTTTTGCTCAAGGCTAGCACTCTACCATTGGTGCCACAGCACCACTTCTGGCTTTTTCTATGTGTGTGCTGCTGAGGAATTGAACCCAGGGCTTCATGCACGCTAGGAAAGCTCTCTACCACTGAGCCACCTTCCCAGCCTTCCTCATCTCAGTCTCCTTTTGTTTTATCATCATATATGCTGTTAGAAAAGAAAAATGGAACCCTGTACTGATGCAAACTCAGGAGCCTGATATTAGAGGATCAAGGTTCAAAGCCAGCCTGGTGAAGAAAGCCCATGAGATTCTCATCTGCCATTCTTATCTCCACTCGCTATTGGTAGAGTGCCAGTCTGGAATAAAAGAGCTCAGCAACAGCATCCAGGCCCAGAGTTCAAACCCCTGGACTGGCACCAAAAAAGAAAAAAAATAGAATGAGACATTCCTGTACAGGAATTTCTTTGGCAATAATGGCCATTTTTTTCTAAAACTGTTTTCATCCCTAGAGACCCCATTTGGAAGTTAGAGGTAAGCATTTCCTGCATATTCCTGAAAGCAGGGTGATGAGTGATCTCTTTTCATGCCTGGTTGTTTCTGAGGAGGTAGCTTCATTCTCTAATTCCCTACTCATTTTCATCATTACCCATTGTGATTTTGAAGCAGAAATTTGTCACTGTGCTCAAAAGAGGGTCAGCTGTGACTCCTCACCCTGGGTTTCTGGTCTACCTCATTGCATTGACTCCATTCCTCACTTGGACCCTTCTGGTCTTGTTGACAATTGCTCTTCTCTGTTCTTGTCTGTTTCAAGAAAGTGCATTTGCCTTTCTGTGTCTGACTTCTTGCATTTTCCACAGCGATCTGTAGTTCTACAGATGTGGCAGCACATGACACGATTTCCTTCTTGTTGCTGGCCTAGTCGTGCTTTGTGATGGAAATAGGCTACATCTTCTTTTGTTTTGTGAAATATCTTTTTATTAAACAGCAAAGCAGAAAGGCAACACAATTTTAAATATTTGTACATTTAAGTCACAAAATGGATTCAAAATATTTGCAGTATGACTATTACATCTTCATATAAAGTCATTTATGAAATCATATACTAACACATAAGATTATCCAATGATTAAAGTAGTTCAAATCTAGTAACCGTAAGCTATATTAGTGGATCTCATTTCCTAGTATAATATGTTAATATTACCTCTGATATTTTTTCGGGGCCGACAGTAAAGCTCTAAGGTCATCTTGACCCCTGTGCTCACTTGACGGCACATACAAGGAAATATTGTCATTTGAGTTCAAAAGTTTTAATGTGTATCTGGTTTAAAACAAACAGCCAAGAGACAATGAGTGACACTTGGCCTCGACATTTTAAGGGATTTTTTGTAATGTAACTAAAAACTAAAATATAAAAGAATAAAAGAGATTAATAGGAGGCTTAAAAATTACTAATGGATTTCTGGATATAAAGTTTAAAAGTAAAATTGTTCTTAACATTTGCTTCAAAGTAAAAAAATTAGGATTACCAAAATAATTGCTTAATTGCTATTCCAGTTTTGTCTTATATGTTTTTTAAGTTTCCAGCAAGCCAAGAACAAAACACAGAGGAGTCTTATAAGTTTGTCAGATGTAACTTTGGCTCTTAATAAGTTTCAGGTAAGAGCATGCTTAAAAGCTACTTCTATGTTGACCACCTTGTTGCTTTTAATTGGAGTAAAGTAGCTTTTTATAAGACTCATTGATCGGCAAACTGGTTCAAAGCCAGCCCGGGCAGAAAAAGGTCCCTGTGAGACTGTCACCTCTACTCATCCAGCAGAGTGCTGAAAGAGCAAAGAGAGTTGCTTTGGGACTCATAGTGGCAGAGTGCTAGCCTTGAGTTGTAGAGCTGAGGGACAGCACTCAGGCCCAAGTTCCTGTCCAGCAACCAGCTAAGGAAAATACAGATAAGACAGTTATCCTAGTGTAGAGAAGACATTCCTGGGACAAGAGCAATGGAGGAGCATCCAGAGGCAGTAAGCCACTGCTTGGATGACAAAAATGTCAAATCCTAGAGTCATTTGTGCATGGCCCTTCAAATATTGGTCAGAGCAAGGAGGTCATGGAAAGATAGGTTGTAAGCATGCATAATACCATGACTATCTACATTGTAGGGACAGAAACTTGTGATAGTACTAAAAATTCTAAAGTTATAAAATGTGGGGGATAGTTTAAATCCCAACCCCTGTATGTGCCAAAAGCCCTAATTGGCAATAGCTTTTAAGCTAACATCAGCTACATAAAGTTTATCTGCTCAAGAAAAAGTTTGTAAACCTAAGAGTGTGTTTCTATTAACATCTGTATAAAGACCTGAACAGGTGACTTAGACATTGTTAGGGTCACTAGAGGTCACATTCCTAAAAGTGCTTTTACAAACCAAAGTGCTAAACAGGCTACACTGCTGTAATCAAAAAAAAAAGTCTTCATTTGTCAAAAGTTAAAATATCATTCTTAATGACATCTAACCCTGGTAACTTCTTTGTAAAATGGATTAAGGTTATAGTTTCCTGGGTAGGTAGGACCAACACCCCTGAGTCAGTTTGAAGAAGTTACAGATGAATCTTCACCCATCATCCCCTTTTTTGAACAAGGGACCAAAATCATAACAAAAATGTGACAATGGGGAGGGAGGGGGGAGGCTGGGAAGGGTAAATGCTTGGTAAGAAATGTACGCATTATCCTGCCCATGCAATTGTAACCCCTCTGTACAGTATGTTCACAAATAAAATAAAATTAAATTAAAAAAATGTGACAAAATAGACAAAAGAAAGACATGGAAAATAGTAGTACAGGCCTGAGCCCACTATATCTGCCTAAAAAAGTCAGCCTTATTTTTAAAAACTATCTAATTAAAAAGGTTGTCATCTTGGTAATTTGTCCTGGGTTATCGTCTAAATAGTCTTAAAAACTAGTAGGGCAACAGCCAGCCAAGCCTATGTATTACTTGTATCCATAACCAGTCTGTGTAGAAATTTACAGCCCTGCAAGAAGTGTGACAGTCCCTTGGAGCCACTGAGAGACCCTGCTGCTGCTGCTGATACAGCCTGACAGTCACCTGGAGGAAATGTACATTGTTCCCCTGACCACCTCCACCTTGAAAAAGTAGACTAAACTCCTGCCTGATTCCACTTCTTTGGATGGCTTCACTTTGTCCATGTTACCATATACCTACTCTAATTTTATTATGGATACTCCTTTTACTGAGAAGACTAGCAAAGATTGTATTGCTCCTTCCCTACACTGTTTTGCCAATATGGGACTTCCTAAACATATTAAATCTGATAATGGTCCAGGATATGTTGGACAAGCTTTTCAAACTTTTTATAAATCTTACCAGATTTTTCACTCTACAGATATTCCCTATATTCCTCAAGGACAAGAAATTGTTAAACAAGCCAACTGGCTATTAAAACACCAAAATTTTAAATTAAAAGGGGGGAATTATACCTCTTCTCTCCTGTTAATATTCTTTCACACTTTATTTGTACTAAATTTTTTAAGCTTAGACTGTAATGGCCTTTTCACAGCACAGCGATTTTTGGAGAGAAAAAAAGAGAGAGATCAAAGAGCAAAGAACTTTTGCCCAAGTTAAGTGGAAGGATCCTTTAACAGGAGATTGGCACGGGCCCGATCTGGTTTTAACATGGGGTCAAGGACATGTTTGTGTTATTTTGCAGGAAGAAAGTAAATCCCGCTGGTTCTCTGAGCATTGCGTTAGGATTGTGGAGGCTCAATCAGATGACACAAACGCTGACACATTGGGCTTACATGCCAGATCCCCTGATTGTGCACCCTACAACTTGGAAGGGAGTTGAAGTACTCATTCACGTCAATAGATCAGCATACAATACAGCCCCGGATCCCTTCATCCAGCACAGCAAGATGGGAAATATCTCAGCTTCAGACATTGGAATTCCTTTTTGCTTTACAACCAGCTCTAAAAGCTCCATTCCAGGGTGTATTATAATGCTATCCATGACTCATAAAATTTGGATCACGGACAAAAATCAAATGTACAATATACAGATGACATCTTTCTCAACTGAACACCCAGTTCTTCTCCATCTGATATGATACCCCATTGCATTAACTCTTCACAAATAGTAGTATCTACAGGAGAGCCTCATCCAATAAGGTACAGGCATGTACAACCATTTGTTACCAATATTTCTGGAACTAACTCTCAATTAATGGACTGCTCTGGAGCTAATCTTACAATCTTGGACTGTGGTGGATGATTGGGCATCCTCAACATCATGTTTGGATGCTGGTGGCTGCACTCAACAACATAACCTGGCCCAAATAATCACTTTAAAAAATATTATGAGTTGTGTATCACCACCCAATGTCATTATGTATTGACTGTTTAATATCTCTGTAGGAGCTAATTATTTTAATGTCACCTGTTCTAATTGTTCTTTTACTACTTGCTCGTATAGCGGCATAACTAAATCCATACTTATTGTTAGGCAACCATCTTTTGTTATGCTTTCTGTAAATATTTCTAAAACTTGGTATAAAAATTCTGGCTGACATTGCTCCATTTGTTAGGAAATGGAAAAACTTGGAAAAATTATATTAAGTGAAGTAAGCCAGACACAAAGAAATATAAGTCCCATGGTTTCCCTTATTTGCAATATCTAGTATATGTATGAGTCAAGCAGAAAAGGTCAGATAATGTGATGTTAGGATAATGAACCCTTAGATATGTATTTTAATGTTTTTTTTCTTTCATACATTTGTTTCTAACGCATTTATAAGATTATCTCTTTGTTGCTTTGTATGTCCCTCCCCCACAGTATAACCCCTGCTTTCACTATATTTGATGTCAGTATAACTTGTAGAGGAGATGGGGAAAAAGAAGTCGTTTAAGGATACAGGTGGACCTGTTGCAACAATGAGAAGTACAAGTTGTCATATCAAAAACCAGCTTTACAACGTTGGTACACAGTCAACAGAAAAGCTGTGGCTCTGAAAATTTGAGCATTTCTCCCCAGTAGCAAGCAAGCATTTCCCTTTTTTATTATGTGAGACTAGGAATTGAAGTAGGTATCTGATGCTTTTGCTCATTGGCAGGTGCTCTACCACCTGAGTCATACCTCCCACCCAAGCACTTCCTCATGGAACAGCAGACACAGCCTGGCCCCTCTAATTCAGTTCACTCCTCACCCTAACTTCCCCTGCTGCAGATGTGAAGGCCAAGGTTGCTTGCCTATGTTTCTGACTCTGCCCCCACGTGGAGCTGATCAGCTCAAAGGAATCAGGACCAGGGACAAATCCTCACAGGTTCAACATAAAGGATGCTACTGAAAAGATTTGTATGGCAAGGCCCATGGGAGCTGAGTGCCTTGTCTACACCCACTATGCTCCACGAACCCTCACATCTTCAGCTCTCTGGAAGCTCTCAAAACCGCTTATATTGAACTTTTTTTAATGCAGATTTTATTAGATGGGGAAGACTGTGTCAAAGTGTGATCAAGCAGAAAGGGTGTGACAGGGTGCTGACTGGGCCAGGCCTAGCAGAGCCTCTGCCTGCACTCTGTGGCCCTCCTATTGGCACATGGGGCTGGACCCTTCCTGAAACTGGTAAAGGGATGTACTGTCAGACACTGGTCAGGATTCTGCTGTGATGGCTCTGAGATGGAAAAGCTGGGTGAAGTAGTTACCATGGCCGTCCTCTGAAACAAAGCTCAGGTTCTATGGCCTGCATTCCAGAGGGAGTTAATGAGCCAGACACTGAGCACCCAGATCCACCTGTACAGTCCAGGCCCACCTGTACATTCTTAGGTTCCCATTCACCCATGGTTTTGCCCACAGCACGGCTGTGTGTAGAGCACATGAGCAGCAAAGATGGTGCTGAGAGAGGTAGTCGAGTGGGCAGAGCCCGATTTGCTTTACATTTATTGCATAATCAGACCGTGGAAGCTTAGGTGCATGATAGGGTGTGAACTTGACAGTGATTGGTTCCTTTTCCTCCCCTGCCATGCCACCCGCTCTTTTTTGCTTTAAAAAGGGCTTGCTGTGTGTTAATAAATGAGTTTTCCTGCTTGACTTGACTCTCCACTGTGTCTGATTGTCTCCCAGGTAAAGGGAAGCTGGGGAACGGGCGAGCTGCCACACTTACCTTTCCTCGGAACCCATCCGTCTATGAGGAACAAAGACCCGACATCTGGCACCCAACTTGGGGCATGAAAGGAAAAGATGCCTGCCGAGGCTAAGCAGTCTCTCAGGGTAAGTGAAACCCTTAGTATGGGTAATGCTATCTCACAGAAGAAGGAGGAGGAGGCAACATTAGGTCTTAGGGAGTAAAAGAGGACTTGAGAAGTGGGAAGGAAAAGGAATGGGTCAAATTCGACTAATAATGCACTGAATCATGCACAGTGGAAGTTAAAACAAGGGTGAAAGTTAACCCCTCTGACTCAGGTGTCCCTGACTGTCCTTTACTGTCGTAGGCCTCCTATCTATTCCCCCAATTGGAGGGGAGGTACATCACCCTAAGCAACCTGCGAGAGGGACCTGCAAGACCTGGACCCCTACCAACTTTCCACGAAGGAGCCGAGGGCTGGGGAAGTAACCTACTCGGAGGCCTAGCCTGCAAAGGAAGGGCCACCCCAGAGCCTGGACCCTAGGCCACAGGATTTGCTTTCCGAAGCATATCCTGTCAATATGGCACCAGGAGCTAACAGGCACTTGGAATGGTACCCATGGGAAGCTAAGGACCTTAGAGGTCCACAAGGTGGTGGTGGAGGATGGCCCGAACTCTCTTTGGCCCAGACCCTATTACAGGACATTGCTTATCACCTGTGTGTCCCTAAAGAATGGCTGGATGTGGCCAAAGCCATCCTCACCAGTTCTCAGTTTATTAAATGGTGTGCTTTCTTTAAGGAGGAATGCAGAGTGCGGGCAGAGAAGAACTGGCAGGGTCAACCCGAGATACCTATTACTTATGGCATGTTAACAGAGACGTGGGAAGGGCACTCCACTGGCATCCAACAGGCCACAATACCTGGTCCATACTGTGACCAGGTGAGGCAGGCAGGACCTGCCACATGGTACAAATTGGATGATGGGCCTACTGAGTCCCCCAGAGCAGGAGTGAGACAAAAACCTGGTGAGTCTCTAGCTGAGTTTGTAGACCGAGTCCAACAGAGTATTAACTGCAAGCTGCCAGCAGGGAATCTCTGAGATCAGTTTGTAAAGCTGCTGGTCTGGGAAGGGATGAATGCAGACCACCGCATGGCCTGCGGGGATTGAGAGAGAGTTCCCTGAGCAGATGGGTGGTGGCCTCGCAGGATGTGGAAACACAACAGCACCAGTCCCAATCACTAGCTTTAGCCTTACAGGCTCAGACATCGGCAATGATGGCAGCCCAGGGCCAAGGAACCCCAATACCATTGGGGAGAGGGACTTGTTTTAAAAGCAGGTAGGAGGGGCACTTTAAGAGGGACTCTTTACAATAATCCCCGACCAACTGGACCAGGGGAGGGGAGGGGGTGGCAAACTGCCCCCTACACCCTGCCCCAGATGCAGGAAGTGATACCATTGGGAAAAGGATTGTCAATCCAAGTTTTATTTAGATGGAAAGCCTTTAAACTAGGGTAGAGGCATTCTCCAGCCCCATTAACTCAAGGAGAAACCCCCTCTGCTTGGAGGCCCAGGCAGCCTCATGGCAGGATGACCCGGGCCCATTGGACCGCCCCCCTGGTGGAGGGACTCTGCCCTATAATGAGTATTCTCATAACATAGGCGGGAAGTAGTTCCACTGTTTAATTAACACTGGGGCAGATGGAACCGTACTCAGGGAGGAGGAAGTGCCCTTGGACTGGAAGCTTGCACCTGGGCCCCCAATATTGGGGGTAGGGGGCAACTCCCAGTCCAAAGAGATGGTCACCCTTATGAAACGGACTAACCCAGATGGAGAGCAGGGAAAGATACTCCCTTTAGTGGCAAAGAACCTCACTGCCAATTTACTAGGTCAAAACATGCTAAGACAAATGGATGCTGTGGTCACTACAGACCATGGAGCATCCTATGATGATATCCTGGATGGGGAAGAAGCACAAAGGCTTAAACAGGATCTAGAGGGCATTAAGGAAAAGGATTTTTTTAACTTTCATAATTACAGAGAAGAACATAGGGGACCCGCTCGGGTGCACCCCCAATCTTAAAGGCCACTCCCCCAACCCCAGTACCTCCCATTAGGTGGAAGCCAGGAAGCCCTATCTGGGTGGAGAAGTGGCCATTGACCAAACCTAAACTTGTAGCCCTCCACCTTCTGGTGGAGGAACAGAAAAACCTTGGGCACATACTCCCTTCTGTGAGTCCTTGGAACACGCCCCTATATGTTATTCAAAAAGCCTCTGGGGCTTAGCATATGTTCCAAGATCTAAGTAAGGTAAAAGAAAGGATGGAGCTAGTAAGACCTCCCCTAAGAGGCAGGCCCTGGACTCCTATTATACCTTCAGAATATACCTTGGTTGTGATTGATATTCGAGATTTTTTTTTAAATATTCACCTGCATCCAGATGACTGGGAGAAGTTTGCTTTCTCCATCCCTTCTAGCCCGGCCTTTTGCCAACAATACGTGGCCACACTTTTAGGGCCTATGCTTGGTTCAGATACCTCCCTTGCCTATGCCTACATGGATGATATAATCCTGGGGCACCATGACCTGGGCCGCCTGGGGGCCTTCTGGCCCAGGTTCTCGCCATATTAAAAAAGGGGAGTTTTACCATAGCCCTCAATAAAATTCAAAAAGTACCTCCTTTTAAGGTGTTTGGAACCCACTTTACCTTGACTCAGGCCAGGCCCTTAAGCCTTTGCTGGATATTCCAGCCTCTCTGACCTTAACCCAACTTCAGAGCCTTTTAGGGAAATCATTTGGCTGTTGCCATGGGTTCCTGTCCCTAAAGATAGTCTTGTGCCCTTATTTGCCCTACTAAAAGACAGGATGCCCCATGAGCTTATTACAATTACAGACAGACATCGGGTAATATTTTTGCAGTTCCAAGAAGCCCTGGATGCAGTTTCTCTGAGGAGGTATTCTATTTTTGAGCCCATTTCCCTTTAGTTGTTTGCAGGTGTTACACTGATTTCTGCAGTTTTAATTCAAAGGGGGGAGCCATTAGAGTGGGTTCACACTCCCCTGGGGGGGCACACCTCGGGTGTACTCTCAGGCACACCAACTTGCTATTGTCAGGTGAAGGACCCAAACCTAAAGGCATTATGGCTTGGATACTCACTAGATTGTTTTTCTTTTTCAGGTGGCAGACGTTGAGTGGCTTAATCGAGCCAATGCTAGTCTTGCTCTCTCCTTGGAGGGGTTTCTAGGCCAAATTGACTGCATTGACCGGGAGCCTATCCAGTCACATGTGGCAGGTGCCGTGTCTTTTGGGAAAGGTAGTGCTGTCCAGACAGCAAAGCAAAAGCCTTGGCCTCATCCTGCAGAACATGCAGGATTGGTTTTGTGAGCAGTTACTGCAGCATGATTGTGGGCTAGAGCAAAATGCCAGGCTGGCATCTTAAAGGACAGCAGTGTAGTGTCGCGGTTCTGGAGGTGGTGCTCTGAGCACTGGGTACTCTGCTTCCTGTGGCAAGTCCTATGTCAGAAAGGAAGAATCCCAGAGATCGGTGGTGCCTCAGCCTGCCTTGCCCAGCCCTGAGGTCTGAGACTATGGCTGGGCTTGGCGCTGTCTTCGGGTGGGAGTCAGGCACAGGGGCCAGTGGTTGTGGGCAGGCTGGGGGAGGGACAGCCTGCAAAGCCTCCGGGAGGCAGTAGCTGAACCGAGTCTGAACAGAGAGAAAGGATTTTTGGCAGAGAACAGTACTGAGAGTGTAAGCTGTACCTGAACAGGAAATCTGCTTGCCACAGTGTTGCACAGGATGGGACTCAGTCTCCCCTTCCTGAGGGGTACAGAGTGGCCCTGTCATGCAGCGCTCTCCCACCCACCCCCAGCTCCTATCTTGTTCTCTGTGCTGGCCATATGGGAAAACTCTGGGTACTGACAGCAAGCTTGGGTATCTTGGGGCCGAGATCCCAGGGTGCCGGGGCCCAGGGTAGGCTGTGATGGGAATACCCTGCCCCTACAGACACCATCTACAATGAGGATGAGGTCCTTCTGGCCCTAGCTGAGCAGCTAGGAACCATCACCAGCCTGGTGGGGGGCCCAGAGAATGTGCACTGCCTGCTGGTGAGTGGCATGTAGGGTTCCTGTTCCCATCCCCAGGGAAAAGACAAGAGCCGTGGAGCCGTGTTGGGGTGCTGTCCTGGGGTATGGCCTCAGGGCTGGAGGGCTGAGCAGAACATCAGTGCCACCCCACTGACCCACCCCTGCAGCCCCCACTGGAGTCGCTGGCCACGGTGGAGGAGATGGTGGTGCAGGACAGGCAGTGGAGTCCTTGTTGCCAGAGCCTTGTGGCAACAAAAGGGAATCCTGAATTAGGGAAGCCATCTGAAAGATGGAATCAGGTAGGAGTTTAGTCTACTTTTTCCATGAGGAGGTGGTCAGGGGAACGATGTAGATTTCCTCCAGGTGACTGTCAGGCTGTAGCAGCAGCTGCAGCAGGGTCTCTCAGTGGCTCCAAGGGACTATCACACCTCGTGCTGAGCTGTAAATTTCTACACAGACTGGTTAAGGATACAAGTAATACATAGGCTTGGCAGGGTATGGCCCCACTAGTTTTTAAGACTGTTCAGACGATAGCCCAGGACAAATTACCAAGATGACAACCTTTTTAACTAGATAGTTTTTTTTTAATAAGGCTGATTTTTTAGGCAGATATAGAGGGCTCAGGCCTGTACTAGTATTTTCTGTGTCTTTTTTTTGTCTATTTTGTCACATTTTTTTATGACTCTGGTCCGTTGTTTTTTTTTTTTTTTTTTGGTCCAGTCATGAACCTGAACTCTGGGCCTGGAGGCTGTCCCTCAGCTCTTCAGCTCAAGGTTAGCATTCTACCACTTGAGCCACAGTGCCACTTCCGGTTTTTTCTTTTTGCTTATGTGATGCTGAGGAATCAAACCAGGGCCTTAAGCATGCAAGGCAAGCGCTCTACCACTGAGCCACCTTCCCAAACCCCGGTCCCTTGTTTTAAAAAGTGGATGATGGGCAAAGATTCATCTTCTGTAACTTCTTCAAGCTGACTCAGGAGGGCTGATCCTACCTACCCAGGAACCTATAACCTTAGTCTATTTTACAAAGAAGTTTACCAGGGTTAGATGTCATTAAGAAAAATATATTAACTTTTGATAAATGCCGGACTTTTTTTTTTAGCTACAGCAGTGTAGCTTGTTTAGCACTTTGGTTTGTAAAAGCATCTTTAGGAGGACCTCTAGTGACCCTAACAATGCCTAAGTTACCTGTGCAGGCCTTTAGACAGATGTTAATAGAAACACACTCTCAGGTTTACAAACTTTTTTCTTGAGCAGATAAATTTTATGTAGCGGGAGTTAGCTCAAAAGTAGTGCCTATTAGGGCTTTGGGCACATACAGGGGTTGGGATTTAAACCATCCCCCACATTTTATAACTTTAGCTTTTTAGTACTATCACAGATTACTGACAAGTTTCTGTCCCTACAAGGTAGATAGTCATGGACTTTAGGCATGCTTTCAAACTATCTTCCCATGACCTCCTGGCTCTGACCAATATTTGAAGGGTCATGCACAAATGACTCTGGGATCTGACATTTCTGTCATCTAAGCAGTGGCTTACTGCCTCTGGAGGCTCTTCCATTCCTCTTGTCCCAGGAATGTCTTCTCTACACTGGGATAAATGTCTCATTTGTATTTCCCTTAGCTGGTCGCTGGACTTGAACTCGGGGCCTGAGTGCTGTCCCTCAGCTCTACAACTCAAGGCTAGCACTCTGCTACTATGAGTCCCAAAGCAACTCTGCTTGCTCTTTCAGCATTCTGCTGGCTGAGTAGAGGTGACAGTCACACAATGACCTTTTTCTGCCCGGGCTGGCTTTGAACCAGTTTGCAGATCAATGAGTCTTATAAAAAGCCACTTTACTCCAATTAAAAGCAACAAGGTGGTCAACATAGAAGTAGCTTTTAAGCATGCTCTTACCTGGAACTTATTAAGAACTAAAGTTACATCTGACAAACTTATAAGACTCCTCTGTGTTTTGTTCTTGGCTTGCTGGAAACTTAAAAAACCTATAAGAGCAAACTGGAATAGCAATTAAGCAATTATTTTCATAATCTTAATTTTTCCACTTTGAGACAAATGTTAAGAACAATTTTACTTTTAAACTTTATACCCAGAAATCCATTCCTATTTTTAAGCCTCCTATTAATCTCTTTTATTATTTTATATTTTAGTTTTTAGTTACAATAAAAAAAAAGTTAAAATCTTGAGCCCAAGTGTCACTTATTGTCTCTTGGCTGCTTGTTTTAAAACTGATACACATTAAAACTTTTAAATCAAATTATAATTTTTCCTTAATTCAAGAATTACAGTCACCATCACTGTACTAAGAAGTTAAACTTAACACATTTATGACTTTTAAAAACATACCCTAATTGTAGAACATCATTGAAAGCAAGTCATATTATACAAATACATTTTTAACCTTCTTTTTAAGTCCAAGGGGCAGTTTTAGCAATACTAAGCAGATGATCACATCACTAATTTTTACCATCATGTTTCTAGTATTTCTCTGTAAAGAGAAAGGACAGAACAAAGCTGGGACACTTGGCCCTCCTATGGAATAGGCAAGCACCTAGTCTCACTCTTTAGGGTAAGATGAACTGCGTTTGTGCCAGCTTGTCCTCTTTTACCATGTGTGGAATCCTCCTATGGCCCGTCCCACCATGTATGACCAGCTGAACTGCACTTTTGCCTGTTTACCCCTTGTCCCTAAAGATAGGTCTTTTGTTGGCTTTTAAGTTTTTTCCTTTTCTTATCTCTTGGTTTTTGAATGAAAATACACATTTTTAGACAGACAGAACAGGGAATGTCCTTGACAGTGTTAAACAAATTTTTATTTTTAAACTTTTAATATTTATCCCCAAATTTTAGCCAAGAGAACTAAATTCCAAACAGCCAAGGCATTTTTGTTGAGCCAGATAACTAGTTTACAGTGTAAACAGACTTATGCATTTTAAAATACCAGAATTTTTAATTTTCTAAGTTAAAAAATCCTTAAAAAGTCATTTAAAACAATGGGAAAATTCTTAAAAATTTGTGGTAATGTCCAAACCTCATAACCTTTTGAATTTTAAACTTAAACTTACCCAATTGTTACAGCATGCTGATAATTTTTCCTTTGAACATGTTCACAAACACATACAAAATGCACACAGATCTTAAAGTGCGAAAAAATCAAAATCAGTTGTAGGTACATTTAAAACTGGTATCAATTCTAAAACAGAACTAGACAAGACAACAACCAAAGGCTGAGGTGGGGGCTAATGGGCCCCCAGTTTATCCCTACCTCAGAAAACAAGCAGAAAATACACTGAAGTAAACAAGACAGACAAGTGGCCACAAAGACAAAATCAGGTCTCAGTGAATGGCATGACATCTCACCGCAATTCACAAGTGGGACTCAAATCCACTTACCAGGGGACTCGAATCCCCTTTACTCACCTCCGGAGGATTTTTCTTTTAGATTCCTGCAAACATTGACCCAGGGGCCTTCCAAGGTGGAGGAGAATTCCCAGTCATCTTGGGGCAAGTGAAAAAAGTCCCTAGCAGCCATCCCCTCAGACTGACAGGCTCTCCCCCATACTCAGACCCCCTGGGCTAAGGCCCGAGGCTAAGATCTTGCTGGTGTCACTTGCAGGTGGTCAGTGGCAGTTTCATCAGGCTGCGAATTCTCCCTGCCAGCCCTTTTAAGTTATTTTTAGATCCTCCAGGTTTTTAACCCCTCACCACTCCCCTACTTCTGGATCCAGAGAGGGTGGAGGAGGTGGCAGTGAAAGGGAGAAAAAGGGTTCAGTTTAATGTGTAAGTAACATAGAAGGAGCTAGAGAGAAACAGATAATGAGGGGGTGTTAACAAGCCTACTCCGGGCTCTCCCATGAGGATGAATCTGAGAGAAGAAACATTCCAAGAATTCCAAAATACATACACACAAACATTGAGACAAAACACATTTACAGCATGCGCGTTGTAGACTGTCAGACAGAAAGTGCCAGACTAAGGACGGGCCCAAATGTTCCCACTAGTGGATAGTTTACCCTGATGGGGATTCGGGGGCCATCTCCCACTGGCCCAGTTGGCTGTCTTATAGCGCGTCCGCTAAGACTCTTGCCAACCCCAATACAGAACCTGCAGGCTACACAGATACCAGAAAATTACAAAGCAGCAAGGTTTTAACTTACAAGCCATTTGCATCATAGTGTCCCTGAATCCTTTTGTCCTTTTTTTTTTCTCTAAGTGTCTAAACTAATGATTCCTGACTCTGAGAACCAGGGGCATACTTCCTTGACAAAGCAAAAGAAACTCTCTGCCTCTGTCCAACTTTCACTCCTCGAGCTTGAAGCATGCCCTAAAGAGCCTGCACATATAATGTGCAGCTGTTACCTTGCCCCATAATTTCTTACTCCCGACTATACTATCACCCACTCTCTTTCTCCAGACACGTCCTCTTACCTTAGCAGGGGCCTCTGCCTTGATGCGAGGTTTTCAGGTCCCTGTTCGGGCGTCACTTACTGGAGCCTGCAGGCAACAAAAGGGAATCCTGAATTAGGGGGCAAGGATGCGGAAAAATAAAGACATAAGACAAAGGATGCGGTCGGGAGGTCTGCAGCTCAAGACTGCAACACCATTTATTTTTAACTTTCCCTAATATATACAATTAGAAGTCAAGAGGTAACATAAGGTTACAATAGTCCAGAAAAACAAGGAAAATTTCAGTAAAAACAGAGTGCAGTAAAAACAGGACAAGGTCAACTGGTAGAAAGTAAAACAAACTCTGCAGACATAGCAAAGCAATTCCAGGCACCTGGTGTTTTTCAAGAAAGCCAGCTCCTTGTATGTGCCTTCAAGTGAGCACCAGGGTAAAGATGACCTTTAAACTTTACTGTCAGCTCCCAACACCTTCTGGGCCATCTCCCACTAGCTCTAGCCCTCTGACCTCGAAGTCCACTTCATGCTGCTGGTGAAATGGCTGGTGGGGGGCAACTAGTTCACCTCCTGCACCTCTGCTTGTGGCATCTTCTCCGTCTGCTACCCAGGAGTGTCCAGCGCTGTGAAGGCAGAGCTCCGCCAGTGAGTCCCGGGCTCCCCTGCCACCACCTGCCCCACCACCCCTGTCCTGCCCCCTCGGGACAGCTCACCTGCTGGGCCTCAGTGGCAATCCCCCACACACACATATTTGTGAATGCACAGTAACCCTACCTGCTGCTCCCTTGACCTGCCATGGCTGAAGGCCCCCCTCTTCCTCTTCCTATTATCCTGTGTGAAGCCTCCTATACTCTAGGCAGCAAGCATGGCGCCCAGGGGTCCACCCCCTCTGATGTCTCCTGGCTCCGAGTACGTCCTGCCCAGCATGTCTCATCCCTCCTTCATATTGACCATAGTCACCAGGTGCCGCTGTGAATGAAGCCAAGTCAGGAGCTTGCTGTGAGCTCAGACCGGGAGGTGTGCGTCGGGTTAACAGGAGTCGGGGGTCCGGACACCACATGGCAAGGACACAGTGGACAGGAAACAATATGGTAGCGCAGAACTGAGGGTGCTCAGGAAGAAAGGAGGAGACAAATATGGAGAGAGACGTCCTGAATGTGCGAACTCTCCAGAAGTAACGAGTCCAGGGAGGTCTGAATGTCGGTGTGAAAACGGAAGGCTGTGCTTCCAGTGGACTGCAGGAGTGCATGGGGTGCAGAGCCTAACCTTGAGCTGAAGAGCTGAGGGACAGCGCCTAGGCCCAGAGCTCAAGCCCCATGGCCAACCAAAAAAAAAAAAAAAGAGGAAAAGCACGTGGAGCGTTGCTGAGCGCTGTGGGGAAGGGGAAGCATGGGGCGTGGGTTGTCTTGGATTTGGATCATGCTCAAGACAGAGTGTGAAGTGGGTGAAGGGTGGGGTGTTCCTAGGGAGCTGGTGTGGAGAGGGGGTGGGGTGGGGGCAGGGAAAGCCTGCATCCCCTCAGAACGCAGGGAGCTGGTGGAGGATGCGCACTGACCCTAGGTTACGAGGCTAAGTCCACATCCACGCTCTCCAAGGTGACACAGACAGGGAAGACCTCTGGGGACGGGAACACCAGGGGTCAGGAGAGGACCAGGTGTGTGTGATGTTAATAATGACACCAGACAGCTCCCCAAGGAGACCCCAGCATGTGTGTGCTGGGTGGAATGACTTTTGGCTGCATAAGGTCATGGGCGTGGAGGGAATCTGGCTAAAGCCAGTGTTGGGGGAGGGAGTGCAGGTACAGCGGGGCCTGTGGTTCAAGCCTTTCTGTGGTGGGGTGGCTGTGGGAACTTCAGGATCAGGAGGAGGCACCTGGCTCAGAGCCCACAGTCCACTCATCACCTGGCATAGTCCCTGGATGGCTCCTGGAGCAGGCCTGCCATCTGCTTGCTTTCCTTTTCTGTGCCCGTCCCAAGACTTGAACTCAGGGCCTGGGGCATGTCCCTGAGCTTTTGTCTTCAGGGCTGGTGACTGTCTCCAGGGCATCAGTGCTACTTCTGGCTTGCTGTCACCCTGAAATTCGTTCCTGAGAAAAAAAGGGTAGAGCCCTGGACCAGAGGCCCTCCTGTCATTAAGCACAGCAGCCCTGACCTGCACCCCACATGCTGTGGTAAGGTGACCTCATAAAAAGGGACATGAGGCGCACTGCAGGAAATGTCACAATAGGCAAGCAAGGGACTTTCTCAAGAAGCCTTCATGTTGGAAAAATAACTTTACATTAAAAAATGTGCTTTTTCAAAAGTACACTTAATGTCCTTGTTGAATTAGCAGAAAGTCTAGAGATATGTAACATAGACCACAAAGGAAAAGAAACAGTTGTGAAAATAAATTATGTATAAGAAATAAACACGGCGGGGCTGGGAAGGTGTCTCAGTGGTAGAGCGCTTGCCTTGCATGCCAGAGGCCCTGGGTTCGATTCCTCGGCACCACATAAGCAAAAAGAAAAAAGCCGGAAGTGGCACTGTGGCTCAAGTGGTAGAGAGCTAGCCTTGAGCTGAAGAGCTGAGGGACAGGTTCCAGGCCCAGAGTTCAGGCCCCAAGACCGGACCCAAAAAAAAAAAAAAAGAAAGAAAGAAAGAAACACGGACAAGACTAAGGGAGTAACTGTCAGGAATGAGCATTGATGTTTGTGGTCAGTGCTACACCAGCAGGACTTCCTTCATTCCTTCCTTCCTTCCTTCCTTCCTTTCTTTCTTCTTTCCTTCCTTCCTTCCTCTTTGCTTCCTTCTCCTTCTTCCTTCTTTCCTTCTTTCCTACCTACCTTCCTTTGTTTCTTTCTTCCCTTCCTTCCTTCCTTCCTTCTTTGCTGGCTTTCCCTCGCTCTCCTCGGTCTGTCTCTGTCTATCTGTCTATCTGTGTCCCTCATTCTCTCTTTCCTTCTTTGTGCCAACCGTGGGGCTTGAACTCTGGCCTCTCTTCTATCCCTGGGACGATTTTGCTCAAAGGTAGTGCTCTATCACTTCAGCCAGAGCACCACCTCCATCTTTTTTTTTTCTTTTAGTGGTTTATTGGAGACAAGAGTCTCAGAGAGTTTTCTGCCTAGACTCCATTTGAACTGTGATTCTTATATCCCGCCTCCTCAGGAAATCAGAACACAGCCATCAACCACCACCACCAAGCTGCTACTTTCTTTCCAACTACTTTATTCTCCAGAACAGAAAAGGCTTTAAGAATGATTTGCTTCATTGCATAGGGAACTATTAAAGAGAGAAAGAAAAAATCAAAAGACTCACAATAGAATTAGGAAAACATGTTAGGTGAGTTTAACCAGTTTATCTTAAACTTGACACCACCAACAGGTAATGGGGCAGATTCTCTGGAAGAAGTTGACATGATCTAATAAGCATTATTTCAAAATCTAACATTTCCACTTTCATATAATTTTGTGGGCCAGCACAATAGAGACAGATGGACACACACACAGATATATAGCACACAAAGGCACATGTGTGGCCATGTGTGCACACCTCTATCTCTCAGCAGATGACTTTTATTTAGGTGTGGAAATTGTTGAATGGCCAAGCAAAGTTCAGCAGAGATGCAAGCTTAGTGGTCCTCAGGGGAGGACCTCTTTCTTCTTTGTGCAGGTGAAGAGGAGGCTGCAGGGAGTGGAGTGTCCGCTCATGAGTAGGAAAGGGCTGAGGGCTGGGAAACAGCCCATAGCAAACGCCCCCATATGGTGTAGCGCAGGGCTGGGGTTGTAAATCACAGACATGCAAATATGACAGATGAAGGACACGGTATAAAAGGAGACAAAGGCGCTCACCAGGAGGAGGACGCTTATGATGGCTCTGGACTCAAGAGAGGCTCTGGTGGAGACACTGGTCCTCTGGATGTGTCGCATTTTCTGCTTGTGTCTGTACAGGACAAAAAGCATGGAGGTGCTGGCCCAGAGCATGAGCCCCAGACACAGAACATCAGGCACCGAGAGTATGGCCATGTACAGCACATCAGCAGCTGGATCGTGTCGCACGGAAGAACAGTATCCATAGGACTTAAAGCTCGTCATGTTGTCATGCGCTTTGGGTCCAGTCATGTACAGGGGAAAAACAATACTCACCAGGAGGAAGACCCCCCAGCTGAGGTAGACGGTGGAGACAATGTGCTTGTGGGCTCTCCCCCTCAGCCCTGCCCAACTGGAGTCCCCCTGGCTGATGCTGACAGCAAGGAAGATGCTGAGGGAGCAAGTGCTACCCATCGACATCCCCCTGCCTACTCGGTAAAGATAGAAGACCATTTTGCACCCCACATCATTGAAGAAAATTCTCCAGCCCCAAGCCACCATGGTTTGAGGAACACCCCTAAACAGAAGAGTTAGGAGGTTGGCCACAATTAAGTGTGTAAGAATCAAGTCTGTGGCTCTCATCGTGTTCCCCATGCAGGAAAGGAATAGATAATGGGAGAGAAGAGACAAATTACCCACAACCCCAACCACAGTCTGGGCTAAGAGGATCACCCCCATAGGCACATGGGTATCTCCCATCCTCTCTGTTCCTGGAGTCTCATCCAGAGGCTCTGGCTTAGAAAACTGAGGCCTGCACGGGGCCAAGGGAACTCAACATTCTCCATCCAGCATTCAGACCACCATAAATACTTTCCTAATGTATCTCATGTATTAAGAAAAATCCAATTCTATTCATCCATCGAGGAGAGGAAGATGGCATGTTCATGGAAATGTGTGAGCCTAGAGAAATGGCATTAAAGGAAGGTGAGTCAGGTTCTGAGATGAAGACGGTTACATTTCTCCTCTGTAGAATCAGATCTAAGATTCTAAACAAGCAAGGCTCTAGTGGTTCAAGCCTGTAATCCTAGCTACTCAGGGGCTGAGACCTTGGATTCCCAATTCAAAGCCAGCCCAGAGAAGGAAAATCTGTGAGACTCTTCTCTCCAGTGAAGCACCAGCAAACCAGAAGTAGACCAGTGGCTCAATGTGGTAGAGGCCTAGCCTTGAGCAAAATGGGTTCAAGGAACATGGGCAAGCCCTGAGTTCAAGCTCTCTGACTAACTAAAGGAAGAAACTTGAAACATGGGTGACACATTCCCAGGGTCACATGCACTTATACCTCAATACACTGGCTGCGGGCGTGTATCCTAGGTATCACCCTTTCCTCAACACCGAGCCCACATTTCACAGAAGAAATACCAGGAAGATGAACCATTCTAGAGTCGCTGCTGTGAACACATCGTCCCCAACCATTGGACAATCAGGATTCCTCCTCACTTGTCATAAACCAGGACAGACTCTGTTAGGAAGAAGAAGTGAGGAACCAACAGAGCTTGGGGGTGGGGGGCCTAGAACCCCAGTTTTTTTCACTGTCCTAGCCCATTCCTATCCTTTCCTGTGGCTTTGTTATGCATCCAGGATCAATGCAGAATCCCTGATCCTAAGGTGATTCCTTACCCGGAGTGTGGAACCTGGGGTCTCTCCTGCAGGCTGCGCCTTTCCAGTGGCAGTGAACACAAGTGCTCGCCTCTTCTCTCAGGATGTGCATGGCAGGGCGGGTTATTTCTGAGATGCACATGGGCACTTCAGAGTTTCAGAGGGCTCCTTAGATAGGGGTCCAGGAGGGTGGCAGCTGTGGTCGTCTCCCACGGGAGTGGTGATTTTCCCTTCACCTGGGGTGGCAAGCCATGTTCTCAGTAAACTTTTTCTTTTCCCCCATGTGACAATTATCAAGACACTTTTCACTTTCATTGGGTGCTTCTCCAGGGGACAGGGGAGTGGTGCAGTCGCTTACCTCTCCTGGATCCCAGTAGGCCGGCAGGAGACACTAAGGAGTGAAGTGAGATGACTGTAAACAACCTCAGCGGTGTGTAAGCCATGTGTCCCCAAAGATTCTTACCCAAAGTGTCTCTTCCCTTTTTTTTTTCCAGTTCTGAGACTTGAACTCATGGTTTGGGCACTGTTCCTGAGCTGCTTTTGCTCAAGGCTAGCACTCTACCATTGGCGCCACAGCACCATTTCAGCCTTTTTCTATGTGTGTGCTGCTGAGGAATTGAACCCAGGGCTTCATGCATGCAAGTAAGCACTCTACCCCTGAGCCACCTTCCCAGCCTTCCTCATCTCAGTCTCCTCTTTTTTTATCATCATATATGCTGTTAGAAAAGAAAAATGGAACCCTGTACTGATGCAAACTCAGGAGCCTGATATTAGAGGATCAAGGTTCAAAGCCAGCCTGGTGAAGAAAGCCCATGAGATTCTTATCTCCAATTCTTATCTCCACTCTCTATTGGTAGAGTGCCAGTCTGGAATAAAAGAGCACAACAGCATCCAGGCCCAGAGTTCTAACCGCTGGACTGGCACAAAAGAAAGAAAGAAAATAGAATGAGACATTTCTGTACAGGAGTTTCTTTGGCAATAATGGCCATTTTTTTTCTTAAAATGTTTTCATCCCTAGAGAGCCCATTTGGAGATTAGAGGTAAGCATTTCATGCATATTCCTGAAAGCAGGGTGATCTCTTTTCATGCCTGGTTATTTCTGAGGAGGTAGCTTCATTCTCTAATTCCCTACTCATTTTCATCGTTAGCAGTGGTGATTTTGAAGCAGAAATTTGTCACTATGCTCAGGAGAGGATCAGCAGTGACTCCTCACCCTGGGTTTCTGGTCTACCTCATTGCATGGACTCCATTTCTGACCTGGACCCTACTGGTCTTGCTGACAATTCCTCTGCATTGTTCTTGTCTGTTTCAAGAACATGCATTTGTCTTTCTGTGTCTGACTTCTTGCATTTCCCACAGCGATCTGTAGTTCTACACATGTGGCAGCAAATGACAGGATTTCCTTCTTGTTCCTGGCCTATTTGTACTTTGTGATGAAAATAGGCTACATCTTTTGTGTGTGTGTGAAACATCTTTTTCTTAAACAGCAAAGCAGAAATGCAACACAATTTTAAATATTTGTAAAATTAGGTCACAAAAGGGATGCAAAAGGGATGTTTGCAGTATGACTATTACATCTTCATATAGTTAAAGTCATTTATGAAATCTTACACTAACACATAAGATTATCCCATGATTAAAGTAGTTCAAATCTAATAACCATAAGCTATATTAGTGGATCTCATTTCCTAGTATACTATCTTAATATTACCTCTGATATTGATTCTTTTACCAAATAGAAGCTATGAACTAAATTTTAAGAAATTCTTATGAGAATGCCTAAAATTCTACCAACCAATTAGTTGCCTTTACATAGTTAGATAAAAATACTGAGCTTACCACTTATTATACAAATAAAATTCTCTCATTCATGATTCTAATACCAGTATACTCTTCAAGGAATTTGGTAACAGTTAATTGACTAGGTACAACAAATAAACCTTGCAACCAAACCCTAGAGTTGGAATAGCTTAGCACGTGCTGTATGTAAGATCAGTCAAACTTAACCCATTTCCATATATATATATATATATATATATATATATATATATATATATATATATTCACTGGAAGATCTCTTCTGTGCCAGAGACAATACAAATCTGGAGTGAAAACATTTGGAGTTGGCTGCTACATTTATCACATTATTTATTACCTATTTATATGTATTCCTCCCAGACTTTCTACTTCTAATCGATACATAACCAAAATTCTTTTTTTTTAGAGAAGGGGTTCCGGTCGTTGGGCCTGAACTCTAGGCCTGGGCACTATCCCTCAGCTCTTCAGCTCAAGGCTAACGCTTTACAACTTGAGCCATAACACCACTGCCGGCTTTTTTCTTTTTGCTTATGTGGTGCTGAGGAATAGAACCCAGGGCCTCATACATGCAAGGCAAGCACTCTACCACTGAGCCACCTTCACAGCCCATAACCAAAATTCTTACCTTTTCAGATAGCAAGTAGGTTATTTCGTGCAAAAACAAGTTGGTTTTTTGTTTTTAAACAGATCTCAATTTGATAATTTAGTTTCAACTTAAGCTCCTCTTTATAGCCCAAATCTGTTTTCAAATGGTTAAAGAGAAACCATCACTCCTATCTTATTATTAGAAAGTATCACTGACAAACTTTAGGCAAGGTTTTGGTTAACTTCAGGACTTACAGATTAGGTTACTATCAGGTGATTACTACTCAAAGCACTTTTACAAATGTGAAACTATCTTGACTTAGGAGAAGGTAAATGGGGAGGATGAGGCAGATGGAGGAGAGGCACACAATGGTGAACAGGTACATACATAAAGCTATGCATTCAGTACATTATTTTGTTCACATTTTCACAACATGGTTATTTTCTTGTATATCTTAGTAAGTAAGCGTGTAATAAAAGACTAAGCCCATATATCAAAGCAAATTCAATAAAACATTCATTTTCAAGTTTCATAAATATATGCAATTCTAATTATAAAGTCTCTACAACACATCTGCACATTTTCTTAGACTAACATAATACCCAGACTCATGAAAGTCCCCTGTTAAGTAGTTAATGTTGCCTAAATTTGAAATTATTTTCATAAACATTCAATGAAGCCACAAACAAAGATACTGTAACATTTGGAATCTTCCCAGGTTTTAAAGAGGAGAGAGAAGGAGAGTGGGGGAAGGGATGGAGAGAAGGAAAGGGAGAGAGAGAGGGAGAGAGAAGCAGCAATTCCATAAATGAGAAGGAAACTCAGTCTCTTACTTTCTTTTGCCTTTCATGTCAGTTGTTTGGAAAACACTAGGAGCAGACATGAGGTTTTCTATATATTGTCCAAAAACATGGTCTCCTGATTTTAGCTTCAGGATTTCTTCCTTAACTGCATCTACTCTTGCTGAGAGATCTTCAAGTGTGTGTTGGAGTTCCAACACTTGATTAATAAGTCGTGTTTTTTCCTCCAGTTCCATCTGATTTTCAGCATCAACATCCATGTCAGCGTTCATCATCCTGGCACTGAACTGTGCCTCAGACAGAAAAATCCTGAAGAAGGGTCCTCAGAGGCACCAGGAGGGGCGGGATCTCAAGATCATGCCTCTGGCCGGGGACTCAAGCACCGACTGACTAGGCTAAATCTTCTTTATGCATTCATCCACAGTTGGGCCTCTAACTCCAGTGCTCTAAACCTGGCTGACTTTGCTCCACATGACCATGTTCAGTTTCACTCATTTCTCTGCAGACACCATGGAGCTTCTAGGTTGTTTCTTAGCTGTGGTGAATAGTGCCACAGTAGATATGGTGTTCAAGGACCTACATATTCTTGAGAATATGCCTAAATATTTCATATTCTATTGTTTTTTTTCTGTCTATTGTGGGGCCAAAACTCTGGGACAAAGTGATGTTCTTCAGCTCTTCAGCTCAAGGCTAACATTATACAACTAGAGCCACACCACTACTTCTGGCTTTTTCTGCTTAGGTGATGCTCAAGATTTGAACCCTGGTCATCATGCATGAAAGACAATCAGTCCACCACTGAGCTAACTTCCCAGCCCCTCATTTTCTATTCTTTTTTTTTGTTGGTAATGGGGCTTGAACTTGGCCTGGACACTGTCCTTCAACTCTTCAACTCAAGGCTATGGCTCTAACATTTGAGCCACAGTGCCACTTCCAGCCTTTGCTGCTTATGTGGTGCTGAGGAATCGAAGGCAGGACCTCCTGCATGCAAGGCAAACAGTATATCACTGAGCCACTTTCCCAGTCCCTTTTTTGCTTTTGAAGACAGGGTCTCAACTGTGTAGTCCAGGCTAGCCTTGAACCTAGTATCCTCTTGCCTCAGCCTCCTCAGCGCTGGCATTTCAGGTGCACATCACTAAGCCCAGCTGCATTATTTACCTAACTGTTCATCAGTTCCATTGTGATCCTAAAGTGATGCATAATGCCTTGATGAGAGGCTCATCTGCAGGGAAGCTCTCAGTCACTCTTTGCCTTCCTGGGGTGTGGGGCTTTCTCTTCACCTCAGTGCAGCTTCCTGGTCTGCCATGCCCTGGGGGAGGAGGCCTTCTGTGCCCACCAGGGTTAGCTGGTCTCAGTGATGTCACTGCACTCAGCACATGTGATGTCATTTTTTTCCATGCACTGGAGCTAGGCAGGAGAAGCACACAGGGGAGGGTTTGCAGTCCACTGCAGTGGTAGCAATCAGAGCTTTGGGGTTAGGACTTGTCTACACAGGCTGGCCTAGGCGGGTGTCCCTTGCTCCCAGCCTGGTTTCTTCAGGGGAGGGAGGGTCTCACTTCTGCTTCTCCCTTCATGTGAACACACGATGAGAATTTGATGCCCCTGTTCTCTGGGGCTGCTGGGAAATAGCCTCACCCAGTGGCTTACATTCACAGCTTCTATGAGGATCCACTCTGAGCTCCTCTCCTCACTTGAGGCCCAGTTATGGTTCTTGATTTTCTTGGGCTTATGGATGTATCCTCAGCCTCCCCCTGCCTCTGTTCCCAGGCTGTGCCCTCTGTGTACTGACTCTTCTCCAGCTGGGGTGCTTAGGAGGACACTGTGGTTGGCTCTAGGACCAACCCTCAATTCAGAGTGAACATAACATGGGATGTTGAAACACTCACCCACAGACACTACTTTCCTGTTCACCAGCACTGTCTTCAGACTGGGAACTAGCTTACAGCCCATGTGTAAAGACAAACAAAATTCCCTGATTTTTCTCCACATTTGCAGCAGAGTCCACAGAAAAGCTTTGGCCCTGAAAAGTGTGATCATTTCTCCCCAGTAGAAAGCAAGCATTTCCTTTTTTTTCTTTCTTTTTTTTTTATCTGGGCCAGGCCCTAGACAACACACACACACCTGCGACCTCACTGAACTCTCAAAGCAATTGTACAAGGTGCGAAGCTGGTTCACAGCGTCAATCCTGTGAGGCACAGCACAAGGCAGAACCTAAGATTAGAACTTCAACTGGGTATCTGATGCTTTTGCTCATTGGCTGGTGCTCTACCACCAGAGCATTTCCTTATGCAACAGTAGACACAGCCCGGCCCTTCTAATTTGGTTCAGTTCTCACCCTAATTCCCCTGCTGCAGATGTGAAGGCCCAGGTTGCTTGCTGTGTTTCTGACTCTGCCCCCACATGGGGCTGATCAGCTCAAAGGAATCAGGATAAGGGACAAATCCTCACAGGTTCACCATAAAGGATGCTACTGAAAAGATGTGTATGGCAAGGCCCCGGGAGCCGAGTGTCTTGTCTACACTCCCTACACTCCACAAACCCTCACATCTTCACCTCTCTGGAAGCTCTCCAAAACCTCTCGTTTTGTTCTTTTTTTTTTTATGCAGACTTCATTAGATGGGGAAGACTGTGTCAAAGTGTGATCAAGCAGAAAGGGTGTGACAGGGTGCTGACAAGGCCAGGCTGGGGGACTAGCAGCGGCTACACCTGCACCCTGTTGTCACGTGAGGCTGAACCCATTCCGTAACGGGTCTTGGGATGTACCATCAGACACTGGTCAGGATTCTGCTGCGATGGATCTGAGATGTAAACACTGGGCACAGTAGTTACCATGGCCCTCTTCAGAAACAAAGCTCAGGTTCTATGGCCTGCATTCCAGAGGGAGTTAATGAGCCAGAAACTGTGCACCCAGAACCACTTGTACAGTCTCAGGTTCCCGTTCACCCATGGTGTTGCCCACAATGTGGCTGAAGCTGCCCCTCTGTTGTCATTGTTATTTTGAGAAAAGATTTTACTATGTACCTCAGGCTGGTTTTGAAGTCACGAATCTTCCACATCAGTCCAATGAGTACTGGGATTACAGGTGTGCATCAGCATACCTGACTTTTGTTTTTGTAGTAATACTATGCTATTGTTTGTTCTCTCATCATCACCATTAGCCACAAGTCTTGTGTTTAAATGCCTGCTCCACCAGCCATCCTCTTACTTCTGTGAGCTGGCCAGAGGTTCTGCCTTGTGCTGTGCCTCACAGGATTGACGCTGTGAGCCAGCTTTGCAACTTGTACAATTGCTTTGAGAGTTTAGTGAGGTCGCAGGTGTGTGTGCGTTGTCTAGGGCCTGGCCCAGAGCATGCATGCATGCATGCTAGGCAGCGGCTGCTACTAAGTGGAGTATGTGGTGTAGTAGCCAGTGGTGGGCAGCGTGTCTGATCTTACGTGAACTCAGAAAGTGCACTGTTTCTATTGAACTGTGAGCTCCAGGTCAGAGGAGGACATGGTGCGTGTGCTAAGTGTCTGCTCCCAGCACTGTGGAGCTCCCTTGAGTCTGGGATTACTGACATTCTCCCTCCTTGTTCTCTCCTCAGCTTCACCTCAACAGCATCAAGAAGCTGTCCACCATCGCCTTGGCCCTAAGAGTGGAAAGGACGTGAAGTGAACTCCTCTCCTTCCTTACAGGTGGGTACTCGTGGGGCCCAGTGCAGTGGGGATGCCTGGAGATGGCTTCTGCTTAATAAGAGAAGCCCATGGCAGGGGTCCTGGATGATGGGGTACAGAGGCTGAGGTGCAGGTAGACAATCTTTATGTACTGCAGGACTGTGTTGAGGGGAAGGCTGAGGAAGAGAAAGGTGGAGGCAGGATGTCCTCTCGAAAGTCTGCTGGAAGGCAGCCGCAGACCCGGAGTGAGACTCCCAGCCTGAGACCTGCTTCGGGCTCTGCCAGGTGGACACAGTCTTGTGACTCGTACTAGAGACATGGGGAGCATTCAGTCCGCTTAACACCTAAGTGTCAGCTGGGAGGACAGTCTCATCAGACAATGTTCTGCCTGCCTGGATGGAAAGAACTGGGGCTTGGGATGGGGGGAATGTGGGAGCTTCAGACCAAGAGCTGCCAGGTATCTAGACACATGGGGCTCAGAGCTCCAAGGAACGTTAGGTCCCTTCTTTGGACTTGCTGCCTGGGAGCCAATCCAGTTGCATGTGGCAGGTGCCATGTCCGTTGGGAAAAGGTGGTGCTGTCCAGACAGAAAAGCAGAAGCCTCAGCCTCACGCCTGTAGAACATGCATGACTGGTTTTGTAAGTGATTACTGCAGCATGATTGTGGGGTCGAGCAAAACGCCAGGCTGGCATCTTAAAGGACAGCAGTGTAATATCACGGTTCTGGAGGTGGTACTCTGAGTCCTGGGTGCTGCGCTTCCTGTGGTGAGTCCTAGGTCAGAAAGGAAGAATCCCAGAGATCCCTGTGCCCTGGCCTGCCCTGCCCAGCCCTGAGGCCTGAGACTGTGGCTGGCTTGGCGCTGTCTTCGGTGGGAGCCAGGCACAGGGGCCGGTGGTTGGGGGCAGACTGGGGGGAGGGGACAGCCTGCAAAGTCTCCAGGAGGCAGTAGCTGAACCAAGTCTGAACAGATAGAAAAGGATTTTTGGCAGAGAACAGTGCTGAGAGTGTACGCTGTACCTGAACAGGAAATCTGCTTGCCACAGTGTTGCACAAGATGAGACTCAGTCTCCCCTCCCTGAGGGGTGTAGAGTGGCCCTGTCACTCAGTGCTCCCCCACACATCCCCAGCTCCTATCTTGTTCTCTGTGCTGGCCATATGGGAAAACTGTGGGTACTGACAGCAAGCTTGTAATCTTGGAACTGGGATCCCAGGGTACCGGGGTCCCAGGGTGGGCTGTGATGGGAATGCCCCGCCCCTATAGACACCATCTACACTGAGGATGAGGTCCTTCTGGCCCTGACTGAGCAGCTGGGAACCTTTACCGGCCTGGTGGGGAGTCCAGAGTATGTGCACTGCCTGCTGGTGAGTATAGCATGTGGGGTCCTCACTCCCATCCCCGGAGCAGAGACAGAAGCCATGGAGCAGGGTTGGTAGGGGGGCTGGGTGCTGTCCAGGGGGATGGCCTCAAGGCTGGAGGACTGAGCAGAGCATCAGTGCCACCCACACCTCCCCTGCCCCTGCAGCCCCCACTGGAGTCGCTCGCCACAGTGGAGGAGACATTGGTGCGGGACAAAGCGATGGTGTCCTTGCGGGCCATCTCCCATGAGCACTCACCCTCTGACCTCGAAGCCCATTTCGTGCCCCTGGTGAAACGGCTGGCGGGGGGCGACTGGTTCACTTCCCGCACCTTGGCCTGCAGCCTCTTCTCCGTCTGCTACCTGTGAGTGTCCAGCGCTATGAAAGCAGAGCTCTACCAGTGAGTCTGGGGCTCCCTTGCCACGGTCTGCCCAACTGCCCCTGTCCTGTCCCCTGGGGTCAGGTCACCTGCTGGGCCTCAGTGGCAGTCCCCTCCCCCTCCCATGTGAGTGTGAATGCACAGTTACCCTACCTGCTGCTCCCTTGAGCTGCCCTGGCCGAAGGCCCACCTCCTAATCTTCCTCCCATCCTGAGTGAAGCCTCCTATGCCCTGGGCAACAACCATGGCACCCAAGGGTCCACGCCCTCTGATCTCTCCTGGCTCCTTGAATTCTTCCTGCCCAGCGCCACTCAAGATCCCCAGGTACTTACAAAACCTCTGTTCAGATAACACCCCCATGGTGGGATGGGCCACAGCTTCCAAGCTGGGGGAGTTTGCCAAGGTCCTAGAGCTGGACAATGTCAAGAGTGAGATCATCCCCATGTTCTCCAACCTAGCTTCTGATGATCAGGTGGGTCCCTGCTCCGCCTTTCCTCCTCCCCCCCTTTCCCCCTCCCTCATTCTGCCACTGGGCCCTCTGCCCTTATGCCCCATGGACACTCAGCACCCCTTCTGCTCCCCAGGACTCCGTGCGGCTGCTGGTGGTGGAAGTGTGTGTGAACATTGCCCAGCTCCTACCCCAGGAGGACCTGGGGGCCCTGGTGATGCCCACACTGTGCCAGGCGGCCAAGGACAGGTCCTGGCACGTCCGCTACATGGTGGCCAACAAGTTCACTGTGGTGCATGAGTCCTTCAGTGCACAGGCAGGGCCAAGGCTGAAGGGAAGAGGGACGCGTGTCTGTCCTGCATGGGAGCGGGCAGCCTGACGTCCGTGGGCAGAGAAGCCAGGGCTGGATCTTGGCAGGGTCAGGGGTGCACATTCACACTGGGAAGCTGTCACTCGCCCTGCTTTGTACAAGGCAAGGACCTGGAAAGGTGGGAAAGTGAAGCTCTCTGTCCTGGGCTCCAAGGGAGACTCTTGTCCTACCCAGGAGTGGAAGCTGCAGACAGACAAGGAGCTGAGGTAGAAACAGGACTGCCCACCAGCACTCCATACCAGTTACACTGGTAAAACAGCATGAGGCCCTTGGAGGGCTACCTTTGTGTGTGCCCTTAGTGTGGACCCATCGGCTCTGCTGGTGGTCAGGAGCAAGTGGTGCTCAGGAGCAAGTGTAAGGCATCTCTGGCAACCAAGAAAAGGCAGAGTCACTAGGCACACATTCGTCCAGACGTGTGTTCATACTGGCAACTGGGGCTGTGAACTGGGGTCTTGTGCTCGCTGGGCAGGTGCCCCCCTTCTTGAGGCACACCCTACCCTTTGGATTTATTTTTCAGCTAGGATCTCCATCTTTGCCTAGGCTAACCTTGGACTCCAATTCTCTAACTCTGCCTCCTGCATAGCTAGCTAGATTGTAGGTGTGAGCTGCTGTGCACAGCCCATTTTATACATGTGTACTGTTATTATAGAGGGGATACACAGAGGGATTACAATGGCATGCATGAGTCAGAGAATGCGGACATTTCCTTTTGTACAGTGAGTGTCTGCTGTTCTCTCATTCCCTCCCAGTCCCTCCCTCCCATCTCTACCCACGAGTTGTGCAGTTCATTTTCATCAGTGTCCTGTGAACTCCATGGATGCACTTTTCTTTCTATCCTTTTTCCCTCCCTGTACCCTCCCAAAGATAACATGAGAACAGACTCTTTATGAGATAAAGAACACAGAAGTATAAAAAGCTAAAACCAACTTGAGGAGGAGATGGGGAAAAACCAGTTGTTTAAAGATATAGGTGGACCTGTTGCAACAATGAGAAGTACAAGTTTTCATGTCCAAAATGAGCTTTACAACGTTGGTGTGGGGGGGAAAGGGGGGGAAGGAGAAAGATTGGGATTGGGGGGGAGGGGGGAGGCTGGGAAGGGATGTGAAGGGTAAACAAAAGGAGGAGGCTGCAATGCTTGGTAAGAAATGTACGCATTATCCTGCCCATGTAATTGTAACCCCTCTGTACAGTATCTTCACAATAAAATAAAATTAAAATTAAAAAAAAACAAAAGCTAAAACCAAAAAATATATATGTATTTTGTTTCCACATCTTGGGTTTTGTTTTAGTATGTGTAATATTTTATATAAATATGAAAAGACGCTTAGGCATTGGGCCTTTGTGATTCTCTCCTAAGACTACTCTCCTTTGGTCTCACTGTGTGTGAGTCTCTGGAATCCTGTGACATTTGTCATATCCCAGTGCATTTTAGATCTAACTTCCTTATATCAGAGAGAACGTGCACCATTAATCTCCAGTCTTGACTTACCTCACTTCTCAGGATTTGTTCTAGTTCCATCCATTTCCTTGCAAATGACATTATTTTATTCTTTCTAATGACTGTGTAAAGTACCATTGTTCACATTTTGTGGGTCCACTCATGTACTGTGGGGCATCTGGGCTGTTTCCATATCTTGGCTATTGTGAGTATTGTGGCAGTGAACATGGGTGTGCAGGTGTCCTTGTCATGATGCTCAGTGTAGATGCCCAAGAGTGGGTGGGAGGGAAAGTCTGTGTGTAGTATTTGGAGGAACCTGCAGACTGCTGTGCTGAGTGGCTGCACTAGTTCACATTCCCACCAGGTGCACAGTAGGGCTCCTTTTCTCCACATCCCCACCAGCATTTGTTCGAATTAAAAATGCTGGCCAATCTAACTGGATTAAGATGGAATCTCCGGGTTGTTGTGATTGTAATTCCTTCATGCCCAGAGATGATGAGCATTTCCTCATGTGTTTCTTTGCCATTCTTCCCTCTTCTGAGGAGTCTCTCCCTAGCTCCCCTGCCCATTTAGTGACTCAGCCCACTATATTTTAGTATAAATGTAAAAGCAGGAGACTCTTCATCGCTGGCATGTTTGTGGATCCGGTCACAGAAAGCCCCATGTGAACTAAGGTCTGTGGTTTCGGCGCACGCTGCTGGAGACGAGGGCTGGCTCTGGGGAGAGCAGCCTGCCCCATCTCCACACCTGCACAGCTTCCGCCTAGATTTTGGCCTCAATAGCTGAGAGAGGCTGCCAGACCCCCTTTCACTCCACACACCCCGCCACTTCCTGGTCCTGGGTTTACAGCTCCAGAAAGCAATGGGGCCTGAGATCACCAAGACAGACCTGGTGCCCGCCTTCCAGAACCTGATGAAGAACTGTGAGGCCAAGGTGAGGGCCGCGGCCTCCCACAAAGTGAAAGGTGGGTGCCCGTGACCCATGCTTGAGGAGGGGTGCTCAGGGTGGAGATGCAGCCGGCTCCATCTCATCCCCCACCCTGGCCCACAGAGTTCTGCAAGAACCTCTCGACAGATTGTCAGGAGATCGTGATCATGACCCAGATCTTGCCGTGTATCAAGGTAATTGGTTTGGCAGAGGGAATCAGCTGGACAGGAAAGAGGGCACAGAACAGGCTGTGGAAATGCCCCAGGCACCTGGGTCACAGGCTGCAGCCAAGGAGATGGAGGCATGGACCCTGCAGCCCACCCTCATGCCCCCTGCCAGTCATGTGCAGAAGAGGCTGAGGCAGGTCTCCCTGGGCCTCCCTCCCTTGTCCCTCCCAGGAACTAGTGTCAGATGCCAACCAATATGTGAAGTCAGCCCTGGCCTCCATCATCATGGGCCTCTCTCCCATCCTGGGCAAAGACAACACCCTCAAGCACCTCCTGCTCCTCTTCCTGGGATAGCTGAAGGACTAGGTGAATCTCCCCTCCCCTAGCCCCCTGCCAAGGTGATTGATGGCTATCATGGAGTCCAGCGGGGGGGGGGGGGAACAGGGGGGCTTCTGAGCTGAGTGATGAGTCATTGTGTGATGGGTAAGCATGCACATGTGGGGTTGATCAGAGCTCACAATCTAGGAGGCAGAAGCAGTTCAAACTCTTTCTGTCATGGAGCACCTGCTGTGTTTGCCCCGGCCCTGCTGGATAGTGGGGGCATGGCATGGATGAGGCTTGCCCTGGAGGCAGGGCTGTGCTCTGGTGGGATCTCATGTCAGTGGAGGGAGTTGAGGTGACAGGAATGAAAGGGGCAAGTCTCAGTACTGGTGGGCCAAGTGCCATGACTCCGCCCTCCTGGCTCCAGCCTCAATTGGGTCCTGACACAGCTGTCCTGGGCAGAGCTGGGGCTCACCTTTCTTCTCCCACTGCATTATTTTTTCTCATGATTCCTGCAAGTTCTCTCAGAATGACTGCAGGTGTCATATGATGCCCAAGCCTCCATCACTTAATGTCAAGTGTGGCTCTGTATGTAGCCTTGTCACTGTGTCCCTGGGGCCAGGTTGGGGCTGGGCAGTGGCCCTGGGGAGATGACAGGTCTGTAGGGTGTTGCTGTGGGGTGGCACTCCCCTCCCCCCATTCTGAGCCGCCTTGGGCCAGGCATCACTGGAGCCCCATCCTCTGCAGTGCCCGGAGGTGCGGCTGAACATCATCTCCAACCTGGACTGCGTGAAAGAGGTGATCAACATCCAGCAGCTGTCCTAGTCACTGCTGCCCGCCATCGTGGAGCTAGCCGAGGATGCCAAGTGGTGGGTGCAGCTGGCCATCATTGAGTACATGCCCTTGCTGGCTGGGCAGCTGGTGCATGATCCAGGGCATGCCGGGTACGGTGGGGAGGGGAGAGGAGGCAGGCCAGACTCCCTCACCCTTGGAGCCCTCACCACCTCTCCTTATGTCAGGGAGTGGAATTCTTTGACGGGAAACTCAACTCGTTGTGCATGGCATGGCTGGTGGACCATGGTGAGTCCTGCCACAAGGAGCTGGCAGCCAGTGGGTGGGGCCACGCAGCTGTTCTGTCTGTGCCCTGCCCCCCGCTGTTGGAACCCTGGGGAAGGTTGGTGCTGAGCCATGACCCACTCTAAAACTCCCCTGTGGCCTTCCTGTCCCCCTTGCAGTCTATGCCATCTGTGAGTCAGCCACCAGAAACCTCAAGAAGCTGATGGAGAAGTTTGGGAAGGAGTGGGCACATGTCACCATGATCCCCAAGATGCTGGCTATGTCTGTACACCCTAACTACCTGCACTGCATGGCCACCCCCTTCTGCATAAACATGAGTGTGGCCTGCACCACACCTGCATTCAGGTGCCAGCTTGCCAGGGGAGGGGCATGGCCGGCCCCACCGTTAAACCATGCTTGGGAGTGGAGAGGCTGGGGCCAGGGCCAGCGGTACACTTCTGGAGCTGGGTGGGCTCCAGGCCTCCGGCACCCTTGGCCTGGGCGTGGGTGAGCTGGTGTGAGACACATCGTTGGCTGCGTGTTCAGAGTTGAACTCATTGTAAATCATAGTCGCAGGGAGGTGTTGTCAGTTGTGCACACCGTTACCATGCCGGGCCCAGGTGGCAGGCGCTGACTGTACTGATGATGTGCCCGCGCTTGGCCAGGTTCTGTCGGAGGTGTGCGGGCAGGACATCACCACCAAGCACATGCTGCCCACCGTCGTGCACATGGCAGGGGACCCCGTTGCCAAGGTCCTCTTCAATGTGGCCAAGTCCCTACAGAAGTTCGGGCCCATCCTCCACAACAGGTGAGCTGGGACTCGCTGTTCTTATGCTCCTCTCCAGCTACACTGTTTCTTCCTTTGTGGTGATACAGAGGGTTGATCTCGCTAGGCAAGCATTCTGCCACTTGAGCCATGCCCCCAGCTTTTTGCCTTTGTTATATTTCACAGAGTGCGTGTGTGGCCCAGGCTGCCTGGTCTGTGCATGCTGCTCACACCACTGGGATAACAGGTGACACAACGCCCACTATTGCTAGGGCTTCCTCAGTGACTGGGATTCCAGATGTGCACCACTGTGTTCAGCTGCCACTGCTCCCTGCTGCTTCCTCCCAGTGTCAGCTTCACTGTAGACTGAGGAGTCAGCAGTGGCCGTGGTGAGCCTTCTGGGGAGGGGGATGTGAAGGGAAGGGAGGGGAAGGATGGCTCAGCATCGCTAGTCATCTGGAGATGCAAGTTGTAATTCCACAGGGAATGGCCAGGCCTGAACTGAGTTTCCAGCTGTGGGCCCCATCAGCTTCATGCTCCAGCCCTTTCCCCTCTGTTTCCAGCACCCTGAAGAACGAGGTCAAGCCAGTCCTGGAGAAGCTGACCCACGACCAGGATGTGGGCGTCAAGTACTTTGCCCAGGAGGCCTTCACCGGTGCGGGATGGTGGTGGGTGGGCGGTGGCAGGTGGGAGGGGTAGTGGTGCCCGGACAGGGGCCCGGGAGGGCCAGAGGGTGGCAGTGCCAGGCAGGCGCTGGAGGGCCAGACATGCTGGTGGATGGGTAGGGTGGTGGGGCCTGGGCAGGGGCACAAGAGGGCCAGGCTGGGCTTCAGAGCCGACCTATTCCTGTTCCTCCAGTTCTGTCTCTTGCCTGATGCTGGAAGAAGAGCCAGTGCTTGGGCCTCCAGTGCCCAGCCTCTGGCCCACCCTCGGCTCAGCCCTCCCTGAGATCCTCCCTCATGGAACCAGTGTGTCCCTGACAGCCCTCCCTGTGCTTGGCCTGATCCCAGACCTGGCCCCACCCACGTTCCCTGAGCCACCTGGGGAGACGGCGTCCGGCCCCCTCCCAAAGGCTGAGGGACACGCAGTAAGATGGACAGCAGCCAGGAGGAAGGCGCCACTCCTGCCCTGTAGGGAGAGACGTGAGCATCCCGGTCACTGCCTCTTGCTGCTGAGATGGGGACCCCATCCCCACCTCCCTGTGACCTCTCTCCCCTCCCTCCACCCACCCTTCACCCCGGTGGTTTATTTGTGTCAACTGTACTGTTTATATTTTATTCCTTTTTTCCCTCTTTTCACAAAGAAATAAAGGTGTAGAAACAGTTGGCCCTCAGGTTTTAGTGGGTGTTGGGGGGAGTGTCCTGGGGCCTTGGTCTCTGCAATTTTCTGTGAGGAGACTTAGTCCTAAGCACTCACACTGAGTATCCTGACCCCTAGGCATGCTGCCTACTGTGGCAGAGCTGGCCAAGGACCCGGGCTGCCTCCTATTATTCACATCTTCCTACTGCTCAAGTCCTCTTACTGTTCACTGAGCAACACCCCTGCCCTGGGAAAATCATCCATTTTTTTGATGAGCACATAGCATTGTCTCAAAGCCTCGGTTTCCCACTGGGTACCTCAAGCATGCCCAAGGCCCCTGTGTCCAGGACATCAGTGTGAGTCTCCTTTACAATTTTATATCTTTTTTTTTGGTTACTCATGTGGATTGAACTTGGGTCCTGGCTGCTGTGCCTCAGCTCTTCATTGAGGGTGAGCACTCTACCACCTGAGCCACAGCCTCACTTCTGGTTTTCTGGTTGTTTATTGGAGGTAAGAGTCTCATGGACTTTCCTGCCCTGGCTGGTTTTTAAACCATGATCCTCATATATCAGCCTTCTGAGTAGCTAGGATGACAATAGTGAGCCACTGGCATGTGGCTAGGTTTTTGTCTTTTAAAGTCTGGATTCTTCCAGAGAAAAACATATTTACGTT
Source organism: Dipodomys ordii (assembly GCF_000151885.1). Taxonomy (NCBI): domain Eukaryota; kingdom Metazoa; phylum Chordata; class Mammalia; order Rodentia; family Heteromyidae; genus Dipodomys; species Dipodomys ordii. The sequence continues at coordinate 2,222,474 of NW_012267321.1, read as the reverse complement.
TCTTGTCTGGCTTGTTTTCCTTACCAAGATGTATGATGAATTCCAGTTCCATCCATTTTCCTGCAGGTGCCAGGCTTTGTTCTTCATGGAAAGTTGTTTTTTAGCAGAACAGACAAATATACAAGATAGAAAGGAGTAGATGGCAATAGAAAGTATATTAAAAATTTGGAGCTATTTGGTGGTGGGGAATTGATATACAACATAAAGCTGACAGTATTTTCCGTATCTGTATACACCTGTCCGAACTATAAAGCAGTGACCCGGCTCTACCCTGTGCCTGTCAGCCAGGAGGGAGAGCTGGCCCGGCCCAGTTATAAACCTACACTGCATAGAGATGACACTTCACCACCCAAGACTGAAAACTGAAAGTTCAGGGTGGAAAACTGCCCCAAGCAAATGGAAACTGACCTGAAAGGGAGCCCCAGTTGCTTTTCCCACTAGAGCAGGGGTGACATCAAACCCAAGTTAGGTTGATGAGATGAAGACTGTCACTCTCTACTGACAGACAGCGAGCCACCACACAGATGCCTACTGCTGCCCCGGTTTCATGAACTAGTACTACTGGATGCCATGAACCCGTAAGTCCAGGCCAAGTTAGAATGTTGGCTTAAGACCCCCTCTCATCAAGTGATAGGCTATGGAGCCCAAAGTCGCCATAAGACTTAAGGATCAAATGAAGGAACAAGTTTACAAATTCAAGAATCAAAACAATACCACAACTTTCCAGAACCTCTGGTATGAAGCAAAACTTCTCAGGGAATTTACAGCTGTGGGGGCCTGGCATGAAAACAGTCAGATGTCTCAAATGCAATCAACAATGAAGCACAGTCTAAAAGCAAACCCAGAACAGTGGATAGAAAGATAACCATAAGGTCTGGGAAGGTAGCTCAATGGTAGAGCACTTGCCTTGTATGCTTGGGGCCCTGGGTTGAATTCCTCAGCACCACATCAGGGGAAAAAAAGCCAGAAGTGGCACTGTGGCTCAAGTGGCAGAGTGCTAGCCTTGAGCTGAAGAGATGATGGACAATGCCCAGGCACAGAGTTCAGGCTCCACGACTGGACCCCTCCTCAGAAAAGAGAGATAATCATAAAAATCAGCATAGAGCCAGCCAGGCACTGATGGCTGCTCACCACTAATCAGAGCTACTCCAGAAGCACAGATCTTAGGATTGTGGTTCAAAGGCAGCAGAAATGTCCATGAGGCTTTTTATCAATAAACTATCAATAAGCTACTTGAGTTGTGGCTCAAGTGGTAGCACACTAGCCTGGAGCTAAAGAAGCTTAGCAACAGTTCCCAGGCCCTGATTTCAAGCCCTAGGACAGGCACACACATACACACACACACACACACACACACACACACACACACACACACACACAAATCAGGGTAAAAATGAAAAAAATGGAGTTTAAAAGAACAATGTAAAAAAAATCCATGAAAGAAGCTGAGCGCTGGTGTTTCATGCCTGTAATCCTAGCTACTCAGGAGGCTGAGATCTAAGGATCATGGTTCAAAGCCAGCTGAGGCAGGAAAGTCCATGTGACTCATCTCCAATAAACCACCAGAAAACTGGAAGTGGTGACTGTGGCTCAAGTGATAGAGTATTCGCCTTGGGCTAATGAGCTGAGGGACAGTGCTCAGGCCCAGGGTTCAAGCCTCAGGACTGACAAAAAAAAATCAAGAAAGGTAAGAACTTTCCTTGATAAGATAGCTAAGACTGACAAGCCTTCATGCAAGAACAGTGGAGACATCAACTAAGAAAACTAGAATGTCATAACAGTTTAAATTCCAGTTGTCACTGGGAAGTATTTTAGAAACTTAATCCAACACATTAGAAAATATACAAGAAATGGATTCACTTCTTTGCTTGTTGGACCCATCAGGTTTGATCCAAGATGATTTTAGTCACCTAACTATATCTGTAATCAAGCAGTAAATAAATTCACTGACAGGTTCCACCAGGTGTTCAGAGTTACCACCAATACTCCTCAGACAGGTTCAAAAACTAGGAAAGGAAGAAGGCTACCAAACTTCCTCTCATATCAAAATAAGAACAGACTAGAGACAAGATTAGACACCTATTTCCTTGAAGAGCACAGATGTAAAATATTTAATATAACATACCTGCAAGTAATTTCAACAATGCATTGAAAGATCATGCACCATGCCCACGTTACATTCCACCCAAAACTGCAAGTGTGGCTCAACCAGTCCTGGATCATTTGAAGAGTAAGTCCCTGGACACCTGTGGCTCACACCTGTCATCTTAGAGACTGAGGCTGAGATCTGAGGATCACAGTTCAAAGCCAGCCTGGGCAGAAAAGTCCAGCAGATTCTTCAGTTCCCTACCAGAACACTGGAAGTGGCACTAAGCTCCAAGTGGTAGAGCACTAGCCATGAGTAAAAGAGCTCAAGGACATCACCCAGGTCCTGAGTTCAAGCCCCACAACTGATTTCCCACCCACACCCGCCAATAATTCATTATGACAAGGATCCATCTGCTTTAAAGGTTTCTCTGCCAAGGCACTATCAGCTGTAAGAAGTGAGTAGTTAGGGATTTTAATGACGTAGAAACAATGGGAAGGTAGATACAGTCTGGTAGGGACATGACAAGGCAAGGTGTGAGCAGTGTACAATAGTGGCCACCATCATGCCAGGACTCGGGTGTGACCCAGGAACAGAAGTCACATGGCACCTGTGCTAGGTGTCAGTCAATGGTTACTCCCAGATCTGACCTGGCGTGAGCACTTCCCCCAAAAACTCCTCAGGACAGGACTTTCTTGGCCCTTCCGGATTCCGCTGCTTTGATCACAATGGCAGCGCTTCTCCAGGCTGGTTGTTTTGCGAGGATGGCAACCACAGTGTGGCATGCTCTACCAGCAGGAGGTGCACAAGAGGTGGGGCCAGAGCCCTCAAGCTAAGGGTGCAAGGTGTGGGGGGGAGCTGACCTCCCAGCCAGTTCATGGGCTGAGTCGCACCTTTGTGTCACAACCCATTTTTCCTGGAAGGCTTTGTCAGGAGCTACAACTCATCCCCAGGAGTGAGAGTTGAGCGTGTCTCATCCCTCCTTCATATTGAGCATAGTCACCAGGTGCTGCTGTGAATGAAGCCAAGTCAGGAGCTGGCTGTGAGCGCTGGCTGGCAGGTGTGCTGCAAGGGAGAAGGAGTCGGGGGTCCGGCCACCTCATGGCAAGGACACAGGGGACAGGAAAGAGATTGGTACAAGATGGTGGCACAGAACCTAGGGTGCTCAGGAAGAAAGGAGGAGACAGAGATGGAGAGAGATGTCCTGAATGTGTGAACTCTCCAGAAGTAACGAGTCCAGGCAGGGCTGCATGTCAGCATGATGACGAGCGGCTGTGCTTCCAGCAGACTGCAGGGCTGAATGGGATGCAGAGCTGAAGAGCTGAGGAACAGCACTTAGGCCCAGAGTTCAAGCCCCACGGCCGACCAAAAATAAAAAAGAGGAAAAGCGCATGGAGCATTGTGGAGAGCTGAGGGGGAAGAGGAGCGCAGGGCTTGGCTTGTCTTGGATTTGGATCCTGCTCAAGACAGAGTGTGAGGTGGGTGGAGGGTGGGGTGCTCCTGGGGAGCCGGTGCTCAGAGGGGTGGGGTGGGGGTAGGGAAAGCCTCAGAAGGCAGGAAGCTGGTGGAGGACGCGCTACCCCTAGGTCAGGAGGCTAAGTCCACATCCAAGCTCTCCATGTTAATACAGATGGGGAGGACCTCTGGGGACGGCAACACCAGGGGTCAGGAGAGAACCAGGTGTGTGTGAGGTTAATGATGACACCAGACAGCTCCCCAAGGAGACCAGAGCATGACTGTGCTGGGTGGAATGACTTTGGGCTGGATTAAGGGCATAGGGCAGGTACTGAATCTGGCTAAATCCAGTGTGGGGGGAGGGAGTGTAGGGACGGCAGGGCCCGGGGTTCAAGCCCTTCTGTGGTGGGGTGGCTGTGGGAACTTCAGGATCAGGAGGAGGCGCCTCCCTCAGAGCCCACAGTCCACTCAACACCTGGCATAGTCCCTGGATGGCTCCTGGAGGCAGGCCTGCCATCTACTTGCTTTCCTTTTCTGTGCTGGTCCCAGGACTTGAACTCAGGGCCTGGGGCATGTCCCTGAGCTTTTGTGCTCAGGGCTGGTGACTGTCCCCGGCAAATCAGTGCTACTTTTGGCTTGCTGTCACCCTGCATTTCATTCCCAAGAAGAAAAGGGTGGAGATGGAGAGCCCTGGACTGGAGGGCCCTGCCTGTCATTCAGCACAGCAGCCCTGACCTGCACCCCAGAGGCTGTGGTAAAGTGACCTCATAACAAGGGACATGAGGAGAACTGCAGGAAATGTCACAATAGCCAAGCAAGGGACTTTCTCAAGGAGCCTTCGTGTTTTAAAAACAACTTTATATTTAAAAAATGTGCTTTTCAAAAGTACACTTAATGTCCTTGTTGAATTAGCAGAGTCTAGAGATACATAACATAAACCGCCAAGGAAAATAAAGAGTTGTGAAAATAAATTATGTGGAAGAAATAAGCACAGACAAGACTAAGGGAGTAACTGTCAGGAAATAGCCTTGATGTTTGTGGTCAGTGCTACACCAGCAGAACTCCCTCCCTCCCTTTCTTCCTTCTAATCTTCCTTCCTTCCTTCCTTCCTTCCTTCCTCCTTCTTCCTTCTTTCTTTCCTTTCTACCTACCTTCCTTCCTTCCTTTCTTCCTTCCTTCCTTCTTTGCCATCTCTCTTCTCTGTCTGTCTCTGTCTGTCTGTCTTTCTGTCTGTGTTCTTCATTCTCTCTTTCCGTCGTTGTGCCAGTCCTGGGGCTTGAACTCTGGGCCTCTGTTCTATCCCTGGGACAATTTTGCTCAAGGCTAGCGCTTTACCACTTCAGCCACAACACCACCTACATTTTTTTTAGTGGTTTATTGGAGATGACGGTCTCAGAGAATTTTTTGCCTAGACTGGCTTTGAACTGTGATCCTTAGATCCCACCTGCTCAGGAACTCAGAACACAGCCATCAATCACCACCACCAAGCTGCTATTTTCTTTCCAACTACTTTCTTTTCAAGAACAGAAAGGGCTTTAAGAATGATTTGCTTTTTTGCATAGGTAACTATTAAAGAAAGAAAAAAAATCAAAAGACTCAAAATGGAATTAAGAAAACATGTTAGGTGAGTTTAACCAGTTTATCTTGAACTTGACACCACCACCAGGTAATGGGACAGATTCTCTGGAAGAAGTTGACATGATCTAATAAGCATTATTTCAAAATCTAACATTTCCACTTTCATATAATTTTGTGGGCCAGCACAATAGAGACAGATGAACACACACACAGATATATAGTACACAAATGCGCAGGTGTGGACATTTCTCAGCAGATGACTTTTACCTAGGTGTGGAGATTGTTGAATGGCCAAGCAAAGTTCAGCAGAGATGCAAGCTTGGTGGTCCTCAGGGGAGGACCACTTTCTTCTTCTTTGTGCAGGTGAAGAGGAGGCTGCAGTGAGTGGAGTGTCTGCTCATGAGCAGGAAAGGGCTGAGGGCTGGGAAACAGCCCATAGCAAATGCCGCCATATGGTGCAACACAGGGCTGGGGTTGTAAATCACAGACAAGCAAATCTGACAGATGCAGGACACAGTGTAAAAGGAGACAAAGGCGCTCACCAGGAGGAGGATGCTTATGGTAGCTCTGGACTCGGGAGAGGCTCTAGTGGAGACACTGGTTCTCTGTATGTGTCGCATTCTCTGCTTGTGTCTGTACAGGACAAAAAGCATGGAAGTGCTGGCCCAGAGCATGAGCCCCAAACACAGAACATCAGGCACTGAGAGCATGGTCACGTAAAGCACATCAACAGCTAGATCGTGACGCACGGAAGAACAGTATCCATAGGCCTTTAAGATCGTCATGTTATCGTTCTCTTTGGGTCTAGTCATGTACACGGGAAAAACAATACTCACCAGGAGGAAGACCCCCCAGCTGAGGTAGACGGTGGAGACAATGTGCTTGTGGGCTCTCTCCTTCAGCCCTGCCCACTTGGAGTCCCTCTGGCTGATGCTGACAGCCTGGAAGATGCTGAGGGAGCAAGTGCTACCGATCGACACCCCCCTGCCCACTCGGTAAAGATAGAAGACCATTTTGCACCCCATATCATTGAAGAAATTTCTCCAGCCCCAAGCCACCATGGTTTGGGGAACACCCCTACACAGAAGACTTAGGAAGTTGGCCACAATTAAGTGCCTAAGAATCAAGTCTGTGGCTCTCATCCTGTTCCCCATGCAGGAAAGGAATAGATAATGGGAGAGAAGAGACAAATTACCCACAAACCCAACCACAGTCTGGGCTAAGAGGATCACCCCCATAGACACATGGGCATCTCCCATCCTCTCTGTTCCTTGAGTCTCATCCAGAGGCTCTGGCTTAGAAAACTGAGGCCTGCATGGTGCCAAGGAAATTCAACATTCTCCATCCAGCATTCAGACCACCAGAAATACTTTCCTAATGTATCTCATGTATTAGGAAAAATCCAATTCTATTCATCCATCGGGAAGAGGAAGATGGCATGTACAGGGAAATTGGTGAACCTGGAGAAATGGCATTAAGGGAAGGTGAGTCAGGTTCTGAGATGAAGGTGGCTACATTTCTCCTCTGTAGAATCAGATCTAAGATTCTAAACAAGCAAGGCTCTTGTGGCTCAAGACTATAATCCCAGCAACTCAGGAGCTGAGACCTTGGATTTCCAATTCAAAGCCAGCCCAAAGAAGGAAAATCTGTGAGTCTCTTCTCTCCAGTTAAGCACCAGCAAATCAAAACTAGACCTGTGGCTCAAAGTGGTAGAGGCCTAGCCTTGAGCAAAAAGGGCTCAAGGAACATGGGCAAGCCCCAAGTTCAAGCTCTCTGATGACTAAAGAAAGGAACTTGAAACATTCATGACAGGTTCCCGGGGTCACATGCGCTTAAACCTCAATACACTGGCTGCGGGAGTGGGTCCCAGGTGTCACCCTTTCCTCAACACCGAGCCCACATGTCACAGAAGAAATACCAGGAAGATGAACCAGGTCTGCGGTGGGGATGGTGCGGGTGAAGGAGGAGGTGGATAACAGAGACAGAGAGGGGCAATTTTAGGTTCAAATGCCATTCTAGAGTCCCTGATGTGAACACATCTTCTGCAGACCCTGGACAATCAGGATTCCTCCTCACTTGTCATAAACCAGGACAGACTGTGAGGGAGAAGAAAGTTAGGAACCAACAGGGCTTGGGGGTGAGGGGCCTAGAACCACAGTTCTTTTCACTGTCCTAGCCCATTCCTATCCTACCCTGTTTCTTTGTCATGCAACCAGTTTCAATCTGGAATCTCTGCCCCTAAGGTATCACTTACCCAGAGTGTGGAACCTGGGGTCTCTCCTGCAGGCTGCGCCTCTCCAGTGGCAGTGAACACAAATGCTGGCCTCTTCTCTCAGGATGTGCATGGCAGGGTGGGTCGTTTCTGAGACACACATGGGAACTTCAGAGCTTCAGAGGGCTCCTTAGATAGGGGTCCAGGAGGGTGGCAGCTGTGGTCGTCTCCCACAGGAGCGGTGATTTTCCCTTCACCTGGGGTGGCAAGCCACGTTCTCAGTAACCTTTTTCTTTTCCCAATGTGACAATTATCAAGACACTTTTCACTTTCATGTGGGTGCTTCTCCAGGGGACAGGGGAGTGGTGCAGTCGCTTACCTCTCCTGGATCCCAGTAGGCTGGCAAGAGACACTAAGGCGTGAAGTGAGATGACTGTAAACAACCTCAGCGGTGTGTAAGCCATGTGCCCTCAAAGTTTCTTACGCAAAGTGTCCCTTCCCTTTTTTTTCCAGTTCTGAGACTTGAACTCAGGACTTGGGCACTGTTCCTGAGCTGCTTTTGCTCAAGGCTAGCACTCTACCATTGGTGCCACAGCACCAATTCTGGCTTTTTCTATGTGTGTGCTGCTGAGGAATTGAACCCAGGGCTTCATGCATGCTAGGCAAGCACTCTACCCACTGAGCCACCTTCCCAGCCCTCCTCATCTCAGTCTCCTTTTGTTTTATCATCATATATGCTGTTAGAAAAGAAAAATGGAACCCTGTGCTGATGCAATCTCAGGAGCCTGATATCAGAGAATCAAAGTTCAAAACCAGCCTGGTGAAGAAATTCCATGAGTTTCTTTTTTTTGGGGGAGGGGGGTCTGGTTGTGGTGCCTGAACTCTGGGCCTGGGCGCTGTCCTTCAGCTCTTCAGCTCAAGGCTAGCGCTCTACCACTTTAATGAGAACGCCACTTCCATCTTTTTTCTTTTTTTGCTTATGTGGTGCTGAGGAATTGAACCCAGGGCCTTGAGCATGCAAGGCAAGTGCTGTACCACTGAGCCACCTTCCTAGCCCAGTCCATGAGTTTCTTATCTCCAATTCTTATCTCCACTCTCTGGTGGTAGAGCACCAACCTGGAACAAAAAGGCTGAGCAACAGCATCCAGGCCCAAAGTTCGAAGCCCTGGGTTGGCACAAAAGAAAGAAAATAGAATGAGACATTTCTGTGCAGGAGCTTCTTTGGCAATAATGGCCATTTTTTCTAAAAATGTTTTTATCCCTAGAGACCTCATTTGGAGATTAGAGGTAAGCATTTCATGCATATTCCTGAAAGCAGGGTGATGAGTGATCTCTTTTCATGCCTGGTCATTTCTGAGGAGGTAGCTTCATTCTCTAATTCCCTACTCATTTTCATCAATATCCATTGTGATTTTGAAGCAGAAATTTGTCACTGTGCTCAGGAGAGGATCAGCAGTGACTCCTCACCCTGGGTTTCTGGTCTACCTCATTGCATGTGACTCCATTCCTCACCTGGACCCTTCTGGTCTTGCTGACAATTCCTCTGCCCTATTCTTGTCTGTTTCAAGAACATGCATTTGCCTTTCTGTGTCAGATTTCTTGCATTTTCCACAGCAATCTCTACTTCCACAGATGTGGCAGCAGATGACAGGATTTCCTTCTTGTTCCTGGCTTAGTCTTAGTTTGTGATGGAAATAGGCTACATCTTCTTTATGCATTCATCCACAGTTGAGCCTGTGACTCCACTGCTCTGAACTTGCTGACTTTGCTCTATATGACCAGTGTCACTCATTTCTCTGCAGACACCAAGGAGATTCTTGGTTGTTTCTTGGCTGTGGTGAATCATGCCGCAATGGATATGGTGTTCAAGGACCTACATATTCTTGAGAATATGCCTAAACATTTCATTTTCTATTCTTTTTTTTCTGTCAGTTGTGGAGCCTGAACTCTGGGTCTGGGCAATGTTCTTCAGCTCTTCAGCTCAAGGCTAACACTCTACTGCTTGAGCCACAGTGCCACATCTGGCTTTTTCTGCTTATGTGATGCTGAAGAATTGAACCCTGATCATCATGCTTGCAATGCAACCACTCTACCACTGAGCTACCTTCCCAGGCCCTCATTTTCTTTTTCTTTTTCTTTTTTTTTTTTTTTTGTCAGTTGTGGCGCTTGAACTCTCGGCTTGGGCTCTGACCCTGCGCTACTTAGCTCAAGGCGAGCAATCTACCACTTGAGCCACTGCACCACTTCCGGTTTTTGAGTGGTTTATTGGAGACAAGATTCTCACAGACTTTCCTGCCCTGGCCGGCTTTGAACCAAGATCCTCCGATCTCAGCCTCCTGAGTAGCTAGGATTACAGGCATGAGCCATCGGCACCGGCTTATTTTCTATTCTTAATCTCATTTGATTACATCATCATTTATGCTGTCAGAAAAAGTAATTAAGCATGGCTCTGGTTGCTCATGCCTGGAATACTGGCTACTCAGGAGGCTGAGTTCTGAGGATCACAGTTCAAAGCCAGCCTAGGCAGGAAACTCCATGAAACTCTCATCTGTAATAACCACCAGAAAACTGGAAGTGGTGCCATGGCTCAAGTAGCAAGGTGCTCACCTGGAGCTGAAGAGCTCAGAGACAGCACCCAGGCCCAGAGTTCAAGCACCATGGCTGAGAAAAATAAATACAGTTCAGAAAGGAGGATATTAAGTTCCTTAGGGTGTGCCTGAGGGGTGCCTCCAGTGTTTGCAGCCCAAAGACCACACAGATGTGAAAAGGAAAACTGAGTGCTGCACACACAGCAATTGTCCATGTGTCCTGAGAAGTGAGAAGATTTTCCTCTTGCTGATCCTGGCCAAACAGAGACAGGAGTCACTCAAGTCCTGGCTCAGGGGCAGAAATGGATTCACATTGCAAAACACCCAGAAACCATAGCCGCTGTGCTCACTAGAAGCCAGCTGGGCATGTGCAAGCAGCCCAGGTACTCAAGGGCAGCAGGATGTCCGTGGAGGTCTGGACTCCAGGAAGAACACAGAGGGGCTGGAGCTGCTGCTCCTGCACCTGTCTGATTCTCTGCTGGTGTCTCATAGGATTGTGAGTGTCATGAACAGCATTTCTGTGGTGTTACCCATACCTCCCGCAGTGCTTGGGGAGCAGCTCTGCTCAGGAGACAAAAGTGAGGGATCCTCAGATGTTCCAGGACAGATTCTGAGGTGTCAGCCTGCACCCCATGTGGGACAGACGGGATGGCAGAGAAAGTAGGAATTGCACTCAAGTCCTTGCTCCAACTGCACTCTGAAGACTATTTCCACAGCCATACCACTGCTGTCATTTGGGGGCCACTCTGCAGGGAGCTGGTGAGCCTGCCTGGGGACACAGGCTATGGGATGCCGATGGGCACCATGGCAACAGAGCCTAGCATCTCCAAGCCCCATAGGTCTCACCTGAAATATTTGATCATTGACCAGAGCTAAGAGGCTTTGGCTAAGACTGGATCGTCAGCTGAGTCCTTGCAACTCAGGGGGAAATGGGTGATCACTTCTTCATTCTTCATAGACTATGAGCTGGTATGCCTTAGGAATAGAAGCAAAATGACCCCTATCCTAGGCATTGTTACACACCCAGAATGTGAGCACTTCTCTAAACCTTCCTGTGACGTTCTTGGCCCTTATGGATTCTGCCATTCTGTTCACAATGGCAGACATGTGCCAGGCTCCTCTTGTGTGTAAGGCTAACTGCAGTGCAGGAGGTGCTCTGCGGGGCATGGGGAGTCAGACCCTGAGCTCAGGGTGCAGGGTACTTGGGAGCTGACCTCCCCTCCCCTCACACCTACAATGATGACCTCACCTGTACTGGCAATGTGCAGATTTCAGGAGCCCAGAACTTTCTGGAAGCCTTTTCCCAGGAGCCAATTAAGAAGTAAGCCTCCTGCTAGCATCTGTGAGGTGATTATTGCGGACTTTGTGCAGCTCGTGTCCAGGATCCCTGGGGCACCAGTGTCCCACACAGGGAGCAGGAAGCCCTGTGGGCGACCCCATGCAGCACTGGCATGACCCATGCAGTCACTGCTTCCCAGAGGAAGCCACAGCTCAGACAGCCACAACCTCCTGACCTTTCTAGAAAAGAAATGGGGCGACACTAATTACGGGGAGAGGATTTCCAAGACATGTAGGAGGAGGAAGATGCTAGTGACTGCCCTTGGACATGGCTACAATCTCTGCAAAAACACACAGGTGACTCAGTGGGGACTCAGCTTACAATAAATGGCAACTGGTATGGAAATTTTGTATAACGTATAAATTATATTACATTATATTATTCTCCATATTACATATGTATATGAATAGAGAGAAGAGAGTTGCAGAACAATAATCAAACAGAATGCTCTAAAACTGATCAAAACAGCCCATGATGGAAAAAGACCACAGTCCATCCATCTGCTTCACAGACTGAATCTTACAATTGTGTTATCCTTCATTTCTTCTGTGTTATTCAGGTCATGTTATTCAGTCATGTATTATTCTGTTTCCAAGTGTTTGAGTAATTTCTGCATTTTGTTTTGTTGTTGAAAACAGGTTTGATTCCACTGTGGTCAGATAGGATGCAAGGAATTGTGTCAATCCTCTTATATTTGTTTGGGTCCTTTGTTTTGAAGAATGTTTCATGGGCTGCTGAGAAGAATGTGAATTGGGCCCTTGTTGGGTGGAGAACTCTGTAGATGGTTTTTTTTGTTGTTTGTTTATTTGTTTGTCCATTGTGGGGCTTGAACTCTAGGCCTGGGCGCTGTCCCTCAACTCTTCAGCTCAAGGCTAGCACTCTATCACTTGAGCTACAGAGCCACTGTAGAGGGTTCTTAAGTCCATTTGGGTTATGGTGTCATTTAGTTCACAGACTCCTTTGCATATCTTTTGTTTGGTTGACCTGTCCTTTGGTGAGAGCAAGGCATTAAAATCTCCCACTATTATTGTGTATGGGTCTATCCTGTTCCACAAGTCCAAAACTATTGTTTTAAAGCAGATTTAGGTTCCCCATTATTTGGTGCATATTGACCAGTGTGATTCACTCTTGATGGGTTATTCCCTTTATTAATATGTCATGACCTTCCTTTTCTCTTCTACTGATTTTAATAACTGGTCTATTTTATCAGATATCAATATGGCTACTCCTGCCCTCTTGCAGATACATTTGCATGGAAGCTCTTTTTCCATTCCTCACTTGGAGGTTGATTACTCCTGCCTTCTTTCAGGTATATATGCATGGAGCTCTTTTTCCATCCTTCACTCAGAGGTTGATGAATGTCTTGGAGAAAACAAATGGATGGATCTTGTTGTTTTTTCTCCAGTTTCTGCTCTTTTTCTATTGATTGGGGATTGGAGTCCATTAAGGTTTAGAGCTGTTATAGAGATATGTGTCATGTTTCCTGTCATTTCTCTTGATTTCTTGTATTTTGCTACTTTTCTCTTCCTGTCCTTACTAAATTAGTCTTCTATGGACTTTTGATACGTTTCCTGGACTTTGGATGCTTTTTTCAGATTGTATACTTTCCTTTAGTGTTCTTTGTAATGCTGATGAATTCCTTTAAGTTTTGTTTGTCATGGACAGTTTTAGTTTCACCATCAAATATAAATGATAGCTTCAGTAGATACATCAGCTCGAGTTAGCACTTCAGGGCTTGAATTATCCCAATCCAGGCTCTCCTTGCATTGAGTTTGTGTGGAGAGATCTGCAGTGATTCTGATCGTCTTTCCATTGTAATGTATCTCCTTCCTTGATTTATCAGCACTTAAAATCAATTCCTTGGGCTGGGAAGGTGGCTCAGTGGTAGACTGTTTGCCTTGCATGCATGAGGCCATGGGTTCAATTTCTCAGCACCACATAAGCAGAAAAAGCCAGAAGTGGCACTGTGGCTCAAGTGGTAGAGCACTAACCTTGAGCTGAAGAGCTGAGAAACAGTGCACAGGCCCCAGAGTTCAGGCCCCATGACCAAAAAAAAAAAAATCCTAGCTATTAAGTCTAATCTTTTTACTTGGATATCTAAAAGGGTTTCTTCTTTCTACTAGGGATCCTTTCACAAGGGGTTCTGTATGTTTCTCTCAGGTGGGTGTGATTTTCTCTCCAGATTGGGGAACATATCTTATTTGACTCGATAGGTTTTCTATGCCTTTAGTATTGAAATATTCCCCTTCATTAATCCCAATTATGCATAAATTTGATCTCTTGGAAAGTCTGCCAATTCTTGGATTTACCTTTGATAGCTTCTGAATGTTTTTTCAATACTTTTGATTTTCTGTTCAGGCTCCTCTGTTTTATCCTCAACTCCTGATATTCTCTTTTCCATTTCACTTATTCTGTTACTTTAGGCATTCCACTGTGGTTTGCAATGAGAAAATCGAGCCTGTTATGCTTCTGAGTTTTTTTGGTTGAGGGGCTTGAATGCTGGGTCTGTGTACTGTCCCTCAGCTCTTCATCTCAAGGAGAGTATTCTACCACCTGAGCCACAGTGCCACTTCCTTTTCTGGTGACTCATTGGAGATGAGACTCATGGACTTTTTTGTCCAGGCTGGCTTTGACCCGTGATCCTCATATCTCAGCTTCCTGAATAGCTAGGATTACAGGTGTGAGCCACCTGCGCCAGGTTATACTTCTGAGTTTTTTGTTGAGATCAGTTCTCACAGTGTTAACTTCGTCATTAATGAGTTACAAAATGTTTCTATTTTTATCTCCAACACTTTTTGGGAGTCCCAGATCTTTTCTGTCATTTCTTCTTTGTACACTTGAAATTGTTTTTGCATTTCCCCTTTTATTTCTTTGGCGATTCTATCATCAATTCTTTTGTCACTTCTCCTTCACTTTCCCTGTACTTTTTTTTTTTTTTGGTCCTCATTGTTCATGACTCTTGTCATCTTTCATTGTGATTTACGCATCTGGGCTCAGGGATTGCCAGAGCTATGTTATGAACTTGGTGTGCTAGCGTTTGACAAGTGGGACCCATGCATGGCCTGGGCTGCCCCCCTCCCTGGGTGAACTAGCCCACACCGGGTTCCCCAGGTGGCAAGCCCTTGCATAAGTGTGCTGGCCTTGTCCCAGGCCAACGAGTTCTCCGCTGCCAGGTGAGTACTTGGTTGTCGTGGGGAGGAAGAGGTTGGGGGGCGGGATTCAGGCCTCTGGGTTGGGCATGAGGCTTTGGGAGGGGTGGGCTTCCAAAGCTGCATGGGAGTTTGTGTTAACTTCAAACCGGTAAGTTTGTGCTGCCAATAGCCAGTGCTGTGGATGACCCAGGGTCTTAGTGCCTTTCACTGTGAGTCCTGGTGGTCTTCCACTGTAAGCCAACAGGTGGGGGGAGGGGAGAAGAGCTCTGCCCTCTTTGTCTTCTTCAAGTGAGGTATCCTTTCTTGGGTGGGAGAGAAGGGTCCAAGCCCAAATCTCAGGGTTGCCACGAGCAGTGTTCTCCCATGGAGAAAGGGTCCCCGGCAAGGTACTCAGTGATCTGGAGGTGGTTATGGGCTGATGGCAGTGATGTGAAAGCTCTTTGGGTCTGGATGTCCCAGTCACAAGTTGCTGGTCTGTGTCACTGTCTGCACTAGCCAGGCACCAGGTCTGGGGCAGTTTTCTGTGTCTGGATGCTGCAGTCTCACTGGTCAGGTCCCAGGGTCCAGGTCAGCCATGGTGCTGCTCTTGTGGCCTAGCAGCCTTGTTGGCACTGAATGAGGGGTTAGGGGAAGGTGCTTTGTGGTTTTCCAACCTTGTAGCATACCAGTTATGAGCAATTTTCCCTTCTGTTCCTGTTTCTGTATTTGTATACACATTTTTTTTGTTCTCAATCTTGTGGGAAGAAGTATATGTTAGGACCCTAAATCTCTGGATATAGACAGCTAGGGTTTTTCCCTATCGCTTTGCTGACATCTTGTCTCCAACAAAGTACTTTTCAAAAGTATGCCTTAAATTTCAATTAAGGCCAGTACTGGTGTTGTTATCTTCTCAGGAAGTTGAGGTTTGAGGACTATGGTTTCTGAGCAGACAATCTGAGTCTTTTCTCTCATTAACCAGCAAGAACTAGTAGTGGAGGTGTGGCTCAAGAGGAAGGGCACCAGCCTTGAGCAAAATAGCTAAGGGATAACATCCAGGCACTCACAAACTCTCCTGCCTGGGTTGGCTTCAAACCACAGCCCTCAGATCTCAGCCTCCTGAGATGACAGACGTGAGCCACCAGCACCCAAAAATTGTTCTAGTTATTATTAGAAATATCTATAAATTGTATTTCTTTGCTTGTTTGCTTTTTTTTTTGGGGGGGGGGTCTGGTCGTGGGGCCTGAACTCTGGGCCTGGGCGCTGTCCCTCAGCTCTTCAGCTCAAGGCTAGCACTTTACCACTTGAGCCACAGCGCCACTTCAGCTTTTTTCTTTTTGCTTATGTGATGCTGAGGAATCAAACCCAGGGCCTCAGGCATGCAAGGCAAGCGCTCTGCCACTGAGCCACCTTCCCAGCCCTATAAATTATACTTATGTAGTATGTTGAATACTGCTTCATAGGAAACATTGGATATGCAACCACATATATTTCAATATAGAAATATGTGCTGGGTGCTGGTTTTACCACTTGTGTGGCATTGCTGTTTTACTACATTGTACCCTCACAATGTGGACAGCACTGGGGAGAGTTTAGAGGTTCCAAAAGCTGTGTCAGGGGCTGGGAAGGTGGCTCAGTGGTAGAGTGCTTGCCTTGCAAGCCAGAGGCCCTGGGTTCGATTCCTCAGCACCACATAAGCAAAAAGAAAAAAAGCTGGAAGTGGCTCTGTGGCTCAAGTGGTAGAGTGCTAGCCTTGAGCTGAAGAGCTGAGGGACAGTGCCCAGGCCCAGAGTTCAGGCCCTACAACCGACCAAAAAAAAAAAATAAAAAAAAAAAAAAAACCAGCTGGGCACTGGCGGCTCATGCCTGAAATTAAAGCTACTCCAGAGGCTAAGATCTGAGGATCGCAGTTCAAAGCCAGACCAGGCAGGAAAGTCCATAAGACTCTTATCTCCAATAACTTACCAGAAGACCGGAACTGACACTTGAGCTCAAGTGGTAGAGTGCTCGCCTTGAGCTGAAGAGCTGGAGAACAGAGCCCAGGCCCCAGAGTTCAATCACCATGACAAAAAAAAAGAAGTTGCAAAAAGTATAAGAAGTGGAATGTCCAGCCATAGCTCTAGGTGTGCATCTGAAGGAAATGAAGTCAGAGAATAAAAGAGATGTCGGGGTACTGCACACCCACCATTAGCTGGAGAGCCAGCCTGGACCACTTCAATGGACACAGGAAATGCAGTGGAGACACAGAATAGCATATTGCTCTGCAGGACAGGGCACAAATGGACACATTCTAAAGTCCTTTAGGGCTCACAGCAGTGACACATTTGTTTTCCTACAGAAAACTTCCATTTGTGCCCAGGTTCCCCAGTTCCATCTCTGCACATCTGAGCTCTTACCTGCACTCACACCTTTGGCGCCTTCCCAACCATTCAGCTCTCCTGGAGTTGTCACATGGCTCTGTGCCACCCAGGGCTCTTCCTCCAGCTCCAATGGCAAAATCACACTCACGCTGGGAGGAGAGACTCCTGTTGATAGAAAGACAACCCACTGTGGCCTTTCCAGAATCCCCAGTCCCACGCTCATAGGAAAAGGGGACATCACACATGGATGCAAAATACAGTTCACATATTCAGCAGACTGCCTCCATCTGAATGCTTCAGAGCACACTTTAATGTGCAGACAGCAACGCAACAACTACTGAGTCAGAAGCACAAGGAAATCCATTCGTTCAAAGTCTGAAGTGGGCTGAGTGTGGTGTCATCTGTATGTAATCCCAGCACTTAGAGGATCAGTGGCAAGTTCAAGCACAGCCAGAGCTATAAAGGGAGACCTTTTCTCAAAAAAAAAAAAAAATGATGAGGAAGAGAAAGTGGAGGAGAGGAAGGAAGGACTGCCATAGTGCTTGATATGTAACACAGTGATGAGAGGACCTGCCTAGCATGTACAAAGATCTAGAGAGAGAGGGAAAGGAAAAGAAGAGTGGAGAAAGGAAGGGAAGGTGAAGGGAAAAAAGGAACAAAGGAAAATGGGAGACAAGCCTGCAAAAGCTGACATGTACAAGTGCTCACTTAAGCTGTAGGACACAAGAGATAGGACAAAAGAAGGTTATTAAAGTCCAGAGGCCATGTTAGCATGTTTCTGTCCCTGAGTTGGTGGACTTTTATGTCTAGTCAAGGAACGTGGGACTCTCCAGGCAGCACTCAGGGGAAACCTAGGCCAAGAGTAAAACTCCCAACTTGTGCAGGGAGGGGTGCTCACCCACGGAGACTAGGTTCCTGTAGGTGTCCAGCATGACGTCCCTGTACAGAGCGCGCTGAGCCGGGGTCAGGCACCGCCACTCCTCCTGGGTGAAATCCACCGCCACATTCTCAAATGTCAACTGTCCCCAAGGAGAAAATCCAAAAGCATTTCACACACATCCATGGACTCAGAAAAAGTATTACATGGAATTATAATCAATGCCTACCATCAAAAAGCAATCAGGGAAACTTCAGGATTTTACAATTTGTAAAAGTTCTTTGATATGACACCCAAAGCAAAAAAAAAAAGGACATGGAATTGTACATCCCAGCATTCTTCAGAGTTAGTGGGGGAGTATGATGAACACGCCTAGAATCCTAACCAGTCCAGGAGCCCGAGATCTTAGGATCAGGGTTCAAGGCCAACTGGAACAGAAAAGTTCATGAGCCTCTTTCCTCCAATGGACTACCAAAAAGGCCAGAAGTGGAGCTGTGACTCAAGTGGTAGAACAGCAGCCTTGAGCAAAAGAGCTCAGGACAGCACCCAGGCCCTGAATTCAAGATGCAGGACTGGGTGCTTGGTGAGGAAGGGGACCAAAAGCTGAAAAGAAAACTAGCAGAGAGATTTCAGCAAGCACACAGGAACACTTGATGGGTGATGCTCTCCTGTGCCCACACCCAGTGGAGGGGACAAGGCTGAGGGAAGGCATGGGGGACATGAGCACACATGGCAGGCAGACAAGCACCAGCACAGTCAGAGCCCAGGCCAACTCTGTGCACAGGAAGGAGACACCACACAGCTTTACCTGAGTCAGAGCCGCCATCCCTGCTCCTTGTCTTTCCTCTTCCTCCTCAGGTAATACCACTTTCCAGAAGTCAGTCCTGAGTGCCGAAAATATCCCGTTTAGTGCTCACACCCAACATGTACTCTCTGTGCCCTGGCCACAGCTCAGGGAGAAGATGGTCCTGTGCTGCCCACTCATGGGGTGATGGTGAGTGCCAGTCCTGGGAATGGAACTCAGGAACTGGGCCCTGTGCCTGAGTTTGTTTACTCAAGGCTGGTGCTCTACCACTTGAGCCACAGCTCCACTCTTGCTTTTGGCAGTTAATTGGCGCTAAGATTCTCCTGGAGGAGTTGAAGCACCACAGCTCCTGAACAGAAAAACATCAGATACCAAGTTCCCCAGTCTGTACCCTAAAAACAACAACAACAAATGTATGGGACATTCCTGCCCAGGCTGACTTCAAACCTCCATCCTCACATCTCAGCCTCCTGAGTGGCTAGGCTTACAACCATGGGCACTGCTCCTCTCCTTGTAACCCATGACCCCTCTTTCCCATGGACCAAATGGCTCTGCACAACTACAAATCTTTCTCCTCTCCTATTCGGAAGTGCTCCCACATTTCCTGCACCGCACCACCTATGTGATGTCTTGGATTCTTCTAGAGATGGAAATTCTGAACTTCTCTCTTTGTTTTCCTCTCTGCTGTTCCCTTTGTGGCTTTTGCTCTTTCCATGGATTCTTTGCAAAGCCTTCAGCGCACTCTCTACTTTGCCACCAGCTGTGGGGGCTCGCTCTCCTTTTCCTGTTTTCCTGATTTCTTGTCATTCTTTCCTTCTGATGATCCTTTGCCCTTCCCACAGCCCCAAGTACAGGCCCGGTATAAGAAGGCAGGCCCCAGGTTGCCCCTTCCCCACTCCGAGGCTGGCCTGGGGTAGGCTGAGGAAGGGCCAGCGCAGGGGAGGATAGGGGTGGGGAGGGTGGACCTGATGAGCTTGGGCCGGGTCTCAGGACCACAGAGATCAGCGATGGGGGAGCTTGGCCAGTGACTGAGCCAGGCCCACTGGGACGGGGACCAGGGATGGGGGCCCGATGTGGGGGTGGAGCCGACGGTCGGGGCCGCGGCGGGGGTCGCCGCGTGGGCAAGGCTGGGGGTTAGGGCCAGGCCGGGGGTTGAGGAAGGGACAGTGCAGGTGCAGGGGGTTCGCGGACGGTACGGGGATGGAAATTCGGGGCTGGAGGGCCGCGGCTGGGGCCGGGAGTCCGGGGCCTTTGTCCGGACGCCTTGGCCTGGGGCCCGGAGGCCGGGGTCTGGGGCCGGGGAAGGGGAGCGGGCGGGTCCCAGACCCCCGGCCGGGCCCGGAGGACCAGGTGGAAGACGGTGCCGGGGGCCGGGGACCGAATGTCTGACATGGGGCCCAAGGTCGGGGTCGAACAGGAGCCGAGAGGAGCCGGGGCCGCGCCCACCCCGCCCTCGCCCCCGCGCGCAGTGACGCGGGGATGCCCGGGTCCGAACGCCACGGTCGTGCCAGGGCCGGCGGAGATCAGGGAAGACCGGCCGGCGACCCAGGCCGCCGGGCAGGAGGGCCGCGCGGGGGTTCCGGAGACCCCTACCCCGTCGTGGGGGCTGCGGACACCGGGACGCAGACTTACTCTGGCTCGGGAGACTCGTGGTCTGCACCACGAACTTCCTGTCACGCCATCCGCTTCCTAGTCTGAGGCGAGCTGCGCGCGCAGAAAGCGAGGAGGGCGGGCTTGGGGGGCGTGGCAAGCAGGGTGGGAGCCTGCGGCGGGGGCGGGGTGATCTGTGTGAGGCTTAGGAAGGAGCCAATGGAAAAGTGGAATGGGCGCCGCCAGAAGGAAACCCAACCTATTGGACCAGTACTGGGGCGTGCTCTGGCCTGGGCCAGAGAGCAAGTGGGCGTGGCCTACCTGGAGTGAGAGTGGCAAATGGGTGGAGTCAGGGGACACTCCAGGCTTCGGAGGATGCTGCCTGGGCGGGGCCTGGGTGCGGAGGCGGGCCTGGTTGGGGGGGTCAAAGTCAGGGTGTTGAGGCGGGCTTGGCGCTGGGGGCGGGGCCAGAGTGCTGAGGCGACATGGTGCTGAGGGCGGAGTCTTCGTGCTGAGGCGGGCAGATTGCTGGGGGCGGAGTCAGGCTGCTGAGGCTGGCGGGTGCAGTGGGCAAAGGCAACGTGCTGAGGCAGGTAGGGTCCTGGGGGCGGAGTCAGGGTCCTGAGGCGGGCCAGGTCCTGGGAGAGGAGTCAGGGTGCTGAGATTTCGGGGTGGAGGGGGCGGAGTCAGGGTGTTGAGGTGGGCAGGATGCTGGGGGCGGAGTCAGGGTGCTGAGGTGGGCCAGGTGCTGGGGGCGGAGTCGGTGCTGAGGCGGGCCAGGTGCTGGGGGCGGAGTCAGGGTGCTGAGGCGGGCCAGGTGCTGGGGGCGGAGTCAGGGTGCTGAGGCGGGCCGGGTGCTAGGGACGGAGTCCGGGTGCTGAGGAGAGAAGAGTGAGTTGCTGCAAAAGAAGAGAAGGCGATAAGGAAGCCAAAGGAGGGAGAAGAGAAAGGGACCGAGGAGAAGCAGATGGGGAGGAAAGCAGAATGGAGAGGAGCGAGGAGAGACAGAGAGGATAAAGAGAGAGGTAAGATCAGAGGGAGCAGAATGGAGAGAGGGGAGAGGGGAATGGAGGGGAAAGGGGAGAAAAGACAGAGAAGAGAGAGAGAGGGAGAGGAGAGAGACCAGAAAGGGTGTGAGGAGAGGAGAGGTGCTACAGGGGAGAGGAGAAAGAAGGAAAGAGAGAGAAGACAGGAGAGAGAAGAGTGGAGAGGAGAAAGAGAAGAGAGAGCAAAGGAGAAGAGGAGAGAAGACAGAAGGTGGCAGCAGAGAGGAGAGGAGAGACAGCCAAGAGAACAGGACATAGAGGAGGAGAGAGGAGCCAGGAGAGAGGGAAGAGAAAACAGGGAGAGAGGAAAGAGCAGAGAGGGAGCAGAGAGAGGAGCGGGGAGGAAAAGGGAATGGAGGGAATGAGAACAAAAAGGGAGAGAAAAAGCAGGGCATACGCATCTGTGGGGCACAGGCCCGGTGGGGTTCTGAGATTAGAGATGAATGTGAACAGTTCCATTGTTTAGACATATGTCATTTGCAGAGAATAGATGGACCTAGAAGGGACCATGTCTCGTGAGGAAAGCCAAGCACAGAGAGACAGGGCGCACATCTAGTCTATGTGGAAGTTAGGTCAACAGTATAAGTGGACATGGTAAATTACACAGGATGCTAGACATTGCGTGCGCGTGCACACACGCGCACACATCAAGTCAGACTAAAGGAGGATCCCCTTAGGGGAGGAAATCAATGGTGTGAAGTTTCTGTTTATTTTTTGGTTGGTCCTGGGGCTTGAACTCTGGACCTGGGCACCTTCTGCACTGCAGATAACAGCCTTACACATAAGACGAGCCTGGCACATGGCTGCCATTGTGAACAGAATGGCAGAATCCGCAAGGGCCAAACATCACAGGAAGGTTTGGAGAGGTGCTCACACCAGATGAGAACATTCTGGGTGTGTAACTATTGACCAGTGCCTAGGATAGGGGTCATTTTGCTTCGGTTCCTAAGGCATACCAGCTCATAGTCTGTGAAGAATATAGAAGTTGTCACCCATTTCCCCCTGAGTTGCAGGGACTCAGCTGTGCTCTACAGTGATGATCCAGTCTTAGCCAAAGCCTCTTAGCCCTGGTCAATGATCAAGTATTTCAGGTGAGACACACAGGATTTGGAGATGCTAGGCTCCGTTGCCATGGTACCCACCAGCATCCCATAGCCTGTGTCCCCAGGCAGGCTCACCAGCTCCCTGCATGGTGCCCTGTGCGTGACAGCAGTGATGTGGCTGTGGGAATGACCTTCAGACCGCAGTTATAGCACGGACCCGAGTGCAATTCCTATCTTCTCTGCCATCCCCTGTCTGTCCCGTGTGGGGTGCAGGCTGACACCCACAGACTCCATCCTAGAACATCTGAGGATCCCTCACCCTTGTCTCCTGAGCAGAGCTGCTCCCCAAGCACTGCTGGAGGTGCGGGTCACACCACAGACATGCTCTTCATGACACTCACAATGGGTTCCGTGGAGATAATCCTATGAGACACCAGCAGAGAATCAGACAGGTGCAGGAGCAGCAGCTCCAGCCCCTCCAAGTTCTTCCTGGAGTCCAGACCTCCACGGACATCCTGCTGCCCTTGAGTACCTGGGCTGCTTGCACATGCCCAGCCAGTTTCTGGTGATCACAGCGGCTATGGTTTCCAGGTGTTTTGCAATGTGAGTCCCTTTCTGCCCCTGAACCAGGACTTGAGTGACTCCTGCCTCTGCTTGGCCAGGATCAGGAAGAGGAAAATCTTCTTACTTCTCAGGACACATGGACAATTGCTGTGTGTGCAGCTCTCAGTTGTCCTTTTCACATCTGTGTGGTCTTTGGGCTGCAAACACTGGAGGCACCCCTCAAGCACATCCCAAGAACTTAACACCCTCCTTCAGAACTGTATTTCTTTTCTCAGTAGTGGTGCTTGAACTCTGGGCCTGGGCGCTGTCTCTGAGCTCTTCAGCTCAGGGTAAGCACTCTACCACTTGAGCCACAGCACTTCCGGTTTTCTGGTGGTTATTGGAGATGAGAGTCTCAAGGAGTTTCCTGCCTGGGCTGGCTTTGAACGGTGATCCTCAGATCTTGTTTTGCTGGGACTCACTAGCCCCCAAAGACCACCAGATACCAAGATCAAAGTAAGCAACGAAAGAGTCATTTATTGCAAGCTTGAGCTTAGTCCTCTGCACATTCAGTAACTGGTTGACGCTAAGAGGCCCTGAGCATAGAATCAGAACAGCTTATATAGTATTGAACAAACAACTTCAAGGAACTTTTACATGAGAAATTACATGATTGGTTGACATTTCAAAGCAAGGTAAGCTGGACAAACATGATTGGTTAACATTGTTATTGATGAGAATTGTCTGACTACTGGATCATGGTGTCCTGCATATGGCCACCCCGTGTCTGACTGATGCATCTGGAGGAAATTCTTGTGGTTTTTCTCAAGGATTATTTATGTCCCTAGTTGCCCAAGAATTGTTTTTCTCTTTGTGTCATTCCTGGGTCAGGCTCATGGTCAATTCCATGACTCATACCTCACAAGATGGTTACTGGCTTAAAGATGGAATCACTCAGGCATCAGGCTCTTCATTCCCCCCTTTCTGACATGCACCTTAAGGGCCAATCATGGTCCTTATGGGCACACATCACATTCTCCATTGGGAACCAGTTGATATTCAGCCTTTAAGACCATCAGTTGTACAGTGTTAATGTGTTTTCTAACAAACATCACTAGCCGGTTTACAACACATGGCCCGAATGTGAGTACCAGCACCACTAAGATGATGGGGCCCAGTAAGGTGGATATCAAGGTGGTCAACCAAGGAGAGTAATTGAATCATGAATCAAACCAACCTTCCTTCCTGCTGTTTTCTTTCCCTTTTTCATTTTGCTAGTCCTTCAATCTTAGCCCCCTGAGTAGCCAGTATTCCAGGTATGAGCAACCAGGGCCCACGCTCAATTACTTTTTTTAACAGCATAAATGACGATGCAATCAAATGAGATTAAGAATAGAAAATGAGGGGCTGGGAAGGTAGCTTGGTGGAAGACTGTTTACTTCACATGAATGAGGCTCTGGGTTCGATTCCTCAGCATCACATAGCAGAAAAAGCCAGAAGTGGCACTGTGGCTCAAGTAAGTGGTAGAGTGCTAGCCTTGAGCTGAAGAGCTGAGGAACATCGCCCAGACCCAGAGTTCAAGCCCCACAACCAACAAAAAAAAAAGAATAGAAATTGAAATATTTAGGCATATTCTCAAGAATATGTAGGTCCTTGAACACCATACCCATTGCGGCACGATTCACCACAGCCAAGAAACAACCCAGAAGCTCCATGGTGTCTGCAGAGAAATGAGTGACACTGGTCATATAGAGCAAAGTCAGCAAGTTCAGAGCAGTGGAGTCACAGGCTCAACTGTGGATGAATGCATAAAGAAGATGTAGCCTATTTCCATCACAAACTAAGACTAAGCCAGGAACAAGAAGGAAATCCTGTCATCTGCTGCCACATCTGTGGAAGTAGAGATTGTTGTGGAAAATGCAAAAAATCAGACACAGAAAGGCAAATGCATGTTCTTGAAACAGACAAGAACAGGGCAGAGGAATTGTCAGCAAGACCAGAAGGGTCCAGGTGAGGAATGGAGTCACATACAATGAGGTAAACCAGAAACCCAGGGTGAGGAGTCACTGCTGATCCTCTCCTGAGCACAGTGACAAATTCCTGCTTCAAAATCACCACTGATAACAATGAAAATGGGTAGTGATTTAGAGAATTAAGCTACCTCCTCAGAAATGACCAGGCATGAAAAGAGATCGCTCTTCACCCTGCTTTCAGGAATGTCCTTTGAAGGCCTACATCCAAGTCCCTTATGGGGTCTCTAGGAATGAAAACATTTTTAGAAAAATGATGATTAGGCTGGGAAGGTGGCTCAGTGGTAACGCGCTTGCCTTGCATGCATGAGGCCCTGGGTTCGATTCCTCAGCACCACATAAGCAAAAAGAAAAAAAGCCGGAAGTGGCGCTGTGGCTCAAGTGGTAGAGCGCTAGCCTTGAGCTGAAGAGCTGAGAGACAGTGCCCAGGCCCTGAGTTCTGGCCCCACGACTGGACCCATAAAAAAAAAGAAAAAGAAAAATGATGATTAAAGCCGGGTGCCAGGGAGTCACGCTTGTAATCCTAGCTACTCAGGAGGCTGACATCTGAGGATGTAGGTTCAATTCCAGCTTGGGCAGGAAAGTCCATGAAACTTTTTTTTTTTGGGGGGGGGTCTGGTCGTGGGGCCTGAACTCTGGGCCTGGGCGCTGTCCCTCGGCTCTTCAGCTCAAGGCTAGTGCTCTACCACTTGAACCACAGCACCACTTCTGGCTTTTTTCTTTTTGCTTATGTGGTGCTAAGGAATCGAACGCAGGGCCTTGAGCATGCAAGGCAAGCGCTCTACCACTGAGCCACCTTCCCAGCCCTCCATGAAACTCTTATCTACAATAAAGCACCAGAAAACCAGAAGTGGCGCTGTAGCTCAAGTGGTAGAGCACTCACCTTGAGCTGAAGAGCTGAGGGACAGTGTCCACGCTCAGAGTTCAAGCCCCACAACTGACAAAGAAAAAAAGGAAGGAAGAAAGAAAGAAAGAAAGAAAGAAAGGAAGGAAGGAAGAAAGGAAGGAAGGAAAAATGATTAAAGCCAGGCACTGGTGGCTCACACCTGTCATCCTAGCTACTCAGGAGGCTGAGATCTGAGGATCGAGGTTCAAAGCCAGCTTGGGCAGGAAAGTCTGTGCAACTCTTATCTCCAATAAACCAGCAGAAAACCAGAAGTGGCACTGTAGCAGAACACTAGCCTTGAGCTAAAGAGTTGAGGGACAGCACTCAAGACCAGAATTCGAGGCCCATGATCGACAAAAAAAAAAAAAAAAGGAAAATGATTACCAAAGGAAATCCTTCACAGAAATGTCTCACTCTATTTTCTTTCTTTCTTCCTTCCTTCCTTCCTTCCTTCCTTCCTTCCTTTCTTTCTTTCTTTCTTTCTTTCTTTCTTTCTTTCTTTCTTTCTTTCT
>NW_012267321.1:2191937-2196346 GCF_000151885.1 Dipodomys ordii | reverse complement strand
TTCCTTCCTTCCTTCCTTCCTTTCTTTCTTTCTTTCTTTCTTTCTTTCTTTCTTTCTTTCTTTCTTTCTTTCTTTCCTTTTCTTTTTTTCGTGCCAGTCTGGGGGTTTGAACTCTGGGCCTGGATGCTGTTGCTGAACATTTTTGTCCCAGGCTGGCGCTCTACCACGAAGCCCCAGCTCCTCTTCTGGTTTGTTTGGTGGTTCATTGGAGATAAGAATCTCATGGGCTTTCCTCACCAGGCTGGCTTTGCACCTTGATTCTCAGATATCAGGCTCCTGAGATTGCCTCAGTATGAGGTTCAATTTTTCTTTTCTAATAGCACATCTGATGAGATATCAGGCTCCTGAGATTGCCTCAGTATGAGGTTCAATTTTTCTTTTCTAACAGCACATATGATGATAAAATAAAATGAAACTGAGATGAGGAGGGCTGGGAAGGTGTCTCAGTGGCAGAGTGCTTGCCTAGCATGCATGAAGCCCTGGGTTCAATTCCTCAGCAGCACACACATAGAAAAAGCCCAAAGTGGTGCTGTGGCGCCAATGGTAGAGTGCTAGCCTTGAGCAAAAGCAGCTCAGGAACAGTGCCCAAGCCCTGAGCTCAAGTCTCAGAATTGGAAGAAAAAAAAGAATAGGAAGGGACACTTTTGGTAAGAAACTTTGGGGACACATGGCTTACACACCACTGAGGTTGTTTACAGACAGTCATCTCAAGTTGGGCCTCAGTGTCTCCTGCTGGCCTACTGGGATCCAGGAGAGGTAAGCGACTGCACCACTCCCCTGCCCCCTGGAGAAGTTCACACAAGAAAGTGAAAAGTGTCTTGATAATTGTCACATGAGGGAAAAGAAAAAGTTTTCTGAGAACTTGCCTTGCCACCGAGGTGAAGGGAAAATCACCGCTCCCACGGGAGATGACCTCAGCTGCCACCCTCCTGGACCCCTATCTAAGGAGCCCTCTGCAACTCTGAAGTGCCCATGTGCATCTCAGAAATGACCCGCCCTGCCATGCATCCTAAGAGGCAAGAACTTGTGTTCACTGCCACTCATGAGGCACAGCCTGCAGGAGAGACCACAGGTTCCACACTCTGGGTAAGGGATCACCTGAGGAGCAGGGATTCAAGATTGAACCAAGTTGCGTGACAAAGCCACAGGGGAAGGATAGGAATGGGCTGGCCAGGGAACACAGCTGGGGCAGGTGTACATGGAATATTTGTGGTCTCATGACCATGTGTGTACATGGACTATTATGGTCACATAACCACAGGTGTCCATGGAATATTTGTAGCCCCATGATCACATATGACCATGGAATGTGAACGAGATGAAGAGGCATCATTTTCATTCAACCTTCCTGGTGAACTGGAACCCATGCTAGAGCTACTGGAAGACAATGACAAGATGCCCTTGAGGATCAGCATGTCAGTCTCCCCATGGAAGGTGGTGCTTCCTCCTCACCAAAGCTGTGCTCAGCCCAAGTCTGCTGCTGGTCTCAAACACCACTGAATTCAGCAACATGTCCGTGGTCAGTGGGCCTGTGACTCACCTGTAGACCAGAGGGGCGGCTCCTGGGTGGAGCCGGGTCAGCAGGGCGGCTCTGCTGGAGGAGATGGAGTCTCAGGAGCTAGCCCAGTGCTGCTGGCTTCACCTGGCTCCCGGAGCCCAGGCCTGCAGCTGCACGCCTGCCATGTCTCTCTGCAGTAGAGAAGTCTGTGTTGGGCCATGAAGCCTTGAGAGGCTTCTCTCTGATGGGAGAATTTCTGCCTCCTCACCCACACTTCTTCCAGCCCAGAACCCTAAGACTAGAGGTCTTCCCTCTGGTTGACCCCAGCTTATGGGAGAACGGCCAAACTAGGGGAGACCCTGATTCTTCTTTGTACCCCAGCATTGTCTGAAGCCAGGCACCTGTGGCTCATGCCTGTAATCCTAGCTACTGAGTCCAGGCAGAAAAGTCCATAAGACTCTTATTTCCAATAAACCACCAGAAATCTGGAAGTGGCTCTGTGGCTCACGTGATAGAGCACTAGCCTTGAGAAAAATAGCTCAGGGATAGTGCCCAGACCCAGAGTTCAAGCCTCATAACTGATAAAAAAAAAAAAAAACTAACTTTAGAATTGTCTAAAAAGAAAAAAGTGAGAATTTAGTGCTAGGTTCATAATTCATTTATTGACATTCAAAGTTCAGACATTAAACCCCTTTTCCTACTCAGAGGAATTAATTAAAATTAAGTACAACAAATTAAATGCTCATTTACCTGGTATGTGACTTCTCATTAAAACACAGATTACACACTCACAAAAGCCCTATCAATTACACCTGATTAAGCTTATTAATTATACCTTCTTCCCCCGGGACCTTAGAACTCAGCGCCCCCAATTTCACAGTATGAACTGCAGGTTTGAGATACATTTACAATCTTTAAAGAGGATAATGACTGGAAAGACTGATTTATTATCCCACAAAAATATTACTTTCCCCCTTTTTTTGTCAGTTGTGGGTCTTGAACTCTGGGCCTGGGTGCTGACCCTGAGCTCTTCAGCTCAGGCTAGCAACTATACCTCTTAAACCACAGAGCCACTTCTGGCTTTTGCTGTTTATGTGGTGTTCAGGAATCAAACCCAGGGCTTCATGCATTCAAGGCAAGCACTCTACCACTGAGCCACCTTCCCAGCCCCCCACAAAAATATTATTGAAGACTCAAACTCCACAATATATAAACTATATTAGTATTCCCAACTATTCCCAATGCATCCATACTTCACTGGCCAGGCTTGTTTTTCTCCCTAGTGAAATGTTCAGAGGCTTCATTTCTCCATCTCAGGGCCTGGGCAGTATCCCTGAGCTTCTTTTGATCAAGGCCAGCATTTCACCACCTGAGCCACAGCTCCACTTCAGGATCTTTGCTGATTAATTGGGGATAAGAGTTTCATGGGCTTTCCTGTGTCTCGGTCCAGCCGCAGCATGAACAGGGGCTCCCAAGGGGCAAAGTGATTGATGAAGGAGACGGAGAAAAGGCTGAAGGGATGGGGTTGAGAAGGTGGCTCAGTGGTAGAGCGCTTGCCTTGCATGCATGAGGCCCTGGGTTTGATTCCTCAGCACCACGTAAGCAGAAAAAAAAGCCGGAAGTGGTGCTATGGCTCAAGTGGTAGGGTGCTAGCCTTGAGCTGAAGAGCTGAGGGACAGTGCCCAGGCCCAGACTGAAGGGACAACTCTGTTTATCTCAGCAAAAGTCTCACTTATAGGGCTGGGAAGGTGGCTCAGTGATAGAGTGCTCATTTTGCATGCATGAAGCCCTGGGCTGGATTCCTCAGGACCATATACACAGAAAAAGCCTGAAGTGGTGCTGTGGCTCAAGTGGTAGAATGCTAGCCTTGAGCCAAAGAAGCTCAGGGACAGCCCCCAAGCCCAGAGTTCAAGCCCTAGAACTGGACACAAAAAAAAGTCTCAGTTATATACACTTTATTTACCAAATGCTTACATCAGGACCCACCACGCCCACAAGTACAGATAGAAACTAACCTTCCTCAATCTATTTCAAACAGCCCTTATCTACCATTCTCCCTCAGATAAGCCCCCAGGCACAAAGCAGAGAAAAAGACTTCCTCAAAAGGCAAGTACTTTCAGCCCTGAGGGTTGGAGCCAATGGCCAGAGCTTTTGTTCACACCTTGCCAGCTCCTGCCACCTTAGAGTCTGCAACATCTCCCCCTTTTTATTTTTTAAATTGAGCAAGTATCTGTCAGCCTGGACCTGGGCAAAGGAGTGGACCATACATCTCCTTGCATGGAATGGAGAACTGATGCAGCCAAGTCTTCGGAGACTGTTATCTTTAGGGTGGAGTGGCCAATATCAAATATCTGCCCCTGAAGCTGCATCAAGTCAAAGCTCAAATTATCTGGGGACCAGTGTCCTTGAATATGTTGCTGGATATTGATCCAAGTCACATTTCTATCCTACTGAAGAAGGGAAGCACAGATGTACTGATAATTAGCATGACATGTCATTTTTAACTGAGTTTTTAGCAGTGTTACCTGGTTATTAACATACATCATGGCTGTTCCCAAAGCATTTAGACATTCCTCAATCTTTTTATCCATTCCCACGTGGGTCTCAAGGGCACTAGAAACATTTCGAATTAAAGTATTAACATGTTGTATGCGTGTATGTATGTGTATATGTATATGTATGGTTTGGGTAAGGGCCATAGCAGAAGCAGTAGCACTGGCAATAAGAGATATGGCAGTGCATGCCTGTAATCCTGGCTACTCAGGAGGCTGAGATCTGAGGATTGTAAGGTCCACTCCTGGATGGCTAGCAGACTCCACCCTCCTCGCAGCAAAGTCTCCACCCACTACCTGCGTTACCTAGGCAACTGGGACACCTGGAAGAGGTCACATCTGCATCCGCTGAGGTCACA
>NW_012267321.1:2175376-2189662 GCF_000151885.1 Dipodomys ordii | reverse complement strand
TCTGGCTTTTTTCTTATGTGGTGCTGAGGAATCAAACCCAGGGCCTCAGGCATGCAAGGCAAGCGCTCTACCACTGAGCCACCTTCCCAGCCCCTCTCGGGAGTCTTGAGTTTGAGCTTAACAGTTCCATCCACTTAACAGGCAAGATAAGGGGGTTCATAGTAACAAACACTGTACGTGCTCCAAAATGTGTCAGATTAGTTATACAGTTATTAAGAATACAATTATTTTTGTAAGAGGCATGAAATGCCTCCCCATTCTTAACAACCACACCCCGCCCCTCGGCGCCATGACTCCACCCCTTTACGCCTAACACTCAAGACCCACCCCTTCCACCAGGTCACTCTGGCTTGGCCTTGGCTCCGCCCCTTCCCCGCCCACTCGCCCTGTCCCGCCCAGTGAGGTGGGTCCCTCGCCCCGCCCCTGCTGACCACGCCCACCTGTCCACTTCCTCTCCGTCGTTTGCCCCACCCACGCCCGCCTTTCTCCCTGGCTGCGCGCGCAGCTGCCCTCAGACCAGGAAGTTCAGTCCGCGGAGAGGAGCTGACTGTCCAGACCACGAGTTTCCTTAAGTGCAGAGTAAGTGTGTTCCGGGTGTGCGTGGCCCCGCGTGGCCCTCCTGCCCGGCGGTCTGGGTCGGCGGCCGGTCCTCCCTGACCTCCGCCGGCTCTGGCACGGCCGCGGCGGCGGGCGCGACCCCGCTCCGACTCCGACCAGACGCTGGCTCCGGGCCCGATCCCCCCTTCCGGGACCCCGTAACGAGCTGAGGGTCTCCGGGCGCAGACCCCCGGAGCACCCCGAGGCTCGGGTCCGAGGTCCCCGGCAGGAGAACTTCCTCCGGGGCCCGCGGTGCGCGGCCGGGGCCCTCGGTGCCGGTCCCGAAGCGGCCCCGCGTCGCGGCCGGCGGGGCTCGCGGACCCCACGCGGGCGGGCGCTGTGACCGGGGCTCCCGGGCTCCGCGGCAGTGAGGGCGGCGCCGAGTGCGGAGCTGGAAACCTGGGTCGGTGGAGCCCTGGGGTCTTGTAGGGGCTTTTGGGAGGTCGCGCAGCGGGGACCGGCCAGGGCCCCCGACCCTACCCACCTCACCTCACCCCTACATCCTCATCCACCCACCCACCTCACCCCTACCCACCTCAGCTCACCCTCTACCTTGCTCTGTGCTGCATTGCTACTCCTCCTCATTCTATCCCTTGCTGATGGAGGGGAACCTGGGGCCTGCCTCCTTACACTTGACCTGTAAGTGGGGCTGTGCAAAGGTGAGGGCAAAGGATCATCAGGAGAAAGACTGAGGAAAACAGGAAGTGAAGAGAGCCACAGCAGAGGGCAAAGTAGTAATGAGGTGCAGGCTTTGCAAAGATTCAATTGTAGTGCCCAAGTCGCAGGACCCCCACCAAGAAGACCAAGGGAGAGTCAGAGATTCGAAATGCAAAAGCAAGGTTTTATTTAGACGGGCTGTAGCTCGGGCCTCAGTCACAGAGGAGCCTAGGAGGAGAGCCCGAGCTAAAGATTTGCAGGGCTTATAAACAAACAACCAGGTTTTTGGATTACCACCATGTGTTGCTCTGCTAGCTGAGATAAACAAGCAGCAAATGGTCACTGCCTCAAAAATGGTGTTACTTTAGCCCTTCAATCCCCCCTTGACTTTCTGTCCAGAGACACAATCTTGTGGCTCCTGCCCAAAACTGAACTCCAACAGCTCTTGATCTTGACTAGTCCCTCTCTGACCTTAGCCATGTTGTCTTTTGCTATTCCTGAATGGTCAATGTAAAAACAACACTTTTCTCCTAGGGCAGCACAAAGTTCCCCTTGTTGTACTGAGTGGCTCCCAAGAGTTCTGCAAATGAATTGCAATAATACGAATAACAATCAGTCCATTTTTCTTTTCTTGAGGCATATGAGGAGTGGTTGGGTAGGATGCTTGGAGACTTCCCATGTTTCCCCACGGTCGTCCAGGGCATAGGGGTCAGCCGGTCTGGCATGGGAGCAGTGGATCCAAGCAGCAATGATGTCCACCTTAAGGGCAGTAGGTGTAGCCAGTAACACCATGTAAGGGCCCTTCCACCGTGGTTCCAGAGATCTCAAGTTGTGCCTTCGAACAAACACCCAATCCCCTGGTTTAAACAAATGGGGAGGTAGGAATAAAAGCAGAATCATAATGCTCTAAGCTGGGGCCACATACTCTTATGCACCAGCTGTAAATAGTCAAGCTTACACAGAAATTCAGTATCCAAGTCAGCAAACAATTCAGTCTGGAGGCTAGGGATAATGGGGGTGGGGGGTGTTGTCTATACATTATTTCAAAAGGAGTAAAGCCAAGCTGATAGGATGAATTTCTTACTCTACTCTAAACAGGGCAAAAGTAACAAGCGATACCCAGTCTGCCCCAGTCTCCAAAGCCAATTTAGTTAAGATCTCTTCTAGAGTCCGATTCATTCTTTCTACTTGCCCTGAACTCTGGGGTCTATAAGCACAGTGCAATTTCTAATCCGTCCCCAGTGCTGCAGCTATTCCCTGACTTACTTTTGAGACGAAGGCCAGTCCATTGTCTGACCCGATGGTGGATGGGAAGCATACCTGGGTAGGATTTCTTCCAGGATCTTCTTAGCCATGACGTTTGTGGTCTCATGCTTTGTTTGGTAGGCTTCAACACATCCTGAAAAGGTGTCTACAAAAACTAGCAAATAGGGCTGGGAAGGTGGCTCAGTGGTAGAGCGCTTGCCTTGCATGCATGAGGCCCTGGGTTCAATTCCTCAGCACCACATAAGCAAACAGAAAAAAGCCGGAAGTGGCGCTGTGGCTCAAGTGGTAGAGCGCTAGCCTTGAGCTGAAGAGCTGAGGGACAGCACCCAGGCCCAGAGTTGAGGCACCACGACTGGATGCAAAAAAAAAAAAAAACAACTAGCAAATATTTATGTCCAAATTTTCCAGTTTTAATTTCTGTGAAGTCTACTTCCCAATACACACCTGGCCTATCTCCACGAATGCGAGCTCCTTTTGTAACCAGTTGATTGAGGGCATTGATGAGCTGACAGGCTTTACAATTTTTAACAATGTCCTCAATGAGCTGATTTCCTTGCCTAATTTTTACTTCTGAGTGTCAGAGCAAGTCCTGCATTCTTCAGGTTCCCATGTGAGAGGCCCGATGGATTCTCTTTTTGTTTTTTTGTTTTGTTTTTGGGGCCTGAACTCAGCCTGGGCGCTGTCCCTCAGCTCTTCCGCTCAAGGCTAGGGCTCTACCACTTGAGCCACAGCGCCA
The DNA here is from genome assembly GCF_000151885.1 of Dipodomys ordii. NCBI lineage: Eukaryota > Metazoa > Chordata > Mammalia > Rodentia > Heteromyidae > Dipodomys > Dipodomys ordii. The sequence continues at coordinate 2,186,406 of NW_012267321.1, read as the reverse complement.
CTTCTGGCTTTTTTCTTTTTGCTTATGTGGTACTGAGGAATCGAACCCAGGGCCTTGAGCATGCAAGGCAAGCGCTCTACTACTGAGCCACCTTCCCAGCCCCGCCCCCCCATGGATTCTCTTAAGAATCCCCTTGCCCAATCTTTGTGGCAAGATACGTTTCCCCTCACCAGTTTTCCACCAGTCTTTATTTTCTTCTGGCGGTTTATAGGCCATGGGAATTTTCTTTATCCACTCCAAGTACTGAGGCTCAGGAGGCAAAGCTCGTGGCCCTGGGTCTACCAGTACTTCTGCTCTGGGATAGAGGGCCGCTTCTAGCTGCCTGATCGGCCAAGTTATTTCCTTTGGTTATAGAATCAGTTCCCTTTTGATGGCCAGGACAGTGCATAATGGCAATATTTGCTGGTTCCCATAAGGCCCGGATGAAGCTTAAAATTTCTTGTTTGTTTTTGATAGCCATTCCTTCAGCTGTCAGCAGCCCCCTCTCTTGGTAAATGGCTCCAAGGACATGCACAGTGGCCAAAGCATACGGACTGTCTGTGTAAATGTTTAGTCTCTTCCCTTTTCCCATCTGTAGGGCTTTTGTTAGTGCCACTAGTTCTGCTCTTTGTGCAGACTTTCCCTGGGGGAAGGCTTCTGCCCATACTATCTCAGTGTCTCTGGTGACTGCTGCACCCGTGTACCTTTTTCCATCTCAAATGAAACTGCTGACATCTGTGAACCAGGTATGCTCAGCATGCGATAGTGGCGATTCCAACAAGTCTGGCGTGAGACTATATACTTGGGCCAGGATCTGCTCACTGTCGTGCAGGGGTGCTTCCAGATCTGGATCCGGCAGCAGAGTAACGGTTTAATGCTATAGGTACACAAAAGCTGATCTGCGCGGGGTTAAATAACAAGGTCTGGTAATGGACCATGCGGGCATTGCTTATCAACTGGTCGGGCGGTTGTTTTAGCACCCCCTCTAGAGAGCGTGTGGAGCCTTGGCCTGGTCTCTCTTTTCACATTCGATTTCACGTTCTCTGTCCTTCCTTTCCTGTCTTTGCTCCTCTGTCTCTCTTATTGTAAACTTTCTCCGCCGCGGCTACTAGATCCCTAATAGACTTCACCAAATTTGTCTAGAGCCTGCAACTTTCGCTTTATGTCTGGTGCAGCTTGATTTATATAGGCAAACATAATCATCTGAGCCGACTCCTGGGTCTCAAGATCATACGGAGTATATTGACTATAAGCTTCCATGAACCGCTCAAGATATGCTGCGGGACTTTCACTTCCTCCCTGTCTAACATCATAAACTTTGGCCATATTAGTAGGTCGGTGAGCCACTGCCTTGAGACCTGCCAACAGAGCCTGGCGATAGACAAGGAGTCACTGCCTACCTTCAGCCTTGTTGTAGTCCCATGTTGGTTGGGTCTCGGGAAAATAGACAACAATCTGGGCAGGATCCGTGAAGGGCACTCCTGGGACCAGGGACATGTTTCCGGGCTGCCTCTTGGATACAGTCTCCTCAGTGGTAAAAAGGACCTGCAAAAGTTGACTACAATCATCCCAAGTGGGCTGATGAGTAAAGAGAATAGTTTCAAGCAAACGAATTAAATCCTGGGGTTTCTCAGAAAAGGGGGCATTTTGGGTGCGCCAGTTTTATAGATCACTGGTAGAAAATGGCCAATAGTGGAATTGCTGTCAACCATCAGCATCCACAGGACCTACAGCGTGGAAGGGGAAAACAGCGGCATTAGAAGAGGGGGGTTGATCCCACGGCGTTGTGGAGTGACTGGCTCCTCAGAAACTTTAGGGGCAGGTGCCAAGGGTTCAGCTGCTGGTTCTGTATCTCCCTCCTCCTTGATAAGGAACCTGGGAAGGGGAGTAGGGGGGAGGAAACATTTCTTCCAAGTTATCTCCCTGAAAAATGGGGGGGAGTACAATTTCTTTTCCTCTTTCTTAGTTTCTTTTTGTAAGTCTAGGGGGCTAGATGAAGTGTTGCCCATGGTTTCCAGTCCTGTCAGTTGTACAACCAAAAAACAATAAACAGTACAAAAAAAAACCCCGCAGGCCTGACAGTTAAAAAAATAGCTTACAAAGTGGAGATCTCCCGAATTGGTCCACTGACTTCTGTAACGGGGAAGCAGAAGGAGCCAACCCATAGTGGGCGAGTTGGGCCTCCGTTAGGAGGCCCTCTTGGCTAGTTCCGGCCCAACACCGAACCGATTCACACCCCACAATTCTCATGGCGGGGTTCCAAGGACCCCCCCCACAAGAGGATCTGGGACGTTCCCCAGTTCCTCCATGGTTGTCATGCAAGCATGTCTGCTTTGACAACCCTTTACACAATATGAATCGGAGCGGCAGTCCTCACAAAGGAAAACGAAAGTAAAACAGACAGACAAAGGACAGGACAAGACAAATTAACAGAGACAATTGACAGCGCTTTTTTCTTACTTTTGGAGTCTGCGGTCTCAGGGGCCTCTTGGGGTATCCCAGACGAGCCCCCACTAATATGTAGTGCCCACGTTGCAGGACCTCCACCAAGAAGACCACCAAGAGTCAGATGTTCCGAAATGCAAAAGTAAGGTTTTATTTAGACAGGCTCGGGCCTCATCCTACACTCTGACACAGCAGAGCCTAGGAAGAGAGCCCTGAACTAAAGATTTGCAGGGCTTATAAAGGCAAATAAACAGGTGTTACTCTGCTAGCTGAGATAAACAAGCAACAAATGGTCACTGCCTCAAAAATGGATTTACTTTAACCCTTCACAATGACATGAGCAGAGAGGAAAGCAAATAGACAAATGCAGAATGTTCATCTCCAGAATGGACATAAGTGGCGTGGTGCAGGAAACACGGCAGCACTTCTGAATGGGAGGAGAGGAGAACAGTTTGAAATTGTGCAGAGCCATTGGTCCTTGGGGAAAAGGGGTGGGTCTCTGGTTACAAGGAAAGTAGAGGGAGCAGGGTCCATGGTTGTAACCCTAACTACTCAGGAGGCTGAGATGTGAGGATGGAGGGGTTTGATGTCAGCCAAAACAGGAAAGAGTGTTTCTTTGTTTTTTGATCCTGTCGTGGGGCCTGAACTCTGGGCCTGGGCGCTGTCCCTCAGCTCTTCAGCTCAAGGCTAGCACTCTACCACTTGAGCCACAGTGCCTCTTCCGGCTTTTTTTTTCTGCTTATGTAGTGCTGAGGAATCGAACCCAGGGCCTCATGCATGCAAGGCAAGCGCTCTACCACTGAGCCAACTTCCCAGCCCGGTTTTGTTTTTGTTTTGTTTTTTGGTCACAGACTGGGATTCAAACTGTGTACTTGGTGATTTTTCATTCAGTGACTTTGGCTCTTCAACCCTTCCTGAGACTCTTCTAATTAACCAACAGAAAGCAAGAGTGGAGCTTATGCCTCAAGTGGTAGAGCACTAGCCTTGAGGAAACAAGCTCAGACACAGGGCCCAGGTCCTGAGTTTCATTCCCAGGACTGGCATTCCCCACAACCCCATGAGTGGGCAGCAAAGGAACATCTTCCCCATGATGAGGTCCTCCCTGGGGTGGGGCTGGGACACAGGGAGTGGGTGTTGGGTGTGAGCATTAAACAGGATATTTTCAGCACTCAGGACTGTCTTCTGGAAAGTGATATCTCCTAAGGAGGAAGCCCAGGGAGGAGGAAGAGGAAAGACAAGGAGCAGGGATGGCGGTTGTGACTCAGGTAAAGCCGTGTGGCGTCTCCTTCCTGTGCACAGAGCTGGCCTGGGCGCTGCCTGCCACATGTGCTCAGGTCTCCCACGCCTTCCCTCATCCCTCTCCCCTCCATTGGGCATGGGCACAGGAGGGCATCACCCACCAAGTGTTGCTATGTCCTTGCTGAAACCTCTCTGCTGTTCTTTTCAGCTTTGGGTTCTCTCTTTTTATTTCTTCCCCAGTCTTGGGTCTTGAATTCAGGACCTGGGTGCTGTCCTAAGCTCTTTTGCCCAAAGCTAATGCTCTATCACTTGAGTCCAATTCCCACTTCTGTCTTTTTTGGTAGTTCAGTTAATTGGAGATCAGAGTCTCTTAGACTTTCCTGCTCTACTTGGCTTTGAACTGTGATCCTCAGATCTCAGCCTCCTGAGTGACTATGATTCTAGGTGTGAGCGAGCCACTGGTGCCTGGCTGGGTTTTTTCTTTTTTTTCTCGGTGTGGGGCTTGAATTCAGGCCTGGGCGCTGTCCGTGCGCTCTTTAGCTCAAGCTGAGCACACAGTGCTACTTCGGGTTTTCTAGTGGTTTTGGAGATCAGAGTCTCCCAGACTTCTCTGCCTAGGCTGGCTTTGAACCATGATCCTCAGATCTCAGCCTCCTGAGTGACTAGGATTTTAGGTGTGAGCCACTGGTGCCTGGCTGGGTTCTTTTTAACCCAGTGGGTCATATTTCTTCACTTTCTCAGAAGAATGTTTGGATGTGCAATTCCATGTAGGTTTTCCCATTCCATGCCCTATCAAAGACAGCATTATAAACTGTAACATCCTGAAGCTTCCTTCTGTCCCTGGTGTGTTGATTGCTGTGTCATGGCAGGCATCTGATTATAATTCCATATAATTCTTTGAGTCTATGGGAGTGTGTGTGTGTAAAATGCTTTTGGATTTTCTCCTTGGGGACAGTTGACATTTGAGGATGTGGCGGTGGATTTCACCCCAGGGGAGTGGCAGTGCCTGACCCCGGCTCAGCGCGCTCTGTACAGGGACGTCATGCTGGACACCTACAGGAACCTGGTCTTTGTGGGTGAGCACCCCTCCCTTCCTTGCACAAGTCGGGAGTTTTACTCTTGGCCTTGGTTTCCCCTGAATGCCTGGACAGTCCCCAGTCTCCATGACTAGAAGTAAAGCTCTGTGGACTCAGAGATGGGAATGTGCTAACATCACCTCCAGACTTTCACACCCATCCTTTGTCCTGCTCCTGTGATGCATCTCTGTGTCCCACAGCTTAAGTGAGCTCATGTGCATGTCAGCTACGGCAGGCTTCTCTCTCTTCTACTTTGTTTCTTTTTTTCATTCCCCTTCTCTTCCTTTTTCTGCTCCTCTCCTTTTCCTTTCCTTTCCCTCTATGGGACTTTGTACATCTAGACAAGACCTCTGTACAGATCCTAGGCAGGTCCTGAGCTACAGCTCAGGCACTATGGCAAACCTTCCCTTCCTCCCTTCTTTCCTCCTCCCCTCCCCTCCCCTCCCCTCCCCTCATCCCCCTCCACCCACCCACCTTCCTTCCTTCCCCTCCACCTCCTCTTTTTTTTTTTTTAAGAAAAGGTCCCACTTTGTAGTCCTGGGTGGCCTTCAACTTTCCCCTGAACTTCTGAGTGCTGGGATTACACACAGTGACACCACACTCAGCCCACAGAAGACTTTGAATAGATGGATTTCCTTGTCCTTCTGACTGAGTAGTTCTAGAATTACTGTCTACACATTAAAGTGTGCTCTGAAGTGTTCAGATGGAGGCAGTCTGCTGAATGTGTGAACTGTCCTTTGCATCCATGTGTGATGTCCTTTTTCCTGTGATCATGGGACTGGGGACTCCGGAAAGGCCACAGCGCATTGTCTTTCTATAAACAGGAGTCTCCCCTCCCAACATGAGTGTGCTTTCGCTGTTGGAGCTCAGGAAAGAGTCCTGGATGGCACAGAGCCACATGACAACTCCTAGAGAGCTAAGTGGTTGGGAACGAGCCAAACGTGTGTGCGCAGGTAAGAGCTCAGATGTGCAGCAGAAATGGAGCTGGGGACCCTGGGCACAAGTGGAAGTTTTGTGTAGGAGAACCAAAGTGTCACTGCTGTGAGCCTTAAAGGACTTTAGAATGTCCCCACTTGTGCCCTGTCCTGCAGAGTAATATGCCATTCTGTGTCTCCACTGCATTTAAATTTTTTTTATTAGTTCATGATATTTATTACTGGAGTTGTTTACAGAAAAATCTTTTCATTGTTAATTTATTCATAAGAATAGTTGTTCATCCATGTGACCTCCTTTTATTTTAAAAATCAAAAAAGTGTATGAGAAGATTATTAGTATCAACTTTTTAAAAAGTCAGGAGGACTAGCGAGTGACGTTTGTTTTATCTTTCAGTAACTCCGACCAAACAAAGTGTAGAATTTGGCAGGGTTCTTGCCACAGACACATGTCTCCACTGCATTTAATGTGTGCTTTGAAGCGGTCCCAGGCTAGCTCTCCAGCTAATGGTGGGTGTGCAGTACCCCGACATCTCCTATATTTTCTGACTTCATTTCCTTCAGATGCACACCTAGAGCTATGGCTGGACAGTCCACTTCATATATTCTGTGCTTTTTCTCCAACAAAAGTTGGTGGGGTTTTTTTGTTTGTTTGTTTGTTTGTTTGTTTTGTCCATCCTGGGGCTTCAACTCTGGGCCTGGGTGCTGTCCCTGAGCTCTTCGGCCAAAGGTGAGCACTCTACTGCTTGAGCCATAGCGCCACTTCCAGTTTTCTAGTGGTTTATTGTAGATAAGAGTCTCACAGACTTTTCTGTCCCGGCTGGCTTTAAACTGTGATCCTCAGATCTCAGCCTCCTGAGTAGCTAGGATTACAGGCATGAGCCACCATCACCCAGGTTCCCTGAGCTTCTTTTGCACAAGGCTATCACTCTACTAGTTGAGCCACAGTGCCACCTCTGGCTTTTTCACATGTTACTGAGCAATCAAACCCAGGACTTTATGAATGCTAGGCAAGCACACTACCACTAAGCCATATTCCCAGCTCTTGTTTTCTTTTTTTTGGGGGGGGCGGTCGTGGGGCCTGAACTCTGGGCCTGAGCACTTGTCCCTCAGCTCTTCAGCTCAAGGCTAGTGCTCTACCACTTAAGTCACAGCGCCACTTCCGGCTTTTTTCTTTTTGCTTATATGGTGCTGAGGAATCGAACCCAGGGCCTCAGGCATGCAAAGCAAGCACTCTACCACTGAGCCAACTTCCCAGCCCTTGTTTTCTTTTTAAAGGGAAAGGACTTGTTTATTTTATCCTGGGTTACTGTTTCTCTTTTTGGTAACTTGCCTAGTATCAAAATGTAATCAGCCTGTATTATGTAACGTAAGTGCTAGATATCTCCTGTTCATATTACAATCTGCTGTGAGTGCCTGTAGGCAATTTAGAGCACATATTCCAGGTGTTAATTTTCTTTTGTTTCTTTTCTTTCATTGTACTGAATTCAAAGCCTTTTTCCCACTTCTGCTTTGCAGTTGGGTAATGCCTATTAATTCAGGCTGTAATGTGCTGTGGGCTGTGAATCATTACAATATATCGTGTGATAGGGGGCGTTTCTTTGTGCATAGTTAGTGTGGTATAGATAGCATTTTTTTTCTCTTTGATTATGATAAGTACCATATGGTTTTTGGTAGTGAGGTTTTCCATGGGTCCCAAGGAAGAATATCCTGTGTTCCTCTCCGCTCAACTTGATCAGGATACATGTTTTCCTTGTTTGAGATAAAGCTTACTTTCTCTTTCTTTGTTTTCTTTTTTTGGGGGGGAGGGGGTGGAAGGTGTCGGTCATGGGGCTTGAACTCTGGGCCTGGATTGTGTCCTTGAGCTCATTCACTCAAGGTTAGTACTCTGCCAGTTTGAAGCATAACTGCACTTCTGGCTTTCTGGTGATTTATTGAGCTAAGGGTCTCACAGACTTTCTTGCCCAGGCTGGTTTTGAACTGCGATCCTCAGATGTCAGGTACCTGAGTAGCTAGGATTACAGGCATGAGCCACCAGTGCCCAGTTTATCTTATCTTAATTTGGATTCCATATGATTGACTTTACAATGAAAGAATCCTCTTCCTTATGTGTTCCTAAATGTTGGATTTTATGTGTCTCAGAGTTCATATGGCTCCTTAGTGTATGTCTGATATTTGCTGTGGTATTATCTCTCTCAGTGTGAAATGCTTAACTGTGTGATTAATCAGATGGGAACTTTGTATCTTTGCAGATACCTCTCCTAGATATGTAATTAAAGAATTACCACCCAGCGCGGGCAGCAGTAGGGGAGAAGTATCCCAAAGTCATGACTACGGAGGCACTGACGAGTTTTCCTGGGAAGAAGTCCAGAAAGCTCCACGTGAGTGGGAGTGGGAGTGGAGCGGTGCTGAAGGGGTGGACTTACAGAATGTCTTCTGCTAAAGGGGTGCTTGTGGTCGACAGAGAAGAGGCAGTGGCGGAGGAGAGCAGGAGGGTGGGGGTCATGCGGGGAAGCAGCCCATGAGCCTGTGCCTGGACAGTCCCTCCAGGAGCACCTGCGCGGGCTCCCGCCGTACCTGTGTGAAAGGCTTGGGGTGAGGACCAAGGTGGAGAAGTCTGCCCTGGCAGAGGTCCCCATGTCTCGCCCTTGGGATAGCCCCTCCAGTGGGAACACACACATCATCCCCACAGGTGATAATGCCTCCATTTGTTCTTTCTTGCCCTCTCAAACACCTAAAGCACGCACTCGGAGAAAGCATCACAAATGTGGGGAGTGTGGCAAGGTGTTCAGATACCCCTCGGTCCTGGAGCGGCACCGGCTGAGCCACACTAGGGAGAAGCTGCACCACTGCACCATGTGCTGGAAGTCTTTCTCCACACGTTCTCGTCTCTTGGTTCACAAGCGAAGCCATAGTGATGTGAAGCCCTATTCTTGTTTGGAGTGTGGGAAGACGTTCTGCAGGGCCAACAGGCTCACTGTGCACCGCATGATGCACACTGGGGAGAAGCCATATGTGTGTGAAAAGTGTGGCAAGGCCTTCCGAGTGCCTGCTACTCTCGCAGCACACCAGGCTATGCACACTGGACACAAGCCCCATAGGTGCGCCACGTGTGGCAAGGCGTTCAGCTACAGCTCCAGCCTTCTCCGGCATAGCAGGATGCACACTGGAGACAGGCCATTCCGGAGTGTGTGTGGCAAGGCCTTCATGCGTGGATCCCGTGAAGCACACAAGGCTGTTCACATTGGATGCAAGCCACATAAGTGTGAGGATTGTGGGAAGGTGTTTGACTACCCTGGTGCCCTACTCCTGCACCGAAGGACACATACTGGGGAGAAGCCACACCACTGTACCCAGTGCGGGAAGGCATTTGCACAGAAAAATGACCTGGCGCGCCACCAGAGGACACACACCGGGGAGAGACCATTCGTGTGCAGTGAGTGCGGGAAAGCCTTTAAATCCCAGACAGAACGCCACAGCCACCTTGCCATCCACACAGGACATAAGCCCCACCAGTGTACAGAGTGCGGGAAGGCATTTTTCCGGAAGACGAATCTGGTGCGCCACCAACAGATCCACATCAGTGAGGGCCCGTACGAGTGTGACATATGTGGCATGGTGTGCAGGAGGCGCTCTAACTTCACATGCCATCGCAGGCTTCACACCCAAAAGAAGCCCCGCCAGAGGGCAGCAAGGCGTGAGCCATCCATGCATGGACGTTAAAGACTTATTTTCCACAGATCATTTGACCGAGGTGATGCAGAATGGCAGTCCCTGCACACAATGACCCTAGCTGTCATGTAGCAAAGAGTACTGACCGGTCTTCTAAGAAGACATATCCATATGCTTTTGAGATGAAACAAGTATATCAAAAGTAGAGAATTTGGGGCTGGGAATGTGGCCTAGTGGTAGAGGGCTCGCCTAGCATGCATGAAGTCCTGGATTGGATTCCTCATTACCACATACACAGAAAAAAAACGGAACTGGTGCTGTGGCTGTAGTGGTAGAGTACTAAACTTCAACACAAGAAGCTCAGGGACAGTACCTAGGCCCTGAGTTCAAGCCTAGGACTGGGAAAAAAAAAAAAAGGCAAGAATGTAATCAGATATGGAATGAGGACTTTCCTAGCAGCCAGGCTCTTGAGTTTAAACCTCAGGACACGTGCAAGCAGAATGCATTTTCTTGAGGATGGTTATACAGAACTGCTGCTGTTAAACTTTGCTGCTGCTGTGTTCACAATGTGTCCATGCTTTAGTCCATAAAATAACCTTTTAAAAAGAAAAGAATTACTGAGCAATTGATGGTTTCTATCCAGATGAATTTTATTTTATTTCTATCAAATTTTTCCTAACAGAAACTCTTTGTCCCCGGTGCTGTTCTCCACACCGTTAGAGTCCATGTAGATAAAATAGTAATGGCACATGTGGTGAAACCAGAGCCCAGCACAGGTTTTTATATTGCAAGATGTGGTTGCATAGGAATATTAAACATGACAAGCGCAATTTCAGAATCACGTTATGCTTCGTGAGGCAAAGACATTGAAGACTATATGGGGAAAATGTCCACAAATACCAGCCCCACCAGAAATAAATTCTATTTATTATTTGATATTTCTACCTTCATTGCATCCTGGATAGGGAATGTTTCTTCAGTGCTTCATTGGATGTAGTCACATTTTATCTTCAAGATGTTGTCCCATGGAAGTGTTTTCTCCATCTATCTGTTTTGGTGTCCATACTTTGTGTCCCTGTGTCTTGTGATTCAATGCTGCAATGAAGATATAAGTTCAGCTGGGTGCCTGTAATCCTAGCTACTCTGGAGGCTGAGATCTGAGGATCCCAGTTCAAAGCCAGCCTGTCTGTGAGACTCTTATCTCCAATTAATTACTCAAATATCTGTAAGTGCTGGGAAGGTGGCCCAGTGGTAGAGTGCTTGCCTTGTGTGCGTGAGGCCCTGGTTTGATTCCTGAGCATCATATAAGCAGAAAAAGTCAGAAGTGGTGCTGTGGCTCAAGTGGTAGAGTGCTCGCCTTGAGCTGAGGGACAGTGCCCAGACCCAGAGTTCAGGACCATGACCAACAAAAAAAAGAAATATCCATAAAGTGCAGTTGTGGCTCAGATGGTAGGGCAGTCGCCTTGAGCCAAAGAAGCTCAGGGACAGTTCCGATGCTCTTGAGTTCAAGCCCTTGGACTGAACCAGAAATGATATTAGTTCAGCTACTGTTGGGGCTCTCGTTTTTTTGTTTTGTTTTGTTTTGTTTTTTGCGTCCGGTCGTGGGGCCTGAACTCTGGGCCTGGGCGCTGTCCCTCAGCTCTTCAGCTCAAGGCTAGCGCTCTACCACTTGAGCCACAGCACCACT
>NW_012267321.1:2160568-2175326 GCF_000151885.1 Dipodomys ordii | reverse complement strand
CACTTCCGGCTTTTTTCTTTTTGCTTATGTGGTGCTGAGGAATCGAACCCAGGGCCTCATGCATGCAAGGCAAGCGCTCTACCACTAAGCCACCTTCCCAGCCTTGGGGCTCTCATTGTATATGCTACAGTAACCCTGTTGCATAAAGTGATTGTCTCTCCATGTTTTTTTTGTCCATCAGGGGGCATGAAATTGGCCTGGGCGCTGTCCCCTCAGCTCTTCAGCTCAAAGGCTAGTGCTCTACCACTAGAGCTACAGCACCACTTCTGGCCTTTTCTGCTTATGTGGTCCTGAGCAATCAAACCCAGGACTTGCATGTGAGGCAAGCACTCAACCACTGAGCCACCTTCCCAGCCCTTTGGAATTCATTTTGATAAATATCAATTTAAATGTCCAGAGAAAGATGGGCACCAGTGGTTTATCCCTATAATGTTAGCTACTCAAGCAGGCTGGGATATGATTGCAGTTGAAAGTCGGTCCAAGCCAGGCACTGGTGGCCTCACGCCTGTAATCCTAGCTACTCAGGAGGCTGAGATCTGAGGATCACAGTTCAAAGCCAGCCCGGGCAGGAAAGACCATGAGAGTTATCTCCAATAAACCACTGGAAGTGGTGCTGTGGCTCAGGCCATAGTGCCCTAGCCTTGAGCTGAAGAGCTAAGGGCCAGTGCCCAAGCCCAAGCAGGAAAGTCTGGGACTCTTTATGTCCAATAAACCACCAGAAAACCAAAAGTGGTGCCCAGGATCAGAGTTTAAGCCCCATGACCAACCAAAAAATAAACAAGCTACACCATTGATTTCCTCCCCTAAGGGGATCCTCCTTTAGTCTGAGTTGGGGTGTGTGGATGATGTCTAGCATCCTGTGTAATTTACCATGTCCACTTGTACTGTTGATCTAACTTCCACATAGACTAGATGTGCACCCTATCTCTGCGCTTGGATTTCCTTATGAGACATGGTCCCTTCTAGGCCCATGCATTCTGTGCATGAAGGAATTGTTCACATTCACCTCTAATCTCAGAACCCCACTGGGCCTGTGTCCCGCAGATGCGTATGGACCTGCTCTGCTTTTTCTCTCCCTTCTGTTCTTATTCCTTCCATTCCCTTTTCCTCCCCACTCTCTCTGCTCCCTCCTCTCTCCCTTTTCTCTTCCCTCTCTCCTGGCTCCTCTCCTCTCTGTCCTGCTCTGTCACCTCTGTTCTCTCTCTCTGCTGCCACCTTCTGTCCTCTCTTCTCCTTTGCTCTCTTTACTCTTCCTCCTCTCCCCTCTTGTCTCTTCTGTCTCCTCTTTCCTTCTTTCTCCTCTCCCCTGTAGCAGCTCTCCTCTCACACCCTTTCTGGTCCTCTTCCTCTCTTCTCTCTTCTTCCCTCTCTATTCTTCTCCCTTTGATCTTACCTCTATCATCTCGTCTATCCCTCGCGCCTCTCCCTTCTGCTCTCCTCCCCATCTGCTTCTCTTTCCCTTTCTTTTCTCCCTCCTTCAGCTTATCTCCTCTCTCCCATCAACTCTTCTCTCTTCAGCACCCTGACTCTGCCCCCAGCCTCTAGCCGCCTCAGTACCCTGACTCCGCACCCCAGCAACCGGCCACCTCAGTACTCTTGACTCAGCCCCCGGCCTCTGCACCCAGCACCCGGCCAGGCTAGGCACCCAGCCCCTGCCTTAGTAGCTTCTTCAGAGGCCTGGAGTCTCCAGATAGGCCCCGCCCACTCGCTCTCTGGCCCAGACCAGTCTTGTTATCGCCCCGCCTTCCCCTCCCCCACCCCTCCCAGCACTGGTCCAGTGGATTGGGTTTCCTTCTGGCGGCACCTATTCCCACTTTTCCATTGGCCCTTCCTAGCCTCACCCCGATTGCCCCGCCCTGCTTGCCACGCCCTCCAAGCCCGCCTGGCTCGCTGCGCGCGCAGCTTCCCTCAGACCAGAAAGCTGCTGGCTTGACAGGGAGTTCACACAATCCCTCTGGCAAGAGTAAGTCTGCGTCCCGGTGTCCGCAGCCCCCACGACGGGGTGGGGTCCCGGAGGCCCCGCGCGGCCCTCCTGCCCAGCGGCCTGGGTCGCCGGCCAGTCCTCGCTGACCGCCGGCCCTGGCGCGACCGTGGCGCCCGGACCACGGCGTCCCCGCCACCCTGCGCGCCCGCAGGGCGAGGGCTGGGTGGGCGCGGTCCCAGCTCCTCTCAGCTCCTGTTCGACCCCTATCCTCGGCCCCATGGCTAGACATTCGGTCCCCGGCCGGGGTTCTGGGACCCGCTCCGGCCCCAGACCCAGGCCTCCGGGCCCCAGGCCAAGACGTCCGGACAAAGGTCCCGACTCCCGGTCCCAGCCGCGGCCCTCCAGCCCCGAATTCCATCCCCGTACCATCCGCGAACTCCCTGCACCTGCACTGTCCCTTCCTCAACCCCCGGCCTGGCCCCAATTCCCAGCCTTGCCAACGCGGCGACCCCCGCCGCGGCCCCGACCGTCGGCTCCACCCCCACATCGGGCCCCGACCTGGTCCCCATCCCAGCCCGGCCCCGGTCCCAGCGGGCCTGGCTCAGTCCCTGGCCAAGCTCCCCCATCGCTGATCTCTGTGGTCCTGAGACCCGGCCCACCCTCCCTTGCGCTGGCCCTTCCTCAGCCTACCCCAGGCCAGCCTCGAGGTGGGGAAGGGGCAACCTGGGGCCTGCCTCCTTATACCTGGGACCTGTACCTGGGGCTGTGGGAAGGGCAAAAGATCATCAGGAGAAAAGAATGACAAGAAATCGGGAAAACAGGCAAAGGAGAGCGAGCTCCCACAGCTGGTGGCAAAGTAGAGAGTGCACTGAAGGCTTTGCAAAGAATCCGTGGAAGGAGCAAAAGCCACAAAGGGAACAGCAGAGAGGAAAGCAAAGAGAGTTCAGAATCTCCATCTCTAGGATCCAAGACATCACATAGGTGGTGCGGTGCAGGAAATGTGGGAGCACTTCTGAATAGAAGGAGAGGAGAAAGATTTGCAGTGTGCAATGGCATTTATTTGGTCCATGGAAAAGAGGGGTCATGGGTTACAAGGAGAGGAGCAGGGCCCATGGTTGTAAGCCTAGCCACTCAGGAGGCTGAGATATGTGGATGGAGGTTTGAAGTCAGCCTGGACAGGAAAGTCCCATACATTTGTTGTTTTTTGATTATAGACTGGGACTCAAACTTGGTATCTGATGTGTTTTTTTTGCTCAGGAGCTGTGCTGCTTCAACCCCTCCAGGAGAATCTTAGCTTTAATTAACCGCCAAAAAGCAAGAGTGGAGCTGTGGCTCAAGTGGTAGAGCACCAGCCTTGAGTAAACAAGCTCAGGCACAGGGCCCAGTTCCTGAGTTCCATTCCCAGGATCAGCATTCCCCATCACCCCATGAGTCGGCAGAACAGGACCATCTTCCCCACGGTGAGGTCCTCCCTGGGCTAGGGCTGGAACACAAGGAGTGCATGTTGGGTGTGAGCACTAAACGGGATATTTTCAGCACTCAAGACTGACTTCTGGAAAGTGGTATTACCTGAGGAGGAAGAGGAAAGACAAGGAGCAGGGATGGCGGCTCTGACTCAGGTAAAGCTGTGTGGTGTCTCCTTCCTGTGCACAGAGCTGGCCTGGGCTCTGACTGTGCTGGTGCTTGTCTGCCTGCCATGTGTGCTCATGTCCCCCATGCCTTCCCTCAGCCCTGACCCCTCCACTGGGTGTGGGCACAGAAGAGCATCACCCACCAAGTGTTTCTGTGTGCTTGCTGAAACCTCTCTGTTGGTTTTCTTTTCAGCTTTTGGTCCCCCTCCTCACCAAGCACCCAGTCCTGCATCTTGAATTCAGGGCCTGGGTGCTGTCCTGAGCTCTTTTGCCCAAGGCTGCTGTTCTACCACTTGAGTCACAGCTCCACTTCTGGCCTTTTTGGTAGTTCATTGGAGGCAAGAGGCTCATGAACTTTTCTGTTCCGGTTGGCTTTGAACCCTGATCCTAAGATCTCGGGCTCCTGGACTGGTTAGGATTCTAGGCGTGTTCATCATACTTCCCCACTAACTCTGAAGAATGCTGGGATGTACAATTCCATGTCATTTTTTTTTTTTTTTGCTTTGGGTGTCAAATCAAAGAACTTTTACAAATTGTAAAATCCTGAAGTTTCCCTGGTGTGTTGATGCTTTGTCATGGTAGGCATTGATTATAATTCCACGTAATACTTTTTCTGAGTCCATGGATGTGTATGAAATGCTTTTGGATTTTCTCCTTGTGGACAGTTGACATTTGAGGATGTGGCGGTGGATTTCACCTGGAAGGAGTGGCGATGCCTGACCCCGGCTCAGCGCACTCTGTACAGGGATGTCATGCTGGACACCTACAGGAACCTGGTCTCCGTGGGTGAGCACACCTCCCTTCCTTGCACAAGTCGGGAATATTACTCTTGGCCTTGGTTTCCCCTGAGTGCTGCCTGGAGAGCCCCATGTTCCTTGACTAGACCTAAAGCTCCACCAACTCAGGGACAGAAACAGGCTAACGTGGCCTCCGGACTTTAATAACCTTCTTTTGTCCTGCATCCTGTGTCCCACAGCTTAAGTGAGCACCTGTGCATGTTAGCTTTTGCAGGCTTGTCTACTGTTCTTTGTTCCTTTTTTCCCTTCACCTTCTTTTCTCCACTCTTCTCATTTTCCTTTCCCTTCCCTCTCTAGATCTTTGTACCTGCTAGGCAGGTCCAATTATCACTGAGCTACATATCAAGCACTATGGCAGTCCTTCCTTTCTTCCCCTCCTCCCCTATTCCTCATAATTTTTTTTTTGAGAAAAGTTCCCTCTTGGTAGCCCTGGCTGTGCTTGAACTTGCCACTGATCCTCTAAGTGCTGGGATTATACACAGATCCCACATACTCAGCGCACGGCAGACTTTATATCCATTTATTAGTTCTTCTGACTCAGTAGTTGTTGTGTGTGGTCTGCACATTAAAGTGTACTCTGAAGTGTTCAGATGGAGGCAGTCTGCTGAATGTGTGAACTGTATTTTGCATCCATGTGTGATGTTCCCTTTTCCCATGAGTGTGGAACTAGGGATTCTGGAAAGGCCACAGCACATTGTCTTTCTATAAACAGGAGTCTCTCCTCCCAACGTGAGTGTGATTTTGCCATTGGAGCTCGAGGAAGAGCCCTGGGTAGGACAGAACCATGTGAAAACTCCAGGAGAGCCGAGTGGTTGGGAAGGCGCCAAAGGTGAGAACACAGGTAAGAGCTCAGATGTGCAGAGTTGGAGCTGGGGAACTTGGGCATGAGTGGAAGTTTTCTTTTTTGGGGGGGGGGTCCGGTTGTGGGGTCTGAACTCTGGGCCTGGGCGCTGTTCCTCAGCTCTTCAGCTCTAGGCTAGCACTCTACCACTTGAGCCACAGCGCCACTTCGACTTTTTTCTTTTTGCTTATGTGGTGCTGAGGGATCGAACCCAGGGCCTCATGCATGCAAGGCAAGAGCTCTACCACTGAGCCACCTTTCTAGCCCCTGAGTGGAAGTTTTCTGTGGAAAACCAAAGTGTCTCTGCTGTGAGCCCTAAAGGACTTTAGAATGTCCCCACTTGTGCCCTGTCCTGCAGAGTAATATGCCATTCTGTGTCCCCACTGCATTTCCTGTGTCCATTGACATGCTCTAGGCTGGCTCTCCAGCTAATTGTGGGTGTGCAGTAACCAAGTGTCTCTTTTATTCTCTGACTTCATTTCCTTCATATGCACCCCCTAGAGCTATGGCTGAACATTCCACTTCTTATATTTTGTGCCTTTTTAAAAACAGATGTTTTTGTTTGTTTTGGTCGTGGGGCTTGAACTTGGCCTGGTTGATGTCGTTAAGCTCTGCAGCTCAAGGCCAGCACTCTACCACTTTAGCCACAGGGCCACTTCCAGTTTTCTGGTGAAATATTAGAAATAAGAGTCTCACGTACTTTCCTGCCCAGGCTGGCTTTGAACCCTGATCCTCACATTTCAGCCTCCTGAGTAACTAGGATTACAGGTGTGGGCTGCCAATGCCCAGCTATAATTTTTTTCTTTGATTGGTTGTGGGGCTGAATTCTGGGCCTGGTGGCTGTCCTTGAGCTCTTCAGCTCAAGGCTAGTACTCTAACACTTGAGACACAGCACCACTTTTGGCTTTTTCTTCTTATGTAGTACTGAGGAATGCAAGCAGGGCTTCATGCAAGCAAGGCAAGCACTCTACCACTGAGCCACCTTCCAGCCCCAGTATTTTTTTTTGGTTCTGGGGCCTGAAGTTTGTCCTGGGTGCTGTCCCTTAGCTCTTCAGCTCAAGGCTAGTGCTCTATCACTTGACCCTCAGCGCCACTTCCAGCTTTTTCTGCTTATGTGGTGCTGAGGAACTCAGGGCTTCATGCATACAAGGCAAGCACTCTACAAATGAGCCATCTTCACCCCCCACCCTTTTTTTTTTGTTGGTGGTGGGGTTTGAACTCTGGGCATGGGGCTTTCCCTGAACTTTTCAGCTCAAGGCGAGCGCTCTATCACTTGAGCCACAGCACCACTTTTGGTTTTCTAATGGTTTATTGGAGATAAGAGTCTCAGGGAGTGTTCTGCTTGGGCTGGCTTGGAACAGTGATCCTTAGATCTCAGACTCCTGAGTAGTTAGGATTAGAGGCATGAGCCACCAGAGCCCAGCTAATCCTAATCCTTTTGAGTTCCTACATATTGGATTTTCTGTGCTCAGAGTTCACATGGCTTCTCTGTGCCTGTGTAATTATTTTCTATAGCATTCTCTCCTTTAGCATGAAATACTTAACTATGTGAGTAATCAGAATGGAACTTTATATCTTCCAGGTACCTCTCCTAAATATATAATTAAAGAATTACTACCTCATGCCGGCAGCTGTAGGGGAAAAATAGCCCAAAGTTATGAGGACGGAGGCACTGTTGAGTTTTCCTGCGAGGAAATCCAGAAGGCTCCACATGAGTGGGAGTGGAGTGGTGCTCAAGGCCTTGCTAAAGAGGTGCTTATGGTCCACAAAGAGGGCAGTGGCAGAGGAGTGCAGGAGGGTGGGTGTCATGCGGGGAAGCAGCCCACAAGCCCGTGGCTGGGACGGCCCCTCCAGAAGCACCTGTGCAGGCTCCCACCGTACCTGTGTGAAGGGCCAGGGGTGAGGACTGAGCTGGAGAAGTCCACCCTCGCAGGGGCCCCCATGTCCTGCCCTCAGGGAAGCCCCTCCAGTGGGAACACTCACATTGCCCATGCTTGTGATGATGTTCCGATATGTTCTCCCTTACGCACACGTACACCCAAAGCACGTATTCAGGAAAAGCCTTACAAGTGCCGAGAGTGTGGCAAGTCGTTCAGCCAGGACTCCAGCCTCACCATGCATTGGAGGACACATGCTGGGGCAAGGCCGTATTGCTGTGCCACGTGCGGGAAGGCATTCCTACAGAAATCTGGCCTCGTGTGCCACAAGAGGACACATACTGTGGAGAGGCCATATGTGTGTGGCTTGTGTGCCAAGGCCTTCTGCACGCGTGGTGAGCTGACCAAACACCAGACAGTGCACAGCGACCAGAAGCCTTACAGGTGCTCTGTGTGTGGGAAGGCGTACCGTCAGTCCTCCAGCCTTGTCATACATCGCAGGACACACACCGGGGAGAGGCCATTTGTATGTGACACGTGTGGAAAGGCGTTCACCAGTCGCAAGGACCTCACTAAGCACCAGGTGGTACACACTGGGGCGAGGCCATACTGCTGCACCCAGTGTGGCAAAACATTCACGCAGAAAGCAACGCTCGTGCGCCACCGCAGGACGCACACTGGGGAGAAGCCATACGTGTGTCCAGACTGTGGCAAAGCCTTTGCTTCCCACTCCAACCTCACAGTCCACCGCACCATCCACATGGACTTGAAGCCCTACCAGTGCACTGAGTGTGGGAAGGTATTCAGACAGAACAAGCACCTTGTGCGCCACCTCAAGACACACCAAGGAGAGGCAGAATGTGGATAATGGGATGTGTGTGATAAATGTAGCAAGATATCCAGCTGAAATTCCACCTTGACTATCCATCATAGGTTTCACTCACAAAAGAAGGCCTGCCAGGGAGTGTAACAGGGCGCTATCCATCTAGGAATGGCCTTCAGGGCTCAGTCCCCACTGAATGTAAGCATGAGGGTGACATGAAATTGCTCCCAAGGGGTTCAGGCCTGCTTTCAAGTGCAGTGCTTCCTGCTGTAATTCCAGTAGATAGTGAGTTTCAGGGCAGCCTGAGCTGTATATCATGATCATGACTTTTTTGTTGCTGGTGGTGGTGGTTTTGGGACTTGAATTTGGGTCTGGGTGCTGTCTCAGCTCAAGGTGAGCGTTCTACTACTTGAGCCACAGTACCACTTCTGGTCTTCTGAGTGGTTTATTGGAGATGTCTCATACACTTTCTGGGTTGGCTTTGAACCTCTATCCTCGGATCTCAGACTCTTCAGTAGCTAGGATTACAGGCGTGAAGCCACTGACACCCAGAATCATGACTCTTTTGTTAATAGTTTATAAGAATTGCTGTCACAGCCATGTGCCAGTGGCTCATGCCTGTAATTCAACCTACTCAGGAGGCTGAGATCTGAGGATCACGGTTCAAAGCCAACCCAGGCCAGGAAAATCTGTGAGACTCATCTCTAATTAACCACCAGAAAACCGGAAGTGGCGCTGCTGATCAAGCAATAGAGCACTAGCCTTGAGCAGAAAAGCTCAAGGATCCAAGATCAATCCCCACAATCAACAGCAACAACAAAATGCTTCCACCAAGAGCAGAACACAGGAAATTGTGATATGTACACAGCAGAGGCTCAAATGCAAGCCTCACTCAGTGGACATCAGATTTCTTTGAGGAACCCATACAGGCTGAGCACACTTACCTATTTGTGTGACGACCAGGGGATCCATCTGCTCTCTTGTTCACTGTGGACTCTTCCCTATCTATCAGCAAAAGAATTCCAAGCCGAGAATACAATGAGATATTTGCAAAGGAGGCAGGGCCATCCAGAATCAAGTTCACCAAGTCTGATGATTCTGGGCTTTGGGCCTTTAGGGCTGAGCTCTGCTGATGAAATGCCCACCTTGCAGGTTTTCCTGTGTGGGGCTTTTGAAAGGCTGGTCCCACCATCTTGTGAGGATTATTTCTATGCACACTCAGGGAAAGGTGAATCTTCCTACTGAAATCGATGAAAGGCTGTGCACAGCAGAGGGGTGGGAATGGTGTGGAGCTGGGGCATGATGTCGCCCATCATTGTGTGTCCTTCACCCTGATACTGCTCTTTAGAAGAATGCACCGCACTGACTGAACTACAAGGGCCAGAGAGAACAGCACAGCACGGTGTTCGTGGGAAAAGTGAGCACTAGGCTACTGGAGACTGGAGATGTGACAGAAGTGATGTAGGAGAATGGCGGCCTCTGCACTAAATGACCATGGCTGTCGTGTAGCAAAGACTGCTGACCCGTTTTCCAATAAGGTGAATTTACTTGCTTCTTGAGATGAAAAAGAAAACGGTTTCTAGTGTGGGGAATTTCATCAGATCTTGAATGAAAATTTTGGGGTAGCTCAGTGTCAAGCACTTCCCTAGCAGGTGCCAGACTCTGAGTTCAAACCTCAAGAACACAAAACAGAATAGCATTTTCTCAAGGATGATTAGATAGAACTGCTGCTATTTAATTTTGCTACTTCTCTATTCAGAATGTATTCCTGTGTAAGTAAATAAAATACCTTCTTTAAAAAAGTACTGAACGATTCCTGATTTTTATTTAGATAAATTTTCCTTCATTTTTGTCTAATTCTTCCTGACAGAAAGCAATGACACAGGCTCTATAAAGGTTGAGGATCTAGAATGTTCATTTGAAATCACACCTGACACAGCTTTAGGAACTTCTAAACTCTGTCCCAGTGCTGTCCACACTGAGGGTACAATGTAGTAAAACAGCAATGCCACACAAGTGGTAAAACCAGCACCCAGCACATATTTCTATATTGAAATATGTGTGGTTGCATATCTAATGTTTCCTATGAAGCAGCATTCAACATACTACATAAAAATACAATTTATAGATATTTCTAATAATAACTAGAACAATTTTTGGGTGCTGGTGGCTCACGTCTGTCATCAGAGTTACTCAGGAGGCTGAGATCTGAGGGCTGTGGTTTGAAACCAACCCAGGCAGGAGAGTTTGTGAGTGCCTGGATGTTATCCCTTAGCTATTTTGCTCAAGGCTGGTGCCCTTCCTCTTGAGTCACACCTCCACTACTAGTTCTTGCTGGTTGAGAGAAAAGATTCAGATTGTCTGCTCAGGAACCATGGTTCTCAAACCCCAACTTCCTGAGAAGAAAACATGTTAAACACCAGTACCGGCCTTAACTGAAATTTAAGGCATACTTTTGAAAAGTACCTCCTTGGAGCCAATATGGCAGAGAAGTGATAGGGAAAAACCCTAGCTGTCTATATCCAGAGATTTAGGGTCGTAACGTATACTTTTCCCCACAAGATTGAGAACAAAAAAATGTGTATACAGGGCTGGGAAGGTGTCTCAGTGGTAGAGCGCTTGCCTTGCATGCTCAAGGCCCTGGGTTCGATTCCTCAGCACCACATAAGCAAAAGAAAAGAGCCGGAAGTGGCGCTGTGGCTCAAGTGGTAGAGCGCTAGCCTTGAGCTGAAGAGCTGAGGGACGGCGCCCAGGCCCAGAGTTCAGGCCCCACGACCGGACCCCCCCAAAAAAAATGTGTATACAAATAGAGAAACAGGAACAGAAAGGAAAAATCGCTCACAACTGGTATGCTACAAGGTTGGAAAACCACAAAGCACCTTCCCCTAACCCCTCATTCAGTGCCAACAAGGCTGCTAGGCCACAAGAGTAGCACCATGGCTGACTGGGACCCCAGGACCTAAGCAGTGAGACTGCAGCATCCAGACACAGAAAACTTCCCCAGACCTGGCACCTGGCCAGGTGACACAGACCAGCAATGTGTGACTGGGACGTCCAGAACCAGAGAACTTTCATATCACTGCCATCAGCCCACAACCACCTCCAGATCACTAAGTACCTTGCCGGGGACCCTTTCCCCATGGAAGACCACTGCTAGTGGCAACCCTGAGATTAGGCTTGGACCCTTCTCTCCCACCCAAGAAGGGATACCACACTTGAAGAATACAGAGAGGCCAGAGCTCTCCACCTTCCTCCGCCCCCTGCCACCTGTTGGCTTACAGTGGAAGACCACCAGGACTCACAGTGAAAGGCACTAAGACCCTGGGTCATCCACAGCACTGACTATTGGCAGCACCAAACTTACCGGTTTGAAGTTAACACAAACTCCCGTGCTGCTTTGGAAGCCTACTCCTCCCAAAAGCTCCATGCCCAACCCAGAGGCCTGAATCCCACCCTCCATCCTCTTCCTCCCCAAGACTGGACCGGGTGCTCACATGGCAGCGGAGAGCTCACTGGCCTGGGACAAGGCCAGCATATTTCTGCAAGTGCTTGGTGGCTGGGGGACCCAGTGTGGGCTAGTTCACCCAGGGGGGGGGGCAGCCCAGGCCATGCATGGGCCACCACCTGTCAAATGCTAGCATGCCAAGTTCACAACACAGCTCTGGCAATCCCTGAGCCCAGATGCATAAATCACAATGAAAGATTGTAAGAGCCAAGTGCTGGTGGCTCACAACTGTAATCCTAGCTACTCAGGAGTCTCAGCTCTGAGAATCACAGTTTAAAGCCAGCCTGGCAAGAAAGTTTGTGAGACTCTTATCTCCAATAAACCACTCAGGAAACTGGAAATGGAGCTGTGGCTCAAGAGGTAAAGCGCTAGCCTTGAGGTGAAGAGCTGAGGGACAGCGCTCAGATCTAGAGTTCAAGCCCCATGACCAACCAAAAAAAAAGAGAAAAGAAAAGAAAGAAAAAGAAAAGAAGTTCCTCAATCTGGAGAGAAAATCCCATCCACCTGAGAGAAACACACAGAACCCCTAGTGGAAAGGATCCCTAGTAGAGAGAAGAAACCCTTTTAGACATCCAAGTAAAAAAGGATTAGACTCAATAAGCAAGGATCTTTTTTTTCTTTTTCCGGTCGTGGGGCCTGAACTCTGGGCCTGGGCACTGTCCGTCAGCTCTTCAACTCAAGGCTAGTGCTCTACCACTTGAGCCACTGAGCCACCTTCCCAGCCCAAGGAACTGATTTTAAATGCCAATAAATCAGAGAAGGAGATACATTACAATGGAAAGATAATCAGAATCACTGCAGATCTCTCCACACAAACTCTCAATGCAGGGAGAGCATGGACTGGGATAATTCAAGCCCTGAAGTACCAACTCGAGCTGTGTGGGGAAATCTGTGGGGAACACAGGTAGCAAAGATGGCCCTGAGAGGAAGTTGAGTGGGTAGAGCCGGATTTGCTTAGGTTCAGTGTGTAAACAACTCATGGAAGCTTAGGTGCATGATAAGGTGTGGCCTTTCAGTGATTGGTTGGTTCCATTTCCTCCTCTCCCATGCAGTCTTTTGCTTTAAAAAGGGGATGCTCCCTGTTAATAAACGAGTTCCTGCTTGACTTGACTCCCCGCTGCATCTGATTGTCTCCGGGGCTAAGGGAGGCTGGGGAATGAGCCAGCGACCGCACTTCACACTTACCTTTCCTCAGACCCCATCCGCCCAAAGATGGACGAAGACCCAACATCTGGCGCCAATGTGGGGCACGAAAGGAAAAGATACAGGCCGAGGCTCAGCGGTCTTTCGGGGTAAGTGAAACCGTAAGTATGGGAGGAGGAGGCAACATTAGGCCTAGAAAGAGTACAGGAGGACTTGGAAAGTAAAAAGGAAAAGGAACAGGTCAAATTCGACCAGGAACGCACTATCTGTGCATGCAGGGGTGGAGGCAGCTACTCAGGTACCCCTGATGGTCCTAGGCCCCCTATTCCCCTGATTGGAAGGGAGGTACGGCGCCCTACAAGACCTGCAAGAGGGACTTGCAAGACCCAGACCCCTACCCCATGGAGGGGCCAAGGGCTGGGGAAGTAATCTACTCGGAGACCTCCTCTGGAATGGAAGGGCCACCCAAGAGCCCAGACTCTCGGCCACAGGATTCGCTTCCCCAAGCGTATCCAGTCAATGTGGCATCAGGGGCTAACAGGCTCTTGGAATGGTATCCATGGAAAGCTAAGGATCTTAAAGAGCTCCGCCAGGCAGTGGTGGAGAATGGCCCAAACTCTCCCTGGGCCACAGCACATACAGGAGAAAGGACTAAACATTCACAAGCACATTTTCTTCAATGCTTTGCCACCTTGGGTCTACTAGCACAAGTTAAAACCTATAATGGACCCTGTTTTGTCAGTAACGCAATGTCAGAGTTTTTTGACAAATGGCATATTAATCATACTACAGGAATTCCCTATAATCCCCAAGGCCAAGCAATTATAAAAAGAAATCACCAATGTCTTAAGGGGCAATTAAAACAAAAAAGGGGAGTTAGCCCCCTATATACAGTTAACATTTTCAATTTTTCAAAAGGGGCAACTGACTGGGGACAACTGAACCCTAAGCCCCGAGTGAAAGTCAAGTGGAAGGATAAACTAACCATCCCCAAGGGCAACCGGCCCTTGAGAAGCTCTTGTGTTCTTTAACAATTACAGATGGTGATACTCTAGCTGATGGCTGTCCTGACCTTCCCAGTCCCGGCAATGGCTACGGAATCCACATCAACCTCATCGGGTGACCTGGGCAGTGATCAGCACTGGCAATGCAGAAGTCATCAATAGCATCACAAGAGAAGCTGTCCCTTCGACCTTGTGTCCTGACCTTCATTTTGATCACCACCCTATGTCATTACGTATGTACTGTTTAAAACATATTTTTGTAGGAACTATCTATTTTAATGTTACCTGCTCTAATTGTTCTTTTACTAATTGCTTGTACAACCACCTTTTGTTATGCATCCTGTAAATATGTCTAAAATCTGCTCTAGAACAAGCCCCACTTCTGGACTCTAAAGTGGCAAAGACCACTATCCCATCCCTGACTAATGTTAAAGGGCTAATGACGTTGTTGGCCTGGGAATGCTTTTGCTGATGGTTTTTCTATGCCTTCCTTGCATTATACGTGCACTGCAAAACTCTTATGAGCCAGCCAGTTACATAAGATCAAGCTCCAAGTGAATAAATTTCCCCTGAGAGGAACCGCAGCCAGAGACGGGTAAGAGGGGGTGCCAGTCTGACCAACCTAAGACAGGGCCTTCAGCTTTGCTCTGAAGAAGTTCCCGATGATGGGTAAGACAGACAAGGCGATCTACCCAACCCTAGACAGGTGGGTTCGCGTCTTTAAACAGAGACGGGGTGTTGGAGCTGACGGTTAAGTTTAAAGGTCATCTTGACCCCTGCGCTAGCTTAAAGGCATGTACAAGGAACTGGCTTACTTAAAAGACACCAGGTGCCCGGGATTGCTTTGCTATGTCTGCACAGTTTGTTTTAAATTTTACTGCTTGGGACATTTCTAACTGTGGTGGGGCTAATGTTTATTATTGTGCTAGGTGGGGATGAGAGGTAACTGGGACCGGCTCTTATGCACAAGGGACCTCCTTCCAGACTTGCCTCCAACCCCCTGCATGGCCAAATGTAATCCTGTTAAAATAACCTTTACAGAGGAAGGGAAAAAGATAACTAACTGGGAGGTGGATCTACCATTAAAACAAAAAGGGTGAATATGTGGGGAAATCTGCGGGGAACACAGGTAGCAAAGATGGCCCTGAGAGGAAGTTGAGTGGGTAGAGCCGGATTTGCTTAGGTTCAGTGTGTAAACAACTCATGGAAGCTT
>NW_012267321.1:2149321-2151618 GCF_000151885.1 Dipodomys ordii | reverse complement strand
TAGTCACTCAGGAGGCTGAGATCTGAGGATCACAGTTCAAAGCCAAGTAGAGCAGGAAAGTCTAAGAGACTCTGATCTCCAATTAACTGAACTACCAAAAAAGACAGAAGTGGAAATGTGACTCAAGTGGTAGAATAGCAGCTTTGGGCAAAAGAGCTCAGGACAGCACCCAGGCCCTGAATTCAAGACCCAGGACTGGGGAAGAAATAAAAGAGAGAACCCAAAGCTGAAAAGAACAGCAGAAAGGTTTCAGCAAGAACACAGGAACACTTGGTGGGTGATGCCCTCCTGTGCCCATGCCCAGTGGAGGGGACAGGGATGAGGAAAGGCGTGGGGGATGTGAGCACACGGCTTGCAGCACCCAGGCCAGCTCTGTGCACAGGAAGGAGACGCCACATGGCTTTACCTGAGTCACAGCTGCCATCCCTGCTCCTTGTCTTTCCTCCTCCTCCTCAGGTAATATCACTTTCCAGAAGTCAGTCTTGAGTGCTGAAAATATGCTGTTTAATGCTCACACCCAACATGCACTCCTTACGTTCCAGCCCTAGCCCAGGGAGGACCTCACCATGGGGAAGATGGGGTGGTGGGGAATGCCGGTCCTGGGGCTGGAACTCAGGACCTGGGCTCTGTGCCTGAGCTTGTTTCCTCAAGGCTGGTGCTCTACCACCTGAGGCATAGCTCCACTCTTGCTTTCTGTTGGTTAATTAGAAGAGTCTCAGGGAGGGTTGAAGAGCCAAAGTCACTGAATGAAAAAGCACCAAGTACACAGTTTGAGTCCCAGTCTGTGACCAAAAAACAAAACAAAAACAAAAAACAATCTTTCCTGTTCAGGCTGACGTCAAACCCCTCCAACCTCACATCTCAGCCTTCTGAGTGGCAAGGGTTACAACCATGAGCCCTGCTCCCTCTACTCTCCTTGTAACTAGAGACTCCTCTTTCCCATGGACCAAATGGCTCTGCCCAATTTCAAATTGTTCTCTCCTCCCTCCTGGAAGTGCTCTCTGGTTTCCTACACCCTGTTACCTATGTGATGTCTTGGATCTTTCTGGAGATGGAGATTCTGCCTTTCTCCATTTGCTTTCCTCTCTGCTCATGTCACTGAATCTTTGCAAAGATTACACCCCGTTACTACTTTGTCACCTGCTATTGGGGCTCTCTCTTCTCTTCCTGTTTTTCTGATTTTCTTTCAGTCTTTCTCCTGATGATCCATTGCCCTCACCTTCATACAGCCCCACCTACAGTTCAAGTGTAAGGAGGCAGGTCCCAGGTTCTCCTGTACCCCTCATCAGTGAGGGAAAGGATGGGGAGAGGTGGCAGTGCAGCACAGGGTAGCCTAGAGGGTGAGTTGGGGTAAGCTGAAGTGGGTAGGGGTGAGGTGAGTTGGGTATGGTTGAGGTGGGTTGAGGTTTGGTGAGGTGGGTAGGGGTGAGGTGAGGTGAGGTGAGTTGAGGTTGTTAGGACCTGCTTAGCCTAAAGGTCTTCATTTTGTGCAAACAGCCATTCTGTTGTTTATTCAGTAAACACAAGCTAACCCTGCCCTTAAAGGAACTGACTCAGCCTAGAGGAACTTACTTTGAAAAAGGAATGCAGGAAACCAGTAAGATTTGGTCAGCTAGTTCCTGAGAACAGAGAGCAGAAAACAGGGCTGTCAGACCAGTAGAGATGCCCAATCAGTGAAAAGCACATACGGAACCTCCCCATTTCTGACCAATAAAGATGAACTTCAGCTCCTGGCAGCTCTGCTCACGGTCAGCTTGTGGTGTGCGTTCTGCCCTATAAAAGCCACCAGTGAGATTGGGCAGGTGGCTCTCTCCACAGAACCAGCCCTGCCTGGTCCGTGCAGCTTTCCATGCTTGGTGAGAAATAAATCTCTAACTTTCCCTTTGTATCAGTCTGGTTTCTCTGATCAAGGACCCCGGTGAGGTGAGGACAGTAGGGGTGAGGTGAGGACAGCAGGGGTGAGGCGAGTTGGGTAGAGGTGAGTAGGGGTGAGGTGGGTAGGGGTGAGGTAAGGTGGGTAGAGGTGGGTAGGGGTGAGGTGTGGTGGATGTAGGTAGGGATGAAGTGAGGTCAGATGGGGTGGGGTGAGGTTCGGTGGGTAGGGGTGAGGAGGGTAGAGTCGGGGGACGGGTCCTGGCCGGTCCCCGCCATTGCACGAGCTTCCAGAAACCCCTAGAAGACCCCGGGGCGGGAGGAGCGGCGCCCGCTCGGGTTCCCCCGACCCCAGGTTCCGAGGTCCGCACTCGGCGCCGCCCGCAAAGCCGCGGAGCCCCGGTCACAGCGCCAACCCGCGTGGG
>NW_012267321.1:2135549-2142631 GCF_000151885.1 Dipodomys ordii | reverse complement strand
CCAAAAAAAAAAAAAGGTGTTGAGTTTACCTAACATACACATTCTCTCAGGAGTTTGTCATTCTAAGAGAGCCTGATAGTTGTTTACGAAGCAGCTAACAATGTCTCAGAGCTATTCTGGGCTGAAAACTACTATTCAAATGGACTCCTACCTCTTCTCTGAATGCTCCTTAACTTGAAGTGGGAGAGTCATACATGGCTTGACTGGGTCACAGAGGGACTGTGGCCCTGACACGAGCCTATCCAGCAGAGTGTGAGAAGAAATCCCCACTATAGCAACTGAAATTTAGACACACCGATTCTCCACAGCATTAAATATGTCAGGGAGAATTACTCTGGTCTTTGGTACAAGAATAGTTCTGGTAAGAACAGATTATACAACTCTATTACTGGCTTGGAAGGTGGCTCAATGGTAGAGTGCTTGCCTCACATGCATGAGGCCCTGGGTTCAATTCCTCAGCACCACATAAACAGAAAAAGCCAAAGTGGCGCTGTGGCTTAAGTGGTAGAGTGCTAGCCTCGAGTGAAGAGCTGAGGGATAGCACCTACTCCCAGAGTTCGGGCCCCAAGATCGACCAAAAACAATAACAAAAATGCTGTATTACCTGGAGGTGTACCTCTTAATATTCTAAGAAAAAAAAAAAACATGATTTTAGCCAGGCTCTCACCTGTAATCCTAGCTACTCAGGAGGCAGAGATCTGGAGATTGAGTTCCAGAGGCGGCCTATGCAGTAAAGACATGAGCTTCTTATCTCCAATTGACCACCAAAAGGCCAGCTGTGGCTGCTATGGTAGAGCACTAACTAGCCTTGAGCAATAAAGATCAGCGACAGGGCCTGGTACCTGAGTTCTTATTTCAGAATCTGTTTTAAAACAACTAATTATCAAAAGCAGACCAAACAGATTTTCAGAATTTCAGCAGCCAAGTACCATGACCCTCTGGTTTCCTTATCACATGAATCATACCACAGAAGTTACTGGTTTGTTCTTCTGCTGTTCTGGTGTCCATCTTAGAATTTAAACTCAGTGCCTGGGTGCTATTCCTGAGCTTTTCTTTTTAAATATTTTTTGGTCATGGAGCTTGAACTCTGGGCCTGGGCGCTGTCCCTGAGCTCTTCAGCTGAAGGCAAGCACTCTGCCACTTCAGCCACAGCACCACTTCTAGTTTTCTAGTGGTTTATTAGAAATTAAGTCTCATGGACTTTCCTACCCTGGCTGGCTTTAAACCGCAATCCTCAGATCTCAGCCTCCTAAGTAGTTAGGATTACAGGCGTGAGCCACCAGAACCCGGTGGTTTTAGAAAAAATTATTATGAAGGGGATGTTCAGAGGATGTACAGTTAAATAAGCAAGTCAGGTAATGAGTAGATTGTTACCCTTCCCTCACTCTCTCCCAGGTTTTGCCTCCTATCCTCACCCACAAGTTGTAGAGTTCATTTCCCAGTGTCCAGTGAGTAACACTGCTGCATTTGTTCACCTTTTGTTCCTCCATGTCCTCTTACTGTCCCTATTGAGGCCTTGCTTGACCAAAGTAACACCATCTTGACCAGGAGCTCACTTCACTCTTCCCCTCCTCCCTGAAGTTGCTGCATAAGAGAAAAATATTCTGCTACACTGCAGTCTGATTGGGGCAAGAGCCATGTCCTGTTTGGCTCAGAAATACCCAGATGTCTGTGTAAAGATCATGTTTTTTGTGCTGTAAATCTTAAAACAAAAAACCTGCTGTGTTTATTCTTGGAAACTTGCTTGCCTCGTAAAACACTTGATTGTGTTTTTCTTTAAAACTCCTACCTTCTGGCAGGACAGGGTCACAGTTGCAGTTCCGAGTCTGTACTGTGTCCCTGGCTGGTCAGTAGAGCTCCTCTGTAATAAAGCTTAATTCTGATCTTTGAGCTTTAAGTGGTGGACTCTTTCTCTTGACCCCACATTTAGCTGGGGGCTCGTCCGGGATAGAGCCCTTAACCATTTGGGGCAGCAGACTGTGGGTTCCAGTCCCACTGAATGGGCCCCATAAAGAAGAATCTCCTGGGAAAGCCTCCAGAGGTGAGTTTGTGTGTTTGAGATGCACTTCCTGGTTGAGAGGCCTAGAGCAGAGAGAAACTGGACCCAGTATTACTCTCTGAGACCAGGGTGGTCAAGGGATGCCTTGACCTTCTATTGATTGCCTTCTTTGGGAGGGCTAGATTATTTTCAGGGGTATCCTAATACTTTTGAATATAATCGGAGAACAAACTTTAGTAATTTCTATGCCAGTGTTTGTTTTTGCTTTTGCTTGCTGGTTTGTTGACAGGTTTAATTCTTAACATGGGACAGACATGTTAAGACTCCTCTCTGGATTTAGTTCTGCATCATTTTAGACTTTAGGAAAAGGGCAGAGGAGTCAGGAGATCATGTTTTCCCTGGTAAATTAACTTTTTTGGGGTCTGGTCGTGGGGCCTGAACTCTGGGCCTGGGCACTGTCCCTCAGCTCTTCAGCTCAAGGCTAGCGCTCTACCACTTGAACCACAGCGCCACTCCCAGCTTTTTTCTTTTTGCTTATGTGGTGCTGAGGAATCCAACCCAGGGCCTCAGGCATGCAAGGCAAGTGCTCTACCACTAAGCCACCTCCCCAGCCCCTTAACAACCTTTTGTCACCTACAATGGGCAACAATTAGAACCAGGTGGCCTTCTACAGACACTTTTAACTTGTGTAAAATTTATGCCACCCAGACTGTTATTTTTGGCCACAAGGGGCATCCTGAACCAGTCCTATATAGTGGCCTGGCGGTACTTGGTGGAAGAATCCCCCAGATGGCTCAAAGCTCACCTTCCCCCAGAGAATTGTTCCACAGCAGTTTTGGTGTTGAAATCAAAAGTGCCCCTCCCAACAGAAGTTCTACAAACCCAAGGACAGTGGCGACTTCCCACCCCCCTACCTGCACTTTGAATAATCTCACTGTGACCTATTCTCAGCTTGGCATTCTCTGGCAGGTAGAATAGAGAAGTTCACAGTGGAGAACGAGGGAGCCAATGGATCCCAGTTGTCCCGTGTAGAGGCAAGCTCTTGGCCTGGATGGTTTCAGCAAGAAGTCTTTCTCGTCTGATTGAGGCGCATATTTGAGCTTCTGCTGTGTGCATGACAAGAATTTCTGTGTTCTGCTCTTGGTGACAGCTATTCTCAAACTGTTTAGAAAAATTAGGATCTTGCTATATAGCTCAGGCTGCTCTGGAACTCTCCATCCCCTTCTGGGGTGACAGCAGGAAACAGCCCACTCAGCAGAACTCCCTGCCTGCAGTTGTCATCCTTGCTTTTATATTCTGTTGAGGAGTCCTCGGAGGCTGCACAAGGATGGATCCTGCCCTGATGCATTCACCCCAAGTTTTCTGTTGGGTCTGAAGCCTGTGATGGCTGAGTTTGGAACTTCAGCTGAACATCTGATTCCATGTGCCACCTAAGACACATGTTCTGCACAAATGTCTTCCCACATTTTGGCAGTTGCAGGGCTGGTGTGTGGACCCCAGTGGCTGCTGTGGTTGGGAGTGGGAATTTCAGGTTTGCCTCTCTCACCGCACACCTATGGCCTCTGCGACCTGCAGTGCGCAAGGTGGGTGACACGGCGGGCGGATCTCCTTGCTGCACTCCATGCACTAATGAGGCTTGCGGCCGTTGTGCACAGCCTGGTGTTTGGTGAGGGTCTGTCGTGTGCTGAATGCTTTGCTGCACATGTCACAGGCGTATGGCTTCTCCCCGGTATGCGTCCTGCGATGGGCTGCAAGACCAGAGGCATTCTTGTATGCCTTCACACACTTGTCACACCTGTACGCTTTGAGTCCAGTGTGCACAGTCTGGTGTGCATTGAGGCAGGTACGTTTGCTGAAGGCCTTGCCGCACACACTGCAGGCATATGGCTTCTCCCCGGTGTGCGTCCTGCTGTGGTCTGTGAGGTTGCTTTTCACAGTGAACGTCTTCCCGCACTCGGCACAGCGGTATGGCCTCTCCCCAGTGTGCGTCCTGTTGTGGCGCACAAGGCCACTTTTCTGCAGGAACCTCTTCCCACACTGAGCACAGCGGTGAGGTCTCTCCCCCGTGTGCAGCCTGCGATGTGTGGCAAGGCCAGAGGCGTGGTTGAATGCCTTCCCACACTCAGCACAGCTGTACGGCTTGCAGCCAGTGTGCAAGGCCTGGTGTGCTGAGAGGCTGGAGCGCAGGTTGAAGGCCTTGCTGCACACGTCACACACGAACGGCCTCTCCCCAGTGTGGGTCCTGCAGTGCACGGCCAGGCCAGAGGCTTGGCTGAATACCTTCCCACACTCGGCACAGTGGTATGGTCTCTCCCCAGTGTGCTTCCTGCTGTGGCGCACAAGCTCAGTTTTATGCGTGAACCCCTTCCCACACTGAGCACAGCGGTGAGGCCTCTCCCCAGTGTGCAACCTGCGGTGCGTGGCAAGGCCAGAAGCATGGCTGAACCCCTTCCCACACTCAGCACAGCTGTACGGCTTGCAGCCAGTGTGTAACGCCTGGTGTGCCAAAAGACTGCGGCGCAGGTTGAAGGCCTTGCTACACACACCACACACAAACGGACTCTCCCCAGTATGCATCCTGCGGTGCACGGTGAGGCTGTAGGCCCGGCTGAATGCCTTCCCGCAGTCGGCACAGCAGTACGGCCTCTCCCCAGTGTGTGTCCTACGGTGCACAGTGAGACCAGAGGCCTGGCTGAATGCCTTCCCACACTCAGCACAGTGGTGGGGCTTCGTCCCACTGTGCATGGTCTGGTGATTGGTGAGCATACAGAGCGCAACAAAGGTCTTGCCACACTCGCCACACCGGTATGGCTTCTCCCCACTGTGTATCCGGCAGTGAACAGCAAGGCTGGACATGAGGCTGAACTCCTTCCCACACTCTGCACAGACGTAGGGCTTCTCGCCACTATGGCATCGCTCATGATCCAAGAGACAGTAACGTCTAGAGAAAGCCTTCCCACACTGTGTGCAGAGGTATGGCTTTGAGCTGTTATGGCTCCGTTGCTCGTGATCCAGGAGACGGGAACATATGCAGAAAGCCTTCCCACACTTAGCACAGCAGTGCAACTTCTCCACAGTGTGGATCCGCCTGTGATGCTTCAGGGAACAAGGCTGACTTCCGGATATTTCTCCATGACCGCTGCCTGCTTTTAGGGGTAATTCTTTAATTACACAGCCAGGAGAGGTACCTGCAAGATATAAAATGCCCATCTAATTAATCAGAGTTAAGTATTTCACCCTGAAAGAGAATACCACAGGCAAAGCTCTCTCTCTCTTTCTTTCTCTCTGTCTCTCTCTCTCTCTCTCTCTCTCTCACACACACACACACACACACACACCTGAGCCATATGAATGCTGAGAACCATAAAATACAATATTTATGAACACAAAAGGAATAGGACTCTTTCATTGGAAAGTAGATTATTAAGAGAAGGTAAGCCTTGTTACAACCTATGAGTAAAACATGCATCCTGGAGACAGAACTCATCAAGAAGACAGAACTCCCACCCCCACCCAACACACCTAACTGCCAAAAGACATATGGTTACATTATAAGCAAACAGAAAAAAAAGCCTATTTGCAACATATTGACTATGCACAAATAAATGCCATACATCACACAATATGTTGTAATGATTCAGAGCCAAAAGCGGTTTACAGAATGAATTAACAGGTAAATTTGAATTGCAAAGCAGAGGTGAGAAAAAGGTAAGAACACAATCCAACAATGCCAGGAAAAAAACCCAAGACAAAAACACCTGCAATATATACAATAAGCTGCCTACACCCACACACAGCAAACAGAATTTAACCTTAACAGGAGATGTGTGGCACAATGCATGCTGACTACATTTAGATGCTAGTCAAATTCCTCAAAGAAAAACAAAAGAGCGGGCTGGGATGTAGCTCAGTGGCAAAGCGCTTGCCTAGCAAGTGCAACGTCCTGGGTTTGGTCCCCAGTACCAAAAAAGAAAAAAAAAAAAAGAAAAACAAAAGAGCAAGCCATGATAGAATGAAAAAGTAATTCCCTTTAAAATTAAAAAAAAAAAAAGCCAGCCCAGGAAAGAAAGTCTGTGAGGCTCTTATCTCCATTAAACTACTCAGAAGAGACACCCGGGTACTGCACACCCACCATTAGCTGGAGAGTCAGCATGGGACTGCTTCAAAGCACACAGGAAATGTAGTGGAGACACAGAATGGCATATTACTCTGGGCACAAATGGACACATTCTAAAGTCCTTTAGGGCTCACAGCAGAGACACTTTGGTTTTCCTACAGAAAACTTCCACTTGTGCCCAGGTTCCCCAGCTCCCTCTCTGCACATCTGAGCTCTTACCTGCACTCACGCTTTTGGCCCCTTCCCAACCATTCAGCTCTCCTGGAGTTGTCACATGGCTCTTTGCCACCCAGGGATCTTCCTGAAACTCCAATGGCAAAATCACACTCATGCTGGGAGGGGAGACTCCTGTTTATAGAAAGACAAACGCGCTGTGGCCTTTCCAGAATCCCCAGTCCCACACTTAGGGGAAAAGGGGACATCACACATGGATGCAAAATACAGTTCACATATTCAGCAGACTGCTTTCATCTGAACACTTCAGAGCACACTTTAATGTGCAGACAGCACACAACAACTACTGAGTCAGAAGGAGGAGGAAATGGATACAAAGTCTGCCATGCGCTGAGTGTGGTGTCATCTGTGTGTCATCCCAGCACTTAGAAGTTCAGGGGCAAGTTCAAGGCCAGCCAGGGCTACAAAGTGGGAACTTTTCTCAAAAAAAAAAAATGAGAAAGAGGAGGAAGATAACAGTTGGTGTGTGGGTCTATCATAGTGGTTGAAATGAAGCTCAGTGATGAGAGGACCTGTCTAGCGTGTACAAAGGAAAAAGGGAAGAGTGGAAAAAGGAAGGGAAGAAGGGGAAGGGAGGGCTGGGAAGGTGGCTCAGTGGAAGAGTGCTTGTCTTGCATACATGAGGCCCTGGGTTCATTCCTCAGCACCACATAAGCAGAAAAAGCTGGAAGTGGCGCTGTGGCTTAAGTGGTAGAGCACTAGCCTTGAGCTGAAGAGCTGAGGGACAGCGCC
>NW_012267321.1:2125071-2135499 GCF_000151885.1 Dipodomys ordii | reverse complement strand
GCCCTGAGAGGAAGTTGAGTGGGTAGAGCCGGATTTGCTTAGGTTCAGTGTGTAAACAACTCATGGAAGCTTAGGTGCATGATAAGGTGTGGCCTGGCCTTTCAGTGATTGGCTGGTTCCATTTCCTCCCCTCCCATGCAGTCTTTTGCTTTAAAAAGGGGATGCTCCCTGTTAATAAACGAGTTCCTGCTTGACTTGACTCCCCGCTGCATCTGATTGTCTCCTGGGCTAAGGGAGGCTGGGAACGGGCCAGCGGCCTTACCTTTCCTCGGACCCCGTCCGTCCAAAGACGGACGAAGACCCAACAGAGCTGGTGTATCTACTGAAGCTATCATTTATATTTGATGGTGAAACTAAAACTGCCCATGATAAAACTTAAAGGAATTCATCAACATTAAACCAGCATAACAAAGAATACTAAAGGAAAGTACACAATCTGAAAAAAGCATCCGAAGTCCAGGAAACATATCAAAAGCCCATAGAAGACCTATTTAGTAAGGATAGGAAAAGTAGCAAAATACAAGAAATGAAAAGGCAGGAAACATGACACATATCTCTATAATAATTAAACATTAATGGATTCCAATCCCCAATCAATATAAAAAGAGCAGGAGACTGGATCAAACAAAAAACAAAACAATATCCATCCATTTATATTCTCCAAGACATTCAGATCCATCAACCTCCAAGTGAAGGATGGAAAATGAGCTTCCATGCAAATGTATCTGCAACAAGGCAGGAGAGCCATAATGAAATCTGATAAAATAGAGCTTTTATTAAAATCAGTACTGAGAGACAAGGAGGTCATGACATATTAATAAAGGAAATGATCCATCAAGAGTCAATTACAGAGGCTGGGAAGGAGGCTCAGTGGTAGAGCGCTTGCCTTGCATGCATGAGGCCCTGGGTTCAATTCCTCAGCACCACATAAGCTAAAAGAAAAAAGCCGGAAGTGGTGCTGTGGTAGAGCGCTAGCCTTGAGCTGAAGAGCTGAGGGACAGCACCCAGGCGCAGAGTTCAGGCCCCACAACTGGCTCCCTCACCTCCCAAAAAAAAAAGAGTCAATCACAGAGGTCAATATCTATGCACCAAATAATGGGGAACCTAAATACCTCTAAAAAATAACTTTGGACTTCCAGAACAGAATAGACCAAGAGATTTTAATACCCCACTCTCACCAAAGGACAGGTCAACCAAACAAAAGATAAGCAAAGGAGTCTGTGAACTAAATGACACCATAACCCAAATGGACTTAAGAGACATCTACAGAGTTCTCCATCCAACAAGGGCCCAATTCACATTCTTCAAAACAGATCATATCATAGGACACACAAAGAACCCAAACAAATATAAGAGGATTGACACAATTCCTTGCATCCTACCTGACTGCAGTGGAATGAAACCCATTCTCAACAACAAAATATACTGCAGAAATTACTCAAGCACATGGACAGCAAATAAAACAAGATGGAATAAAACCCTGATCACAGAAGAAATAGATAATGACACAATTGTAAGGTTCAGTCTGTGAAGCAGCTGGATGGACTGTGGTCATTTTCAATCATGGGGTGTTTTGATCAGTTTTAGAGCTTTCTGTTTTTGTTCTGCAACTCTCTTCTCTCTACTCTATTCATATACATATGTAATCTGGAGAATACAATGTAATATAATTTACTTTATACATTATATAAAATATCCATACCAGTTGCCATTTATTGTAACCTGAGTCCCAACTAGTCACCTGTGTGTTTTTGCAGAGATTGTAGCCATGTCCAAGGGCAGTTGCTAGCATCTTCCTCCTCCTGCATGTCTTGGAAATCCTCTCCCCATATTTAGTGTCACCCCATTTCTTTTCTAGAAAGGTCAGGAGGTTGTGGCTGTCTGAGCTGTGGCTTCCTCTGGGAAGCAGTGACTGCATGGGTCGTGCCAGTGCCACATGGGGTCACCCACAGGGTTTCCTGCTCCCTGTGTGGGACGCTGGTGCCCCAGGGATCCTGGACACGAGCTGCACAAAGTCCGCAGTAATCACCTCACAGATGCTAGCAGGTTTACTTAATTGTCACCTGGGAAAAGACTTCCAAAAAAGTTCTGGGCTCCTGAAGTCTGCACGTTGCCAGTACAGACAAGAGGAGAGGAAGTCAGCTCCCACCGCACCCCGCACCCTGAACTCTGGGCCTGGGTGCTGACCCTCAGCTCTTCAGCACAAGGCTAACACTCTACCACTTGAGCCACAGAGCCACTTCTGACTTTTTCTGCTTATGTGGTGCTCAGGAATCAAACCCAGGGCCTCATGCATGCAAGGCAAGCACTCTACCACTGGGCCACCTTCCCAACACTTACGGATATTTCTGAGTAATTAATTGGAGATAAGAGTCTCACAGACTTTCCTTTGCAGGCTGGCTTTGAACTGGAATTCTCAGATATCAGCCTCCAGAGTAGATAGGATTATAGGCACCCAGCTGAACTTACATCTTCATCGCAGCATTGAGTCACAAGACACAGGGACACAAAGTATGGACACCAAAACAGATGGATGGAGAAAATACTTCCAAGGGACAACATCTTGAAGATAAAATGTGACTACATCCAATCAAGCACTGAAGAAACATTCCCTATCCAGGATGCAATGAAGGTAGAAATATCAAATAAGAGAATAAAGTAATAGAATTTTTTTCTGGTGGGGCTGGTATTTGTGGACATTTTCCCCATAGTCTTCAATGTCTTTGCCTCACGAAGCATAACGTGATTCTGAAATTGCGCTTCATTGTCATGTTTAATATTCCTATGCAACCACATCTTGCAATATAAAAACCTGTGCTGGGCTCTGGTTTCACATGTGCCATTGCTATTTTATCTACACGAACCCTAATGGTGTGGAGAAGAGCACTGGGGACAAAGAATTTCTGGGGAAAATTTGATAGAAATGAAATAAAACTCATCTGGATAGAAATCGTCAATTGCTCAGTAATTCTTTTTTTTTTAAAAGGTTATTTTATGGACTAAAGCATGGACACACTGTGAAAAGAGCAGCAGCAAAGTTTAACTGGAGCAGTTCTGTATAACCATCCTCAAGAAAATGCTATTCTGCTTGTATGTGTCCTGAGGTTTAAACTCAAGAGCCTGGCAGCTGCTGGGAAAGTCTCCAACACTGAGTGACCCTAAAGTTCTTGTTCCACATCAGATTACTGAAGTAACAGGCCGTAGACAAAGACCACCAGGGAGCCATCGCCGATGTATAGTCATTAGCGGTTATAGGATAGGATAAATCATACATAGCAAGCATATTATAGGTTGGGGTAGATGGGGCCAATCACAGGAATGCTGAAGGTGCTATTCCTGGACTATTCCCTGTCCTAAATTGCGTCCTGACAGAGTTGGGAGGTAACTGGTCAGGGCAGTCTGAAATTTCTGGGCAGATCAGGACGGTCTGATTTCTTAGTTATTTTTACTGTTACATTTTCTTGGAACATGAACTGACACTCGTTTTCCAGATAACAGATGTTTTCCTTAGAGTTTCTGAAATCACTGCCAACTTATTTTGGCCTCTCACTTACATTCTCGACTTTTTTTTTTTTTTTTTGCCAGTCCTAGGCTTGAACTCAGGGCCTAGGCACTGTCCTTGAGATTCTTGTGTTCAAGTGTAGCAGTCTACCTCTTGAGCCAGAGGAACCAGTTCCATTTTTTTCTGTGTATGTGGTAGCGAGGAATCGAACTCAGGGCTTCATGCATGCTAGGCAAGCCCTCTACCACTAAACGACATTCCCAGCCCCAAATTCTCTACTTTTGAAATACTTGTTTCATGTCAAAATCAAGATGAATTCGTCTTCTTAGACAACCAGTCAGTAGTCTTTGCTACACAACAGCCACAGTCATTGTGTGCAGGGACCGCCATTCTGCATCAC
Source organism: Dipodomys ordii (assembly GCF_000151885.1). NCBI lineage: Eukaryota > Metazoa > Chordata > Mammalia > Rodentia > Heteromyidae > Dipodomys > Dipodomys ordii. The sequence goes on along the minus strand of NW_012267321.1, from coordinate 2,131,597 downwards.
CTTGGTCACATCCAATCTTCCTTGCGTTCATGATCCATGGAGAATAAGTCTTTAACGGCTACGCAGGCAACGCGTGGATGACTCACGCCTTGCTGCTGTCTGGCAGGGCTTCTTTTGGGTGTGAAGCCTGCGATGGCACGTGAAGTTAGAGCGCCGGCTGCACACCATGCCGCATATGTCACATTCGTACGGGCCCTCACTGATGTGGATCTGTTGGTGGCGCACCAGATTCGTCTTCCGGGAAAATGCCTTCCCGCACTCTGTACACTGGTGGGGCTTATGTCCTGTGTGGATGGCAAGGTGGCTGCGGCGTTCTGTCTGGGATTTAAAGGCTTTCCCGCACTCACTGCACACGAACGGTCTCTCCCCGGTGTGTGTCCTCTGGTGGCGCGCCAGGTCATTTTTCTGTGCAAATGCCTTCCCGCACTGGGTGCAGCGGTGCGGCTTCTCTCCGGTGTGCGTCCTGCGGTGCATGAGTAGGGCGCCAGGGTAGCCAAACACCTTCCCACAATCCTCACACTTATGTGGCTTGCATCCAATGTGAACAGCCTTGTGTGCTTCACGGGATCCACGCATGAAGGCCTTGCCACACACACTCTGGAATGGCTTGTCTCCAGTGTGCATCCTGCTATGCCGGAGGTGGCTGGAGCTGTAGCTGAACGCCTTGCCGGACTTGGCGCACTTCTGGGGCTTGTGTCCAGTGTGCATAGCCTGGTGTGCTGCGAGAGTAGCAGGCACTCGGAAGGCCTTGCCACACTTTTCACACACATATGGCTTCTCCCCAGTGTGTATCATGCGGTGCACAGTGAGCCTGTTGGCCTTGCAGAACGTCTTCCCGCACTCCAAACAAGAATAGGGCTTCACATCACTATGGCTTCGCTTGTGAACCAAGAGACGAGAACGTGTGGAGAAAGACTTCCAGCACATGGTGCAGTGGTGCAGCTTCTCCCTAGTGTGGCTCAGCCGGTGCCGCTCCAGGACTGAGGGGTATCTGAACACCTTCCCACACTCCCCACATTTGTGATGCTTTCTCCGAGTGCGTGCTTTAGGTGTTTGTGAGGGCAAGAAAGAACAAATGGAGGCGTTATCACCTGCAGGGACGATGTGCATGTTCCCACTGGAGGGGCTCTCCCAAGGGCGAGACATGGGGGCCCCTGCCAGGGCGGATTTCTCCACCTCAGTCTTCACCCCTGGCCCTTCACAAAGGTAGGGCGGGAGCCCGCGCAGGTACTCCTGGAGGGGCTGTTCAGGCACAGGCTCGTGGGCTGCTTTCCCACATGACCCCCACCCTCCTGTTCTCCACCACTGCCTCTTCTCTGTCGACCACAAGCACCCCTTTAGCAGAAGACATTCTGTAAGTCCACCCCTTCAGCGCCGCTCCACTCCCACTCCCACTCCCACTCACGCGGAGCTTTCTGGACTTCTTCCCAGGAAAACTCGTCAGTGCCTTCGTAGTCATGACTTTGGGATATTTCTCCCCTACCGCTGCCCGCACTGGGTGGCAATTCTTTAATTACATATCTAGGAGAGGTATCTGCAAAGATACAAAGTTCCCATCTGATTAATCACACAGTTAAGCATTTCACACTGAGAGAGAACAAATATTAGACACATAGCAAATAGTAGACACACACTGAGGAGCCCTTTGAACTCTGAGAAACATAAAATCCAACACTTAGGAACACAAAAGGAAGAGGATTCTTTCATTGGAAAGTCAATCATATGGAATCCAAATTAAGAGAAGGTAAGCTGGGAATGGTGGCTCACAGCTGTAAACCTAGCTACTCAAGTGCCTGACATCTGAGGATCACAGTTCAAAGCCAGCCTGGGCAAGAAAGTCCGTGAGACTCTTAGCTCAATAAATCACTAAAAAAAGCCAGAATTGCAGTTATGCCTCAAACTGGTAGAGTACTAGCCTTGAGTGAATGAGCTCAAGGACACAATCCAGGCCCATAGTTCAAGCCCCATGACCGACCCCCCCCACCCCAAAAAAACCCAAACAAACAGAGAAGATAAGCTGCATTTCAAACATGCATCCTAATCAAGTTGAGCGGAGAGGAACACAGGACATTCTTCCTTGGGACCCATGGAACACCTCACTACCAAAAACTATATGGTGATTATCATAACCAAAGAGAAAAGAAATGCTATCTATACCACACTATGTACAAATAAACGCCACGTATCACCCAGTATATTGTAATGATTCACAGCCCACAACACATTACAGCCAAATTAACAGGCAATATCCAATTGCAAAGCAGAGGTGGGTAATTCAGTACAATCAAAGAAAAGAAACAAAAACAATGGAATATGTGCTTTAAATTGCCTACAGGCACTCACAGCAGACTGTAATATGAACAGGAGATATCTAGCACTTATATTACACAATACAGGCTGATTACACTTTGGTACTAGGCAAGTTACCAAAAAAAGAAACAGTAACCCAGGATAAAATAAACAAATCCTAGCCGGGCGCTGGTGGCTCACGCCTGTAATCCTAGCTACTCAGGAGGCTGAGATCTGAGGGTCATGGTTCAAAGCCAGCCCCGGCAGGAGAGACCGTGAGACTCCTATCTCCAATAAACCACCAGAAAACCGGAAGTGGCTCTGTAGCTCAAGTGGTAGAGCGCTCGCCTTGAGCTGAAGAGCTGAAGGACAGCGCCCAGGCCCAGAGTTCAAGCCTCACGACCGACAAAAAAATAAAATAAACAAATCCTTTCCCCTTTAAAAAGAAAACAAGAGGGCTGGGAAGGTGGCTCAGTGGTAGAGCCCTTGCCTTGCATGCCTGAGGCCCTGGGTTCGATTCCTCAGCACCACATAAGCAAAAAGAAAAGCTGGAAGTGGCGCTGTGGCTTAAGTGGTAGAGCACTAGCCTTGAGCTGAAGAGCTGAGGGACAGCGCCCAGACCCAGAGTTCAGGCCCCACAGCCAAAAAAAAAAAAAAAAGAAGGGGAAGGGAAAAAAGGAACAAAGAAGAGCAGAGAGAAGCCTGCCATAGCTGACATGCACATCAGCTTCCTTAAGCTGTGGGACACGGAAATGCACCACAGGAGCAGAACAAAGGATGGGTGTGAAAGTCCTTAGGCTACTTTAGTACATTTCTGTCTTGGAGTCCACAGGGGTCTCTCTAGTCATTCAGGGGAAAAGAAAGAAAAGAATCCCAACTTTTCCTCACCCACAGAGACCAGGTTCCCATAGGTGTCCAGCATGACGTCCCTGTACAGAGTGCGCTGAGCCTGGGTCAGGCACCGCCACTCCTCCTGGGTGAAATCCACCGCCACATCCTCAAATGTCAACTGTCCACAAGGAGAAAATCCAAAAGCATTTCATACACACATGCATGGACTCAGAAAAAGTATTACATGGAATTATAATCAATGCCTACCATGACAAAGCAATCAACACACCAGGGACAGAAGGAAGCTTCAGGATGTTAGGTTGTAATGGTGTCTTTGATATGACACCAAAAGGAAAACAACTATGTGGAATTGTACATCCCTGCATTCTTCTGAGAAAAGTGACGACATATGAGGAGCTGTGTTAAAAGGACCCAGATAAACATGAGGGGCTCTTGCCTGGAATCATAGACTCTCAGGAGGCTGAGATCTGAGGATCAAGGTTCAAAGCCAACTGAAAGTGTATGAGACTCTTATCTCCAATTAAGTTATACCTGAAGTATTAGAGCACCAGGCTTGAGCAAAACAGCTCAAGACAGCACCCAGGTCCTGAATTCAAGCCCAGGGTTGGGGGGGAGAGATAGGGGGGAGGAGAGAGGAGAGAGAGAGAGAGATCCCAACGTTTACAACAAAACCAGCAGTGAGGTTTCAGCAAGGACACAGGAGTACTTGGTGGGTGATGCCCTCCTGTGCCCACGCCCAGTGGAGGGGACACGGCTGAGGGAAGGCATGGGGGACATGAGCACACGTGGCAGGCAGGAACCAGCAGAGTCAGCGCCCAGGCCAGCTCTGTACACAGGAAGGAGATGCCACATGGCTTTACCTGAGTCATAGCCACCATCCCTGCTCCTTGTCTTTCCTCTTCCTCGTCCTTGGGCTTCCTTTGCAGGTATTATCACTTTCAGAAGTCAGTCCTGAGTGCTGAAAATATCCCATTTAATGCTCACACCCAACACATACTCCCTGTGCCCTGGCTGGGCAGGGAGGACCTCACTGTGGGATGAAAGTCCTGTGCTGCCCACTCATGGGGTGGTGGGGAATGCCAGTCCTGGGGCTGGAACTCAGGACTGGGGCTCTGTGCCTGAGCTTGTTTCCTCAAGGCTGGTGCTCTACCACTTGAGCCACAGATCCACTCTGGCTTTCTATTGGTTAATTAGAAGTAAGAGTCTCAGGGAGGGTTGAAGAGCCGAAGTCACTGAATGAAAATGCACCAAGTACACAGTTTGAGTCCCATCTGTGACCAAAAAACAAAACAAAACAAAACAAAAACCAATCTTTCCTGTTCAGGCTGACTTCACTAACCTCCATCCTCACATCTCAGCCTCCTGAGTGGCTAGGGTTACAACCATGGACCCTGCTCCCTCTACTCTCCTTGTAACCCATGACCCCTCTTTCCCTCAGACCAATGGCTTGCAGAATTTCAAATAGTTCTCTTCTCCTCCCACCTGGAAGTGCTCCCGCATTTCTTGCACCCGCCACCTATGTGAGGTCTTGCATCCTTCTGGAGAAGGACATTCCGCATCTCTATTTGCTTTCCTCTCTGTTCATGCCATTGAACATGCAAAGCCTGCACCCCATTACTACTTTGCCCCCTGCTGTGGGGGCACTCTCTTCTCTTCCTGTTTTCCAAATTTCCTCTCAGTCCTTCTCCTGATGATCCTTTGCCCTCACCTTCCCACAGCCTTCCTACAGGTCAAGTGCAAGGAAGCAGGCCCCAGGTTTTCCTGTACCCCTCATCAGGGATAGGATGGGGAGGGGTAGCAGTGTAGCACAGGGCAGGGTAGAGGGTGAGGTCTGGTGGGGTGGGTGAGGTGGGTAGGGATGAGGTAAGGTGTGGTGAGGTAGTGTGGGTAGGGCTGAGTAAGGGTGAGGTGGGTGAAGAGTTAAAGTAACTCCATTTTGAGGCAGGAGCCATTCTGTCATTTATGTTGAATTATGAGTGACCCAGAGAAAACAAATTCCAGGAAATGACCTGTCTGTGTTGAAGTTAGCCAGAGCTCACATAAATCCCAAGGACAGAGTTATCTGTGGCCACAAACTTCCCTCACTTCACAGATAGCCCAAATGGTCTGATAACCCCCTATCACCCTAGAATGTCCTGTTAACACATCTGGTTGTGTAACTTTGTGGTTTTTGCCTTTATAAGCCCTGTGAAGGGCTGGGAAGGTGGCTCAGTGGTAGAGTACTTTCCTTGCATGCATGAGGTCCTGGGTTGGATTCCTCAGCACCACATAAGCAAAAACAAAAAAGCTGGAAGTGGCGCTGTGGCTCAAGTGGTAGAGCGCTAGCCTTGAGCTGAAGAGCTGAGGGACAGTGCCCAGGCCCAGAGTTCAGACCCACGACTGGACCCCCCCCCAAAAAAAAACCAAAACCAAAAAAACGCTCTGTGAGAGACCCAGGAATACCGAGAAATACACACGTTCGTATACACATGCGTATGTTCACATTTATGACACTACCAATAAAGGAGAAAAATGAGGATGATAAAAAAAAAAACAGGGCTGGGATGTAGCTCAGTGGCAAAGCGCTTGCCTAGCAAGTGCAACGTCCTGGGTTCGATCCCCAGTACCAAAAGAAAAAAAAAAGAAAAAAAAAACACGTTGTGAAATTTCAGCTCGGGGCTGTCCTCCTAAGCTCCGCTGTGTTGGTGGGTAGCTGTGTTGGTGGGTAGGACGAGGCCCGAGTTGCAGCCCGCAGCTCAGCCTGAATAAAGCCTTGCTTTTGCATTTCGGAACGTCTGACTCTCGGTGGTCTTTTTGGTGGTGGTCCTGCGGCGTAGACATTACAGTGGGTAGGCATGAGCTTAGGATGGTAGGGGTGAGGTGGGTAGGGTTGGGGTGAGGTAGGTGGGGTGGGTAGGGGTGAGGTGAGGTTGGGTGGATAGGGGTGAGGTGGGTAGAGTTCGGAGGGGCCCTGGCCCGTCCCTGCTGCGCGAGCTCCCAGACGTCCCTAGAAGACCCCGGGGCGGAAGGAGCAGCCGACGCCCGTTCGCGCTCCGCCGACCCAGCCGCGGAGCCGGGGAGCCCCAGTCACCGCGCCCGCCCGCGTGGGGTCCGCGAGCCCCGCCGGCCGCGACGCGGGGCCGCTTCGGGTCCGGCACCGAGGGCCCCGGAGGAAGTTTTCCTGCCGGGGACCTCGGACCTGAGCCTCGGGGTGCGCCGGGGGTCTGCGCCCGGAGACCCTCAGCTCGTTACGGGGTCCCAGAAGGGGGGGATCGGGCCCGGAGCAGGGGCGAGAGACCGGAGGCCCGCGTCGGGTCGGAGCCGGAGCGGGGCCGCGGCTGGGAGGAGCAGAAGCGGGGACCGAGGGCCGTGTGGCCGCGCCCACCCCACCCTCCCCGCGAGCAGC
>NW_012267321.1:2122695-2125021 GCF_000151885.1 Dipodomys ordii | reverse complement strand
TGACTGGACCCAAAAAAAAAAGACCTGACCCATAAAACACAGAGGTTGTAATCTGGCTCCAACTGGTGATACCACATGCTTATGGTAAACCCTGCCTTTTGCACATGCTTACGGTAAACTCCACCTATTGGCCACCTGTATGTGGTCTGGTATGATCATACATTCCTTTATATGTGTTACAATCCCATTAGTCACCTGAGTGTGACCAGGCTCAAACTCATGGATTTTGCCTTTAAAAACCAAAGAATGGGGGCCGCTCAGGGTTGCAGTATCAGCTCCCGAGCCTGTGCTGCAGCCCTGGCTGGTCAGCGTAGGAACCTTCTCAATAAAGTTGCGTCTATATTAACAATTTAGTTGAGGTGGGCTCTGTCACTCCTGATGACTAGGTGGGCTTGCCTGCCTGAGTAGGGGTCTTCCTATTACAGATGCATTGGGAATAGATTGGAATACTATTAGAGTTTATATATAGTAGGATACTATATAATAGGAATAGTAGTATAGAGTAGGAAAAGTTTGAGTCTTCAATAATATTTTTTGTGAGATAACAAATCAGTCTTTGGGAAGGTGGCTCAGTGGTAGAGTGCTTGCCTTGCATGCCTGAGGCCCTGGGTTTGATTCCTCAGCACCAAATAAGCAAAAAGAAAAAAGCTGGAAGGGGTGCTGTGGCTCAAGTGGTAGAGAGCTAGCCTTGATCTGAAGAGCTGAGGGACAGCACCCAGGCCCATAGTTCAGGCCCCACAACCGGCCTCCCCCCCAAAAAATCAGTCTTTCCAGTCACCAGTAAACACTGAAAGCTAATCCTCTTTAAAGATTATAAATGTATCTTAAACCTGCAGTTCATACTGTGAAACTGGGGGTGCTGAGTTCTAAGGTCCCAGGGTAAGAAGGTGTAATAAGCTTAATCAGATGTAATTGATAGGACTTTCGTGGGTGTATAATCTGTGTTTTAATGAGGTATCACATACCAGGTGCACGGGTGTTTAATTTGTTGTATTTAATTTTAATTAATTCCTCTTAGTAGGAAAAGGGGTTTAATGTTTGAACTTTGATTTTATTTTGTGTTTTTTTTGGGGGGTCCATTCGTGGGCCTGAACTCTGGGTCTGAGTGCTGTCCCTCAGCTCTTCAGCTCAAGGCTAGCACTCTACCACTTGGGCCACAGCGCCACTTCCGGCTTTTTTCTTTTTGCTTATGTGGGACTGAGGAATCGAACCCAGGGCCTCATGCATGTAAGGCAAGTGCTCTACCACTGAGCCACCTTCCCAGCCCGAATGTTTGAACTTTGAATGTCAATAAATGAATTAAGAACCTAGCACTAAATTCTCACTTTTTTCTTTTTAGACAATTCTAAAGTTAGTTGTTCTTTTGTGGGTTATGAGGCTTGAACTCTGGGTCTGGGCACTATCCCTGAGCTTTTTTTTTTTTTTGGGTCTGGTCTGGTCATGGGGCCTGAACTCTGGGCCTGGGCGCTGTCCCTCAGCTCTTCAGCTCAAGGTTAGCACTCTACCACTTGAGCCACAGTGCCACTTCTGGCTTTTTTCTTTTTGCTTATGTGGGACTGAGGAATCGAACCCAGGGCCTCAGGCATGCAAGGCAAGCTCTCTACCACTGAGCCACCTTCCCAGCCCCTATCCCTGAGCTCTTTATCTCAAGACTAGTGCTCTATCACGTGAGCCACAGCGGCACTTCCAGAGTTCTGGTGGTTTATTGCAGATAAGAGTCTTATGGACTTTCCTGACAGGACAGGTTTTGAACTGCGATCCTCAGATCCCAGCCTCCTGAGTAGCTAGGATTACAGGCATGAGCCACAGGTGCCTGGCTTCAGACAATGCTGGGGTACAAAGAAGAATCAGGGTCTCCCCTAGTTTAGCCATTCTCCCATAAGCTGGGGCCAACCAGAGGGAAGACCTCTAGTCTCAGGGTTCCGGGCTGGAAGAAGTGTGGGTGAGGAGGCAGAAATTCTCCCATCACAGTGAGGAGGCTGGGCTGGGAAGGTGGCTCAGTGGTAGAGCACTTGCCTTGCATGCTCGAGGCCCTGAGTTCGATTCCTCAGCACCACATAAGAAAAAAGCCAGAAGTGGCGCTGTGGCTCAAGTGGTAGAGCCCCAGCCTTGACCTGAAAAGCTGAGGGACAGCGCCCAGGCCCAGAGTTTAGGCCCCACGACCGGACCTCCCCCCCCCAAAAAAAAAGAAAGAAGAAAGTAGTACCATTTGGGGGCTGGCAAGTTGGCTCAGTGTTAGAGCACTTGCCTTGCATGCCTGAGGCCCTGGGTTCGATTCCTCAGTACCACATAAGCAAAAAGAAAAAAGCTGGAAGTGGCGATGTGA
>NW_012267321.1:2107630-2122645 GCF_000151885.1 Dipodomys ordii | reverse complement strand
GGACGTCAGGGAGGACCGACCGGCGAGCCGGGCCGCCGGGCAGGAGGGCCGCGCTGGGCTCCGGGGACCCCTACCCCGCCGTGGGGGCTGCGGACACCGGGACGCAGACTTACTCTTGCCTGAGAGACTCCTGGTCCGCACCGCGATCTCCCCTTACGCCACGTGTTTCCTGTTTTGAGGGGAGTTGCGCGCGCAGCGAGAGAGAAACGTGGGAGTGGGCGGGGCAGACACCAGAGAGGACTTGAGCAGGTGGTCCGGGCCATAAGGGGGCGTGGCGAGGGGGGGCGAGAGCCTGGCCTGGGCGAGAAACGGGAGTGGGCGGGGACTGAGCGAAGCCAGAAAAGAATGATTTGGGGCGGAGCCAGGTCTAGGCAAGAAATATGGAGTGGGCGGAGCCCTGCTTAGAGTGACAGTGGCAGGGGTGGAGCTAGGGGCGGGGTCAGATGCTGAGGGGAGTCCTTGGTGTTGGTGGGTGTGGCTATGGTGGGGGGCGGGGCCAGGAACCAGGCCCTCTCTCTCCTCAAGGCTTCTTCCCTGCCCTGGGTGTTTTCCTTGGGTCTGGAGGCCTGACCTCCTGAGGAGGAGACGCAAGCTCAGCAGCCTGGTCAGCAGATGTGGCTAGGCGTCAGCATGTGAGTATGGGGTGGGGGTACTGGTCCAGGGTCTTCAACCCAGGGCCTGGATGTGATCCATGAGTTTGTTCATCTACCTCTTGTACAAATCCACTTTTCCCGCTTTTTGGCAGTTCATTGGAGAACTGAGTTTTATGGACTGTTCTGCTCAGGCTGTCCCAGCCTCCTGAGTAGCTAGGATGGCAGATGTGAGCCGCTAGTGCCTGGCTTGTGTTTAGATTTTTTTTTTTATGTTCTTTTCTTTTGGTCGGTTGTGGGCCCTGAACCCAGGGCCTGGGCGCTGTCCTTCAGCTCTTCAGTTTAAGGCAAGCTCTCTACCACTTCAGGGGCACCACTGACGGTCTGGACCCTGCTCAGGAGACACGTGCTGCTTATGGACGCACTCCTGCCCCCCTCTGCACATACAGAACTAGCCGGCTTCCAAAGTCCCTCGGCGAGTGTCCAAACCCCACGGCTGCCATGGTCTGTGGGACCCCACTAAAGAGGGGGAACAGGGAGTTGGCCACAAGCAGGTGCTGCAGGATCGCATCTGAGGGTCTTGACTGGCACCAATAGAAGGAAAGGCGCAGAAGATGGTAGAGAAGACAGAAATTCCTCACCACTCCACCTGTGGTCTGAGATAGGTAGATGATTCCTACAGCCCAGCAGCTGGCTGCCATGGCCATGCTGCTGGGCCCAGAGCTGGGAAGAGCTTCTTATGTGTCTGTGTGCTTGTCCAGGGGCTGGATCCAGACCTGGAGAGAGGAGAGGGGAGAGGAGAGGAAAGAGAAAGAGGAGAGACTGTAAAGGGAGACCTTAAAACATATTTCACATGGACTTTGGTCTTATCTTACACCCTGCCTAAATTAGAATGGCGCCTGCCCTGCAACATTGTGCATACTATCCCATGACTGGTCACCTCCTGCTTCAAGGGTGTAGATGCTTCGGTGTGCTCCTGTAATCTTTCTGTGTGTTGCAATCCTGTTGGCCATCTGTGTGTGGCCAGGCTGGACCACATGGCTTTTGCCCTTCAAAACCCCAGCTTGAGGATTCTTCGGGGTTGCAGTTTCAGCTCCCGAGTCTGTGCTGCATCCCTGGCCAGTCAGCTATCCTATCCACCTCCCCAATAAATTCATCTGTTTACATGAGGCTGTCTGTGCGTGGGGGACTCTCTTCTCTGTAACAGTTTTACCCTGGGCTGCCTGGGCACCATGGGAAACCAAAATTCCAAACCAGACCCACATACTCTTCTGGATTCCTTATTGGCTAATCTCGAAGCGCTAGGCCTAAGACCCAACCTCCATCTTCCTCTGTAACCGGGAATGGCCTATGTACCAGCTTGATACCCAGTCATGCTGGCCTGAAAATGGGACTTTCAATTTCAAAATACTAACTAATCTCCACAATTTTTGTGAGCGGACAGGAAAGTGGCTGAGATTCCTTACGTGCAGGGATTCTTCTATTTACACTCCCATTCCATCTCTCTCTCTGGCTCTCCTGCCCCCATCTCAAATCTTGCTCATGTGGCAAGATCCCTCCAAAAGCTCTCCCCCCTCTCTTCCTCTCCTGACCTCTCAACTCTGTTATCCTCCCCACCTATGGCACATCCACTGCACTATGTGCCATCTGACCCCACTGGGCCGAGGGTCTAATATCTCACCTGGCATTACTTCCATGTTATACTTTCCTCCATTCTTACCATGGAGGAGCGTGAGTCTATCAGGCTGCCCGGGCTCTTGGGGACAAGATCCACCTTACAGATACAACCATGCCCATGGGAACTAAAGCAGTTCCCAGACAGGACCCTCATTGGCAATATCAGACACAGATGAAGGTCATGATGGCCGCTTACATAGAGATAAGATGATTCAGTGCCTTTTGGCTAGATTCTGCGTGACCTCTATGATCCTGACCAGGGAGTCCACCCGGAGTATACCCCAATAAACTTTTGATTTCTTTACCTTTACCTCCTCCTGCATGTTCTTTCCTTGCCTAAAACCTTACACACTGAAAGTCTGTGTCAGGTTTGTGGCACTCTCTGTAAAGAAGACAAAGAGACCCTCCAAGGCCATGGCCACCCCCAAGCCCAGCCCTGTAGAGCCCCCTTCCCTGTGATAAAAGGGGAAGTCAATACCACCCGCTCTTTTTTTTGGGGTCCAGTCATGGGGCCTGAACCTTGGGCCTGGGCGCTGTCCCTCAGCTCTTCAGCTCAAGGCTAGCGCTCTACCACTTGAGTCACAGCACCACTTCCAGCTTTTTTTCTTTTTGCTTATGTGGTGCTGAGGAATCGAACCCAGGGCCTCAGGTATGCAAGGCAAGCACTCTACCACTGAGCCACCTTCCCAGCCCCAACCACCCACTCTTTTTTTTTGAGGGGGGGTCCGGTTGTGGGGCCTGAACTCTGGGCCTGAGCACTCTCTCAGCTCTTCAGCTCAAGGCTAGCGTTCTACCACTTGAGCCACAGCGCCACTTCCGGCTTTTTTCTTTTTGCTTATGTGGTGCTGAGGAATCGAACCCAGGGCCTCAGGCATGCAAGGCAAACGCTCTACCACTGAGCCACCTTCCCAGCTCCCCACCCACTCTTAATTCAGACTCCGCCACCTATGTCTGCAGTCCAAAAGGCTATATTGACTACTACAGAGTGGGGGAAGGATTCTGGGGACTTCTAACTCTTTCCTGTCTTACAAGATGGAGGCAATTGGCAGTATGGTATTTTAAATTTTAAGGAATTAAAAGAAATCAAGACTTCTACTGATCAATATGGGGCAGCTGCTCCCTTTATCCCTGATTGATAATCTGGCGTGTAGGGCATTATGCCCAGGGAGTTGGTAGACAATTGCTCAGGCCTGCCTCATTGTGTGTGTGTGGGGGGGGGGGAGGGAGATTACTTGCTATGGAAGGCAGAATGGATGGAAAGTTCTGATCAGGTGGCAAAATATAATAACTACACCAACATCCCCATAATTTGACACACTGGTGGGTGCGGGTATGCTGATGTTCAGCAACAGATCAATTATCCTGGAGTTGCTTATGGACAGGTGAATGAATGTGCAAACAGGGCCTGGAAAAAGCAACAGATCAATTATCCTGGAGTTGCTTATGGACAGGTGAATGAATGTGCAAACAGGGCCTGGAAAAAGCTCCCTTCTTCTGGGGCCTGGACTGAGGAGCTGTCTAAGATCAGACAGGGGCCTCATGAGGCATTTCAAGATTTTATTTCGTACCTTCTTAAGGCTGCATTGTAGTTGATGGTGAAGCTGGCACAATGCTGGTCCAACAAGTAGCTTTTGAAAATGCCAACTCTGCATGTCAGGCGGCTATTAGGCCCTGGAAGGAAACAGGGACCGTGGAAGATGCCATTCGCCTGTGCCGAGATTGGGCCCTCTTCTGGGCAGGGAGTGACTCTTGCTGCCGCCCTTCAGGGGGTCCCACCTCACCATCTCCATCAGCAGATCTGGACTCCTCAGGAGACCAAAGGAAGCGGCCCTGCTAAGAGGGGGTGCTTCTGATATGAACAAGAAGGGCACTTTGCAAAAACATGCCCTCAAAATGTGGCACAAAAAGCCAACTCCCGGGCTGGGAAGGTGGCTCAGTGGTAGAGTGCTTGCCTTGCATACCTGAGGCCCTGGGTTCGATTTCTCAACACCACATAAACAAAAAAGAAAAAAAAAAGAAATGGTAAAGAAACAAATGTAATACGTTTTGCCGAGCGCTGGTGGCACATGACTGTAATCCTAGCTACTCCGGAGGCTGAGATCTGAGGATCACGGTTCAAAGCCAGCCTGGGCAGGAGAGACCGTGAGACTCCTATCTCCAATAAACCACCAGAAAAGCTGAAGTAGTGCTGTAGCTCAAGTGGTAGAGAGCTTGCCTTGAGCTGAAGAGCTGAGGGACAGCGCCCAGGCCCAGAGTTCAAGTCCCATGACCAACCAAAAAAAAAAAAAAGCCAACTCCCCAGGTGTCTTTCCTTGGTGTCACAAGGGAAGACATTGGGCCAATGTATGTCACTCTAAAATGGACAAGGATGGCAAACCTTTGCAGGGAAATGGGATGAGAGGCCAGCCCTGTCCCTCCCCCACAAGCCATAGCGGCATCCCTGGGAGATCCCCTTCCTTGCAGCCGGTCCTGCACAACACCGCTGACCTGCCCAGAATCAGCTCCTTCAAGAAGGGGACTAATGGGAGCACGGGTCTAGGTGTATTTGGAGGGAGATCTTCCTCTGGTTGCCAAGGTCTGGGGACCTTTGCCACCTGGGACAGTAGGGTTGGTGTTGAGCAGGTCCAGCTGGACTATGAGAGGATTGATTGTTTACCCAGGTGTTATTCATAATGATTACTCAGGAGAGATTCAAATTATGGCTGGCTTGAAAAAAGGAACCTTTCTTGTACCTGCCCATACTCCCACTGCGCAATGGATTCTGCTTCCATTAGTTACTCTTCCTAATAAGTCTCTTCACACTAATCCAGAAAATCGAGGCTTTGGCTCCACAGATAAGGCCTTTTGGCTTCAGGAATTGTACAAGAGCGACCTGAGTTAGAACTCTACATAGGAGGGGAGCTTTTTACAGGCTCTGTTGGCACCGGAGCTGATGTTTCTGTTATATCTGGCCCACACTGGCCTCCCTCCTGGCCAAAAGAAGGTAGCCTCACCCTGCTGCAGGGTACAGGCATGTCCAAAGTCACTCACAAAAGCTCTGCCATGTTACGGTGGCTGACCAAGGAAAGCCATTTGGGTGTCTTTCAGCCTTTTGTTTTGCCTGATCTTCCAGTAAATCTGTAGGGTGGTGATGTGTTGCCTCAGATGGGTGCTTATGTCCACAGTCCCAGCCCAATTGTTACTCAACAAATGCTTCATCAAGGGCATGATGGGATGTCAGGTCTAGGACTACAAGGGAAAGGAAGGTTGGAACCTTACCAGCCTATTGCGAACCCAAACAGACAGGGCTTGGATTTTCTACAGGGCCACTGATAACGGCAGCTTGACATGCAGAACCTATATGTTGGAAGACATCAACACCCATATGGGTAGATCAGTGGCTCTTGCCTAAGGAAAAACTTGAAGCTGCCAAGAATCTGATTCTTGTGCAACTGTCACAAGGCCATATTAAGCCTTCCACTAGTTCCTCGAACACAACTATTTTTGTTATTAAAAAGAAATCAGGGGGGCTGGGAAGGTGGCTCAGTGGTTGAGTGCTTGCCTTACATAAGGCCCTGGGTTCAATTCCTCAGCACCGCATAAGCAGAAAAAGCTGGAAGTGACGCTTTGGCTCAAGGGGTAGGGTGCTAGCCTTGAGCTGAAGAGCTGAGGGACTGCGCCCAGACCCAGAGTGCAGGCCCCATGACTGACAAAAAAAAGAGAGAGAGAGAGAGAAAGAAAAGAAAAGAAATCAGGCATGGCATCAGCTCATCCTAGCTACTCAGGAGGCTGAGATCTGAGGATTGTGGTTCAAAGCCAGCTTGGGCAGGAGAGTCCGTGAGACTATCATCTTCAATTGCCACCAGAAAACCAGAAGTGGTGCTGTGGTTCAAGTGGTAGAATGCGAGCCTTAAGCTAAAGAGCTGAGGGACGTGCCCAGGCCCAGAACTCAAGTTCCACAACTGACAAAAAAAAAAAAAATATATATATATATATATATATATATAAAGGGGGAATTAGCTACCCAGATTTCACCATGTATCATTGTATCTTTATCCATTTTTGTTTTAAATGTCTCAACAGGATGGCTTCAATGCTGTGGAGCACCATTGGGAGGGAGCTGCTATGCCCACGGCAATGGTGCTATGGAAGGATCCTTTGACTGGAGTCTGGAATGGTCCCAATCCCCTGAAGGTCTGCTTGTGTTTTTCCACAGGACGAGGAAGCACCAAGGTGGATTCCAGGCTGGCTGGTCTGCTATGCTGAGATTACTTCGGTCACTCCAGAGAATGACCCACAGGTGGAGGGAGGGCTCTAACCTCCAGGGGTCAAGAGATAGTTGTTGGGGCAGGAAGAGCCCTCACACCTGAAACCCTATTTGTGGCTATGCTAGCATTAATAACCTGTGCCCAAGTTTCAGCTGAGGTACACTGGGCCTACATGCCTGACTCCAATTGCCTGCCCAGTGTCAAGGGAGGAGCCATTCATGAGAGTGTATCCTAATACCACAGAGCTCTTTGCGGGAGAGAGTGCTGGATTTCTGGAGCTATATTCTAGGCCAATAGAATGGACTGGGCTGTCTGCTAGCCCACCTATTTGCATATCCATGGGCAATGTACACGTGTAGTAAGGTATTCAGGGATAGATTATGACTCTGAGTTCCTCTGGGAGGAAAAGGAGTATGGATGAAAAAAAAATGGAGCTTATGCATAACACTTCTAGAGTTGCTTTGGCAGGAGATGGTGTGCACTCCACATGGATTCCACTATGCCAGGAGGGTCTTGCAGCTGCTGATCATCAACCACCTTGTACAGCCTGTGGATTCAACATCTTGTCTACTGTTCCAGTGGTGGAAGTTCAACATCATCAACTGAAGGTCTGGTCTCAGAGGAGTGATCAATGGTGTCTTGTGGGCCACCATCTTGGTCTGCCCACATGCACAAGCTCATCCTGACATCTGGAGACTGGCTGCTGCCTTAAGGCCCACTTGTACTAATGCCTCTCACCTTCCTGTACTGCTGATTCAGAGACCTATCCTGCTCCATGGGTTTGGTATCATTTATTGTGCAAGCCTATGTCATGCATCCATTCATGTTGGTAGTTGGGCAGAGTGTGGTTGTTAAGGATGGGGAGGCATTTCATGCCTCTTGCTGGAACAACTGTAGTTCTTACTAACTGTATAAGTTATCCTGGACATTTTGGAGCACGAACAGCATTTGTTACTATGAACTCCCTTATCTTGCCTGTTAAGTTGGTGGAACCATGGTATAATGATTTGGGGCTTCACTTTGCTATTGAGGGGAATATTGGTTGCCAGCGTTATTGCTACCATATCACTTATTGCCAGTGCTACTGCTTCTGCCGTGGCCCTTACCCAATCCATATATACACATATACACATACATACACACATATAACATGTTCCTACTTGAAATGTTTCTAGTGCCCTTGGGATCCACGTGGGAGTGGATAAAAATTATGGAATGATGTATGTTAATAACCAGGTAACACTGCTAAAGACTCAGTTAAAAATAACATGTCATGCTAATTATCAGTACATCTGTGCTGCCCTTCTTCAATAGAATGGAAATGTGACTTGGATCAATATCCAGCAACATATTCAAGGACTCTGGTCCCCAGATAATTTGAGCTTTGACTTGATGCAGCTTTAGGGGCAGATATTTGCTGTTGGCCACTCCATCCTAAAGATAACAGACTCTGAAGACTAGGCTGCATTAGTTCTCCATTCCCTGCAGGGATTCAACTGAGGAAATGTGTGACAGCATTCCTATTTCTTGGACATTTGCTATTTGTGGTTTTGATATTCCTTTCCCTGCCATTCTTCCTGAGATGTATGTTCCACTCCTTTGCCCAGCTCCAGGCTGACAGATACTTGCTCAATTTAAAAAATAAAAAGGGGGAGATGTTGCAGACCCTAAGGTGGCAGGAGCTGGCAAGGTGTGAGCAAAGGCTCCTGCCATTGGCTCCAACCCTCAAGGCTGCAAGTATTTGCCTTTTTGAGGAAGTCTTTTTCTCTGCTTTGTGCCTAGGGGCTTATCTGAGGGAGAATGGTGGATAAGGGTTGTTTGAAATAGTATGAGGAAGGCTAGGTTCTATCTGCACTTGTGGGAGTGGTGGGTCCTGAAACAATGTGATGTAAGCATTTGGTAAATATAGAAAGTGTATAGAGCTGAGACTTTGTTTTTGTGCCAGTCCTGAGCTTGAACTCAGGGCCTGTCCCTGAGCTTCTTTGGCTCAAGGCTAGCATTCTACCACTTGAGCCACAGCACCACTTCAGGCTTTTTCTGTGTATGTGGTCCTGAGGAAGCGAACCCAGGGCTTCATGCATGTGAAACGAGCACTCTACTGTAGTAGGAAGACCCCTACTCAGGCAGGCAAGCCCACCTAGTCGTCCGGAGTGACAGAGCCCACCGCAACAAAGTTGTTAATAAAGAAGCAACTTTATTGAGAAGGTTCCTACACTGACCAGCCAGGGCCGCAGCACAGGCTTGGGAGTTCATACTGTGACCCTGAGCAGCCCACATACTTATGTGTTTTTTTGGTTTTTTGGTTTTTTTGGGGTCTGGTCGTGGGCCTGAACTCTGGGCCTGGGCGCTGTCCCTCAGCTCTTCAGCTCAAGGCTAGCGCTCTACCACTTGAGCCACAGCGCCACTTCTGGCTTTTTTCTTTTTGCTTATGTGGGACTGAGGAATCGAACCCAGGGCCTCAGGCATGCAAGGCAAGCTCTCTACCACTGAGCCACCTTCCCAGCCCCTATCCCTGAGCTCTTTATCTCAAGACTAGTGCTCTATCACGTGAGCCACAAGCGGCACTTCCAGAGTTCTGGTGGTTTATTGCAGATAAGAGTCTTATGGACTTTCCTGACAGGACAGGTTTTGAACTGCGATCCTCAGATCCCAGCCTCCTGAGTAGCTAGGATTACAGGCATGAGCCACAGGTGCCTGGCTTCAGACAATGCTGGGGTACAAAGAAGAATCAGGGTCTCCCCTAGTTTAGCCATTCTCCCATAAGCTGGGGCCAACCAGAGGGAAGACCTCTAGTCTCAGGGTTCCGGGCTGGAAGAAGTGTGGGTGAGGAGGCAGAAATTCTCCCATCACAGTGAGGAGGCTGGGCTGGGAAGGTGGCTCAGTGGTAGAGCACTTGCCTTGCATGCTCGAGGCCCTGAGTTCGATTCCTCAGCACCACATAAGAAAAAAGCCAGAAGTGGCGCTGTGGCTCAAGTGGTAGAGCCCCAGCCTTGACCTGAAAAGCTGAGGGACAGCGC
Source organism: Dipodomys ordii (assembly GCF_000151885.1). NCBI lineage: Eukaryota > Metazoa > Chordata > Mammalia > Rodentia > Heteromyidae > Dipodomys > Dipodomys ordii. The sequence goes on along the minus strand of NW_012267321.1, from coordinate 2,113,114 downwards.
CCAGGCCCAGAGTTTAGGCCCCACGACCGGACCTCCCCCCCCCAAAAAAAAAGAAAGAAGAAAGTAGTACCATTTGGGGGCTGGCAAGTTGGCTCAGTGTTAGAGCACTTGCCTTGCATGCCTGAGGCCCTGGGTTCGATTCCTCAGTACCACATAAGCAAAAAGAAAAAAGCTGGAAGTGGCGATGTGACTCAAGTGGTAGAGTGCTAGCCTTGAGCTGAAGAGCTGAGGGACAGTGCCCAGGCCCAGAGTTCAGGCCCCATGACCGGACCCCCTCCAAAAAAAAAAACAAAAACAAAACAGAGTGAGGTGGCTTCATGGACCAACACAGCCTTCTCCACTGCAGAGAGACATGGTAGGCGCACAGCCACAGGCCTGGGCTCCGGGAGCCAGGTGAAGCCAGCAGCACTGGGCTAGCTCCTGAGACTCCATCTCCTCCAGCAGAGCCGCCCTGCTGACCCGGGCTCCGCCCAGGAGCCGCCCCTCTGGTCCACAGGTGAGTCACAGGCCCACCGACCACGGACATGTTGCTGAATTCAGTGGTGTTTGAGACCAGCAGCAGACTTGGGCTGAGCACAGCTTTGGTGAGGAGGAAGCACCACCTTCCATGGGGAGACTGACATGCTGATCCTCAAGGGCATCTTGTCATTGTCTTCCAGTAGCTCTAGCATGGGTTCCTGTTCACCAGGAGGGTTGAATGAAGATGATGCCTCTTCATCAAGCTCACGTTCCATGGTCATATGTAATTATGGGGCTCCTAATATTCCATGGACACCTGTGGTCATGTGACCATAATAGTCCATGTACACACATGGTCATGAGACCACAAATATTCCATATACACTTACCCCAGCTGTGTTCTCTGGCCAGCCCATTACTATCCTTCCCCTGTGGCTTTGTCATGCAACTGGGTTCAATTGGAATCCCTGCTCCTAAGGTGATCCCTTACCCAGAGTGTGGAACCTGGGGTCTGTCCTGCAGGCTGTGCCTCTCCAGTGGCAGTGAACACAAGTGCTCGCCTCTTCTCTCAGGCTGTGCATGGCAGGGCGGGTCATTTCTGAGATGCACATGGGCACTTCAGAGCTTCAGAGGGCTCCTTAGATAGGGGTCCAGGAGGGTGGCAGCTGAGGTCGTCTCCCGCGGGAGTGGTAATTTTCCCTTCACCTGGGGTGGCAAGCCAAGTTCTCAGTAAACTTTTTCTTTTCCCCCATGTGACAATTATCAAGACATTTTTCACTTTCTTGTGGGTGCTTCTCTAAGGGGCAGGGGAGTGGTGCAGTCGCTTACCTCTCCTGGATCCCAGTAGGCCGGCAGGAGAGAGGCACTGAGGCCCGAGACAAGATGACTGTCTGTAAACAACCTCAGTGGTGTGTAAGCCATGTGTCTCCGAAGTTTCTTACCCAAAGTGTCCCTTCCCTTTTTTTTTTTTCTAGTTCTGAGACTTGAACTCAGGGCTTGGGCACTGTTCCTGAGCTGCTTTTGCTCAAGGCTAGCACTCTACCATTGGTGCCACAGCGCTACTTCCAGCTTTTTCTATGTATGTGTTGCTGAGGAATTGAACCCAGGGCTACATGCATGCTAGGCAAGCAACCTACCACTAAACCACATTCCCAGTCCTCATCTCAATCTCATTTTGTTTTACCATCATATATTCTGTTAGAAAAGAAAAATTGAACCCCCAGACTGATGCAATCTTAGGAACCTGATATCTGGAATCAAGGTGCAAAGACAGCCTGGTAAGGAATGTCCATGAGATTTTTTTTTTTGTAGGTCATAAGGCTTGAACTCTGGGCCTAGGCGTTGTCCCTGCACTCTTCAGCTCAAGGCAAGTGCTCTACCACTTGAGACACAATGCCACTTCCAGTTTTCTAGTGGTTTATTTGAGAGTGTCACGGACTTTCCTGCCCGGGTTGGCTTTGAACCATGATCCTAAGATCTCAGCCTCTTTAGTAGCCAGGATTACAGGTGTGAGCCACCAGCACCCACCTCCCATGAGATTCTTATCTCCAATGAACCACCAAACAAAGCAGAAGAGGAGCTGGGACTGAGTGGTAGAGAGTGCTAATGTGGAACAAAAAAAGTTCTGCAATATCATTCAGGCCATGAGTTCAAACCCCCAGACTGGCATGAAAGAAAGAAAACAGAATGAGCCATTTCTGTGAAGGATTTTTTTTGTAATAATGATCATTTTTTGAAAAATGTCTTCATCCTTAGAAACCTCATTTGGAGACTTGGATGTAAGCATTTGATGAATATTCCTGAAAGTAGGGTGACGAGTGACGTCCAGTGTCACTCATTTCTCTGCAGACACCATGGAGCTTCTGGGTTGTTTCTTGGCTGTGGTGAATAGTGTCGCAATGGATATGGTGTTCAAGGATGTACATTTCCTTAAGAATATGACTAAATATTTCATTTTCTATTCTTAATCTCATTTGGTTGCATCATAAATTATGCTGTCAGAAGTAAATTGAGCAGGGCCCTAGTTGCTCACGCCTGGAATACTGGCTACCCAGGAGGCTGAGATCTGAAGATAATGGTTCAAAGCCAGCCCAGGCAGGAAACTCCTAGAGACTCTCATAACCAAACTCCCAGAAAATTGGACGTGGTGCCGTGGCTCAAGTGGCAGAGTACTCACCTTTAGCTGATGAGCTCACAGACAGCGCCCAGGCCCAGAGTTCAAGCACCATGACTGAGAAAATAAATTCAGTTCAGAAATGACAGTGTTAAGTTCTTGGGGTGTGCTTGAGGGGTGCCTCCAGTGTTTGCAGCCCAAAGACCACACAGATGTGAAAAGGACAACTGAGAGCTGCACACACAGCAATTGTCCATGTGTCCTGAGAAGTGAGATTTTCCTCTTCTTGATCCCGGCCAAGCAGAGGCAGGAGTCACTCAAGTCCTGGCTCAGGGGCAGACAGGGACTCACATTGCAAAACACCCTGAAACTGTAGCCACTGCGCTTACCAGAAGCCGGCTGGACATGTGCAAGCAGCCCAGGCACTCTAGGGCAGCAGGATGTCTGTGGAGGTCTGGACTCCAGGAAGGACGGGAAGGGCTGGAGCAGCTGCTCCTGCACCTGTCAGTTCCTCTGCTGGTGTCTCACAGGATTATCTCCACGGAGCCCCTAAGTTTCCCTCATGAGTGCCGTGGATGGCATGTCTGTGGTGTGACCTGCACCTCCAACAGTGCCTGGGTAGCAGCTCTGCTCAGGAGATGAGGGTGAGAGACCTTCAGATGCTCCAGGACAGATTCTGAGGTGTCAGCCTGCACCCCACGCAGGACAGAGAGGGGATGGCAGAGAAGGTAGGAATTGCACTCAAGTCCATGCTACAACTGTGGTCTGAAAATCATTCCCACAGCCACACCACCACTGTCATGCGTGGGGCACTCTGCAGGGAGCCAGGGAGCCTGCCTGGGGACACAGGCTGTGGGATGCTGGTGGGTACCATGGCAATGGAGCCCAACAACTCGAAGTCCTGTAGGTCTCACCTGAAATACTTGATCATTGACCAGAGCTAAGAGGCTTTGGCTAAGACTGGATCATCACTGTAGAGCACAGCTGAGTCCCCACAACTCTAGGGGAAATGGGTGATCACTTCTTCATTCTTCAGTTTATGAGCTAGGCATCTGCACTAATTAAAAAGAAGACTCTGTGCATAGAGGGAAAGGATTTATAATGTCATGTTCTGACTGTGGGTACCTGGGATCTTTATACTGGATTAGTAGGACAATGCCAGGAGCTCCAGTTTCCCAAGGCTGCTAAGCTGGATTCTTTTTTGGGGGGTGGTCCGGTCGTGGGGCTTGAACTCTGGGCCTCAGCTCTTCAGCTCAAGGCTAGCGCCACTTCCAGCTTTTTTCTTTTTGCTTATGTGGTGCTGAGGAATCGAACCCAGGGCCTCAGGTATGCAAGGTAAGCGCTCTACCACGGAGCCACCTTCCCAGCTCCATGAGCTGGATTCTTAAGACAGGGAGTTTTAAATTGGGACAGGTACTGGTGGCTCTTGCCTAACATCCTAGCTACCCAGAAAGCTCAGATCCGAGCATCATGGTTCAAAGATATCCTGGCCAGAAAGTCCATGGGAATCTTATTTGTTAATGAAGTACTATAAAGCCAAAAGTGCAGCTGTGGCACAAATGGTAGAGTGCTAGCCTCGAATGAAAGAGCTAAGGGACCAGGCCATGAATTCAAACCTAGGAGTGGGAGCCCTCCCCCCACAATTGTGGTTTTGTTTTTATACATTCTTATTTACATGCTGACCTGATGATAGGTGTCATCAGGTAAATAGTTACACACCCAGAATGTTCTCATCTGGTGTGAGCACCTCTCCAAACCTTCATGTGACGTTCTTGGCCCTTATAGATTCTGCCGTCTGTTCACAATGGCAGCCATGCGCCAGGCTCGTCTTGTTTGTAAGGCTGCTAACTGCAGTGCAGGAGGTATTCCAGGGGAGGTGGGTAGTCAGACCCTGAGCTCAGGGTGCACGGTGCTGTGGGAGCTGACCTCCCCTCCCCTCACACCTACAAAGATGATCTCACCTGTACTGGCAATGTGCAGATTTCAGGAGCCCAGAACTTTCTGGAAGCCTTTTCCCAGGAGCCAATTAAGAAGTAAGCCTCCTGCTAGCATCTGTGAGGTGATTATTGCGGCCTTTGTGCAGCTTGTGTCCAGGATCCCTGGGGCACCAGCGTCCCACACAGGGAACAAGAATCCCTGTGGGTGACCCTACGCGGCACTGGCAAGACACATGCAGTCACTGCTTCCCAGAGGAAGCCACAGCTCAGACAGCCGCAACTTCCTGACCTTTCTAGAAAAGAAATGGGGCGACACTAAATATGGGGAGAGGATTTCCAAGACATGCAGGAGGAGGAAGATGCTAGCAACTGCCCTTGGACATGGCTACAATCTCTGCAAAAACACACAGGTGACTCAGTTGGTATGGAAATTTTATATAGCATATAAATTATATTACATTGTATTCTTCTATTACCTATGTATATGAATAGAGAGAAGAGAGTTGCAGAATAATTAAACAATGCTCTAAAAGTGATCAAAACACCCCATGAGTCAAAATGACCAGTCCATCACAGACTGAATCTTACAATTGTGTAATTATCCTTAATTTCTTCTGTGATCAAGGTGTTGTTCCATCTTGTTTTATTTGGTTTCCATGTGCTTGAGTAATTTCTGCAGTATATTTTGTTGTTGAGAATGGGTTTCATTCCACTGCGGTCAGGTAGGATGTAAGGAATTGTGTCAATCCTCTTATATTTGTTTGGGTTCTTTGTGTGTCCTATGATATGATCTGTTTCGAAGAATGTTTCATGGGCTGCTGAGAAGAATGTGAATTGGGCCCTTGTTGGGGGGAGAACTCTGTAGATGTCTCTTAAATCCATTTGGGTTATGGTGTCATTTAGTTCACAAACTCCTTTGCTTATCTTTTGTTTGGTTGACCTGTCCTTTGGTGAGAGCAGGGTATTAAAATCTCC
>NW_012267321.1:2102842-2105380 GCF_000151885.1 Dipodomys ordii | reverse complement strand
GCTCTACCACTTGAGCCACAGCGCCACTTCCAGCTTTTTTTTTCTGCTTATGTGGTGCTGAGGAATCAAACCTAGGGCCTCAAGCATGCAAGGCAAGCACTCTTAACACTGAGCCACCTTCCCAGCCCCATACTTAGGTTTTTAAAGGCAAAATTCACAAGGTCAAGCCTGGTCATGCACAGATGACCAATGGGATCCTAACACACACAAAGGATTGTACAGTCATACCAGACCAAACACAGGTGGCCAATAGGTGGAGTTTACCATAAGCATGTGCAAAAGGCAGGGTTTACCATAAGCATGTGGTCTCACCAGTTGGAGCCAGATTGCAACCCATCTGTTTTATGGGTCAGTCCTTAACTGAACACTAAAGGTGGGTTAGGTTGTTAAGGGGAGGGGGACCTAGAGGCATTCTTTCCGAGAACTGGGCTGGTTGGAGCCAAGGTCGAGTTAACCTTGTTTAGAGTTTTTTTTTTTTCTAAAATCCCTAAAACAAAGGCAAAGCCTGGAAAGAAGCTGTACCAGCTGGAGTCTCCTCTCAGGGCCTACTTCACTACCACTGAGCCACCTTCCCAGTCCTATAAGTGAGACTTTTGCTGAGAAAAAGAGTTGTCCCTTCAGCCTTTTCTCCATCTCCTTCATCAATCACCTTGCCCCTTGAGAGCCCCTGTTCATGCAGTGGCTGGACCTAGGCACAGGAAGGTCCATGAGACTCTTATGGCCAATTAATCAGCAAAGATCCTGAAGTGGAGCTGTGGCTCAGGTGATAAAATGCCGGCCATAGCCGGTTGCCGGTGGCTCACACCTATAATCCTAGCTACTCAGAAGGCTGATATCTGAGGATCGTGGTTCAAAGCCAGCCCGGGCAGGAAAGTTCATGAGGCTCTTATCTCCAATAAACCCTCTAGAAAACCAGAAGTGGTGAAGAACGTAAAAATATACAGACAGCACCTAACAGCCATTTTCGCTTCTGTATCTTTGCTTGCTAAAAACTCTGCTTAAACCTTGAGGAGTGGAGTGAAAGAGGCAGAAAACTGGACTGCCCTCATCAAAGTAGGCAAGCACCCTCTGAATGAATTTATTAAAAGGCATGGAGTAACATTAATGCTTAATGTAATAGAAATTAGAAGTTACGATTACTAACCGCTCATTTTTGCTTCTGTGCGAATTGCTTTGTGCTAGATGATTTTATGGTTTTTGTATGATTTTAACTGTGACTGGTTTTAGTTACTCAGTAGTGGAATGTCAGCCTGGGAGCCTAGAGTTGCTTAGTAAAAGACTTCAAAGGGTTTACAGCCTTGACCAAGGGGGCAAAGTCCTCAGAATCATCCCCAAAGCTGCAACGCCTTTCCCGGAGGCCAAGGGCAGTAAGGCCCTAGGGAAGAAATATAATGTTTTAAGAAACCTAAGCAACTCCATTTTTGTTTAACACTCCATCTCAGTTCTGCGACTTGACTCGTGATCCACTTTAGCCCCAATGCTAGGAATTTATGACAGAAAGCCATGCACAATTCTTGGAGCCATAAATAGCATTTGCTTAAGGCAGGTGTTAGCCCCCAAATGGTGTTGCCCCCCCCCCCTCAGCCACCTAGGACTGTTTCTAACCAACCAGTTCTTCAGAGCCCGGGGTGAGACATGCCATGCATTCTGTTGGTCCAGGTGTGACCCATAACCGTTTTCTGTCAAGCTATGGACCAAGGACATTTTTCTGTAAAGGTCAACCATTGCTTTAAATGTAAATATTAACCAATCATGTAATTTCTTATGTAAAAGTTCCTTAAAGTTGTTTGTTCAATACTATAAAAACTGTGCTGATTCTATGCTCAGGGCCTCTTAGCGTCACCGGTTACCGTATGTGCGGAGGACCAAGCTCGAGCTTGCAATAAACCGGCTCTTTGTTGCTTACATTGATCGTGGTCTCTGGTGGTCTTCTGGGGGTCCCCGAATTTCGGTATAACAGTGGCGCTGTGGCTCAAGTGGTAGAGCGCTCGCCTTGAGCTGAAGAGCACAGGGACAGCGCCCAAGCCCAGAGTTCAAGCCCCACGACCAACAAAAAATAAAATAAAATGCTGGCCTTGATCAAAAGAAGCTCAGGGATAGTGCCCAGGCCCTGAGATGGAGAAATGAAGCCTCTGAACAGTGGGAGAAAAATGAGCCTGGCCAGTGAAGTATGGATGCTGAAGCAGGCCTTGAGCAGAGACTCCAGCTGGTATAGCTTCTTTCCAGGCTTTGCCTTTGTTTTAGGGATTTTAGGGGGGAAAAAAGCCTCTAAACAAGGTTAACTCGACCTTGGCTCCAACCAGCTCAGTTCTTGGAATGGAAAGAATGCCTCTAGGTCCCCCTCCCCTTAACAACCTAACCCACCTTGAGTGTTCAGTTAAGAACTGACCCATAGGGGCTGGGAAGGTGGCTCAGTGGTAGAGCGCTTGCCTTGCATGCTCAAGGCCCTGGGTTCAATTCCTCAGCACCACATAAGCAAAAAGAAAAAAGCTGGAAGTGGCGCTGTGGCTCAAGTGGTAGAGCACTAGCCTTGAGCTG
>NW_012267321.1:2064930-2084062 GCF_000151885.1 Dipodomys ordii | reverse complement strand
CAAGTGGTAGAGTGCTAGCCTTGAGCTGAAGAGCTGAGGGACAGCGCCCAGGCCCAGAGTTCAGGCCCCATGACTGGACCCCCCCAAAAAAATAAAACAAAAAATAAAATCTCCCACTATTATTGTGTATGGGTCTATTCTGTTCTGTAAGTCCAAAATTATTTTTTAAACATATTTAGGTTCCCCATTATTTGGTGCATAGATATTGACCACTGGGATTCACTCTTCATGGATCATTCGCTTTTATTATGTCATGACCTTCCTTGTCTCTTCATACTGATTTTAATAAAAGGTCTATTTTTCAGTTATCAATATGGCGACTCCTGCCTTCCTTTTTGTTGTTGTTGTTTTGTTTTTTGGTCATGGGGCTTGAACTCTGGACTCAAGGCTAGCTCTCTACCACTTGAGTCAGTGCCACTTTTTTTTTTGGTGGTTTATTGGAGATAAAGAGTCTCATGGGCTTCCCACCAGGGCTGGCTTTGAATAATGATCCTCAGATCTCAGCCTCCTGAGTAGCTAGGATGACAGGCGTGAGGCACCAATGCCTGGCTTACTCCTACCTTCTTGCAAGTACATTTGCATGAAAGCTCTATTTTCATGCCTTCACTTGGAGGTTGACTACTCCTGCCTTCTTGCAGGTACATTTGTTTGGAAGCTCTTTTTCCATCCTTCGCTCAGAGGTTGATGGATATCTTGGAGAAAACAAATGGATAGATCTTATTATTTTTTTGATCCAGTCTCCTGTTTTTTCTAGTAATTGGGAAATGGAGTCCATTAATGTTTAGTCATTATAGAAACATGTCATATTTCCTGTCATTTCTCTTGATTTCTTGTAGCTTGCTACTTTTCTCTTCCTGTCCTTACTAAATAGGTCTTCTATAGACTTTTAATATGTTTCCTGGACTTTGAATGTTTTCTTCAGATTGCATACTTTCCTTTAGTATTTGTTGTAATGTTGGTTTAATGTTGATGGATTCCTTTAATTTTTGTTGGTCTTGGACGGTTTTAGTTTCACCATCAAATATAAATGATAGCTTCAGTGGCTACACCAGCTTGGGTTGGCACTTCAGGGCTTGAATTATATCATTCCAGGCTCTCCTTGCACTAAGATATATCTCCTTCTTTGATTTATTAGCATTTAAAATCAATTCCTTGCTATTAAGACTAATCTTTTTACTTGGATGTCCAAAAGGGTTTCTTCTTGGATCCTTTTCACTAGGGGATCTGTATGCTTCTGTCAGGTGGGTGGGATTTTCTCTCCATATTGGGAAACTTCTCTTTTCTTATTTGACTGGATAGGTTTTCCGTGCCTTTAGTACTGAAATGTTCCCCTTCATGGATCCCAATTATGTGTAAACTTGATCTCTTGGCCAAGTCTGCCAATTCTTGGATTTCCCTTTGATAGGTTTTGAATGTTTTTTTCCAGACTTTTGACTTTTTGTTCAAGCTCCTGTTTTATCCTCAACTCCTGATACTGTTTTCTATTTCACTTATTCTGTAGGCATGCCACTGTGGTTTGCATTGAGAAAATCAAACCTTTTATGCTTCTGAGTTTGCTTTGTTTTTTCAGTTGTGGGGCTTGAACCCTGGGCCTGGGCACTGTCGCTGAGCTCTTCAGCTCAAGGTGAGCTCTCTACTACCTGAGCTACAATGCCACTTCCAGGTTTTCTGGTGGTTCATTGGAGATAAGGGTCTCATGGTCTTTCCTGCCTAGGCTGGCATTGAACCACGATCCTCAGATCTCAGCCTCCTGAGTAGCTAGGATTAAAGGTATGAGCCACTGTTATCCTTCTGTCTTTTTTGTTGAGATCAGTTCTCATAGTGTTAACTTTGTCTTTTAATGAGTTAATTAATGCCTCTATTTTTATCTCCAACACTTTTTGGGAGCCCTAGATCTTCTCTGTCATTTCTTCTTTGCACACTTGAAATTGTTTTTGCATCTCCCCTTTTATTTCATTGGCCAATTCTGTCATCTCTTTAATGCTCCTTTTGTCATCTCTCTTTTTTTTGTCCTCATTGTGCATGACTCTTGTCATCTTTCATTGTGATTTATGCATTGGCCTCAGAGATTGCAAGAGCTGTGGTGTGAGCTTGGCGTGCTAACGTTTGACAGGTGGCGGCCCATGCCTGGCCTGGGCTAGCCCGCCCTGGGTGAATTAGCCTACTCTGGGTCCCCCAGCCAGCAAGCGCTTGTATAAGTGTGCTGGCCTTGCCCCAGGCCAATGAACTCTCTGCCTGGTGGGTGCTTGGTCCAACTTGGGGGAAGAACAGGTTGGGGAGCTGGGTTCAGGCCTCCAGGTTGGGCATGAGGCTTCAGGAGGAGTGGGCTTCTGCAGCTGCACAGAATTTGTCTGTGTTGACTTCAAACCAGTGAGTTTTTGCTGCCAAAAGCCAGTGCTGTAGATGACCCAGGGTCTTAATGCCTCTCATGTGAGTCCTGGTGGTCTTCCACTCTAAGCCAACAAGTGGGGGAGGGGGGGGCAAGGGTTCTAGCCTCTTTGTCTTCTTTAAGTGTGGTATCCCTTCTTGGGTGGGAGAAAGGTGTCCAAGCTCAAATCTGTGTTGCCACCAGCAGTAGTCTTCCATGGGGAAGGGGTCTCCAGCAGGGTACTCAGTGATGCTAGAGGTGGTTGTGGGCTGACTGGTGGTGATGTTAACATTCTCTGGGTCTGGGTGTTGCAGTCACATGTTGCTGGTCTGTCACTGTCTGCACTGGCTGGGCACCAGGGATGTGGAATTTTGTGTCTGGATGCTGCAGTCTCACTGGTCAGGTCCTGGGGTCCCAGGCAGCCATAGGGCCGCTCTTGTGGCTTAGCAGCCTTGTTGGCTCCAAATGAGGGTTTAGGGGAAGATGCTTCTTATATTTAGTAAATAAAAGACATTTACTAAAACATGACTACATTCTCAATAGAGAAGGAGCAAAACTGAATAGCAGCAATTCTTTATAATCATCCTTGAGAAAATGCTATTCTGGTTGTACGTGTTCCTGAGGTTTGAACTCAGAGCCTGGCACCTGCTAGGAAAGTGCTTGACACTGAGCTACCCCAAAGTCCTCATTCAAGATCTGATTAAATTCTCCATGCTAAAAAACCATTTTCTTTCAGTAAATTCATCTTCTTAGAAGACTGGTCAGCAGTCTTTGCTACAGACAGCCATGGTCATTCAGTGCAGAGGCCGCCATTCTCCTACATAACTTCTGTCACATCTCTAGTCTCGGCAACCAAGTGCTCGCTTGTCCCATGGCACCATGCTGTGCTCAGTTCTCACTTTCCCCTGTAGTTCAGTCAGTGCGGTGCATTCTTCTAAAGAGCAGTATCAGGGTGAAGGACACACAATGGTGGGCGAAATCATGCCCCAGCTCCACACTATTCCCTACCCCTCTGCTGTGCACAGCCTTTCATTTATTTCAGAAGGAAAACTCACCTTTCCCTGAGTGTGCATAGAAATAATCCTCACAAGATGGTGGGACCAGCCTTTCAAGAGCCCCACACAGGAAAACCTCCAAGGTGGGCATTTCTCCAGCAGGGCTCAACCTAAAGGCACATACTCAGAATCATCAGACTTGGTGATGTGAACTCCTTGATTCTGGACAGCCCTGCGCCCTTTGCAAATATCTTGTTGTATTCTTGGCTTGGAATTCTTTTGCTGGTAGGTCGGGAAGAGTCCACAGTGAACAAGAGAGCAGATGGATCCCTGGTCGAGCAGAAGTAAGTATGCCCAGCCTGGATGGTTTCCTCAAAGAAATCTATTCTGATGTCCACTGAGTAAGGCTTGCATTAGAGTCTCTGCTGTGTACATGTCACATTTCCTGTGTTCTGCTCTTGGTGACAGCAATTCTTATAAACTGTTCACAAAACAGTCATGATCAAGCCAGGCACCGGTGGCTCCCACCTGTCATCATAGCTACTCAGGAGATCTGAGGATCATGGTTCAAAGCAAGCCCAGGCAGGAAAGTCCACGAGACTCTTATCTCCAAAAAACCAGGTCAGGTGGTAGAGTGCTTGCCTTGAGCTGAAGAGCTGAGGGACAGCACGTAGACCCAGAGTTCAAGCCCCACAACTGACAAAAAAGTCACGATCATGCTGTACAGCTCAGGCTGCCCTCAAACCCTCAAACTCACTATCCTCTGCTGGGGTTAAGTACGAAGCACTGCATTTGAAAGCTAGCCTGAACTCTTGGTGAGCAATTTTCCATCACCCTCATGCTTACATTCAGTGGAGACTGAGTTCCAAAGGCCATGCCTGGATGGATGGTGCACTGCTGCACTCCCTGGCAGGCCTTTTGTGATTGAAGCCTGCAATGGATAGTCAAGTTGGAACTTCGGCTGGATACCTTGCCACATGTGTCACACACATCCTGCCTCTCCCTGGTGTGTCTTGAGGTGGCGCACAAGGTGCATGTTCTGTGTGAATGCCTTCCCACACTCATTGCACTGGTAGGGCTTGAATTCTGCATGGATGGTACGGTGGGCTGTGAGGTTAGAATGGGAATAAAAGGCTTTGCCACAGTCTGCGCACACGTACGGCCTCTCCCCAGTATGTGTCCTGCGATGGCGTGCCAGCTGTGCATTCCGTGTGAATGTCTTCCCACATTGGGCGCAGCGGTATGGTTTCACCCCAGTGTGAACAGCCTGGTGCTCAGTGAGGCTCTTGCGAGAGCTGAATGCCTTGCTGCATGTGTCACATGTGTACGGCTTCTCCCCTGTGTGTATCCTGCGGTGGCGCACGAGCTGTGAGTTCTGTGTGAATGTTTTGCCACATTGTGCGCAGTGGTATGGCCTCGCCCCAGTGTGTACAACCTGGTGCTCGGTGAGGCTCTTGCGAATGGTGAACGCCTTTCCACAGGTATCACATGAATATGGCCTCTCCCCGGTGTGCGTCCTGCGATGAATGGCAAGGCCGGAGGCATGACTGTATGCCTTTCCACACTCGGAGCACCTGTGAGGCTTCTGGCCGCTGTGCACTGTCTGGTGTGCAGTCAGGTTGCCATGTGTGCTGAAGGCCTTGCTGCACAAGCCACAGGCATACGGCCTCTCCCCAGTGTGTGTCCTGTTGTGGCGCACAAGGCCAGATTTTCGTGTGAACGCCTTCCCGCACCTGGCACAACAGTACAGCCTCTCTCCGGCGTGTGTCCTCCTGTGCACGGCGAGGCTGGAGCCCTGGCTGACTGCCTTCCCACACTCAGTGCAGCGGTGCGGCTTCACCTCAGTGTGCAGGACCTGGTGCTTGGTAAGGCCAGAGCGCACAACAAAAGCCTCGCTGCAATTTCCACATGGGCAAGGTCTCTCCCCAGCGTGGCTCCTACAGTGAACAGTGAGGCTGGACAGCTGGTTGAACACCTTCCCGCACACTGGGCAGCGGTGTGGCTTCACGCCACTATGGTGTTGTTCATGAACCAAGAGATTAGAAAGCTTGGAGAAACCATTCCCACACATTCCACACTGGTAATGCTTCATGCCTCTGTGGCACTGCACATGAACCAAGAGACAGGACCGTGTGGAGAAAGCCTTCCCGCACTCAGTACAGTGGTGGAGCTTCTCCCCAGTGCGGCTCTGCCGGTGATGCACCAGGGACAAGCGGTAGCTGCACGTCTTCTCACCCTCTCGGCACTTGTAAGGCTTTTCCTGAATGTGTGCTTTGGGTTTACGTGTGCATAAGGGAGAACATATCGGAGCATCATCACATGCATGGGCAATGTGTGTGTTCCCACTGGAGGGGCTCTCCTGAGAGCGCGACATGGGGACCCCCTCGAGGGTGGATGTCTCCACCTTAGTCCTCACCCTTGGCCCTTCACACAGGTATGGCGGGAGCCCACGCAGGGGCTCCTGAAGGGGCCGTCTCAGCCACGGGCTCGTGGGCTGCTTCCTCGCATGACCCCCACCCTCCTGCTTTCCTCCGCCACTGCCCTCTTCTCTGTGGACCACAAGCACCCCTTTAGCACGGCCTTCAGTGCTGCTCCACTCCCACTCCCACTCACGCAGAGCTTTCTGGACTTCCTCGCAGGAAAACTCATCAGTGCCTCCGTCCTCATGACTTTGGGTTATTTCTCCCCTACAGCTGCCCGCATGGGGTGGTAATTCTTTAATTATATGCTTAGAAGAGGTACCTGGAAGATATAAAGTTCCATGCTGATTAATCACATAGCTAAGTATTTCATGCTAAAGGAGAGAATGCTACAGAAAAAATTACACAGGCACAGAGGAGCCATGTGAACTCTGAGCACAGAAAATCCAGTATGTAGGAACACAAAAGGAATAAGATTCTTTATTATAAATGGATCATATGGAATCTACCTTACGAGAAGGTAAGCCTCATTTCAAACAACCTATGAGGAAAGCAAATCTCACTGACAGGAACACAGGACTTTCCCCTGGGTCCTACTGCATACTTAACTCACAAAAGCCCTACGGTGATATTGTAACCAAAGGGAAAAAATGCCTATTACAACATACTGAATATGTACAAATTTATGCCACATATCATATAATATGTTGTAATGGTTCAGAGCCCAAAGCAGTTTACAGAATAACTGGCAAGTTTGAATTTCAAAGCAGGGTGAAGAATTGCAATACAATTTCAAAAAAGGGAGGAATTCAATACAATGCCAGAAAAGAAACCAAAACCAAAAAAAGCCTGGACTACGTGCTATAAACAGCCTACATATATTAGTAGTGAACAGACATTTAAAATGAACAAGAGGTATCTAGCACTTATGTTGCAAAATACATGCTGAGTACATTTAGATGCTGGTAACAAAACATACAAACAAAAAAGTAACCCATAGCTGGGCACCGATGGCTCACACCTGTAATCCTAGCTACTCAGGAGGCTGAGATCTGAGGATCGAGGTTCAAAGCCAGCCTGGGCAGGAAAGTCTGTGAAACTCTTATCTCCAATAAACCACTAGAAAATCGGAAGTGGCGCTGTAGCTCAAGTTGTAGAGCTCTTACCTTGAGCTGAAGAGCTGAGGGACAGCGCTCAGGCCCAGAGTTCAAGCCCCACAACCAAAAAAAAAAGTAACCCATGATAAACTGATGGGCTATTTCCTCTTTTTTTTGGGGGGGGTTTCCGGTCATGGGGCCTGAACTCTGGGCCTGGGCACTGTCCCTCAGCTCTTCAGCTCAAGGCTAGTGCTCTACCACTTGAGCCACAGCGCCACTTCCGGCTTTTTTCATTTTGCTTATGTAGTGCTGAGGAATCAAACCCAAGGCCTCAGGCATGCAAGGCAAGCGCTCTGCCACTGAGCCACCTTCCCAGCCCGAGCTATTTCCTCTTAAAAAAAAATACAGGGGGGAGGATGGGAAGGGAGAGGAAGGGGAAACAGAGGAGGAGGCTACAATGCTTGATAAGAAATATATTCATTATCTTGCCCATGTAATTGTAACCCCTCTGTACAATATTTTCACAATAAAAAAAAATACAGGGCTGGGAAGGTGGCTCAGTGATAGAGTGCATGCCTTGCATGCATGAGGCACTGTGTTCAATTCCTCAGTACCACATAAGCAGAAAAAGCTAGAAGTGGCGCTGTGGCTCAAGTGGTAAAGAGCTAGCCTTGAGCTGAAGAGCTCCAGGACAGCGACAGGCCCAGAGTTTACATCCCACAACCAACCTCCCCCCCCCAGCCAAAAAAAATGAGGCAGGCCACTGGTATTTCAGGCCTGTAATCCTAGCTAGTCAGGAGGCTGAGATCTGAGGATCACGGTTCAAAGCCAGCCCAGGCAGGAAAGTCTGTGAGACTCTTATCTCCAATTAATCTCCAGAAAACTAGAAGTGGCATTGTGGCTCAAGTGGTAGAGCACTTGTCTTGAGCTGAAGAGCTGAAGGACAGTGCCCAGGCCCAGAGATCAAGCCCCATGACAAAAAAAAAAATTTAAAAAAATGTGTTGTAGAAAAAGCAATAAATACAACAAGTGGAATGTCCACACAGCTCTAGGTGTGGATCTGAAGGAAAGAGATGCAAGGGTACTGCACACCCACCATTAGCTGGAGAGCCAGCCTAGAGTGCTTCAATGAACACAGGAAATGCAGTGGAGACACAGAGTGGCATATTACTCTGCATAACAGGGCACAAGTGTGGAAATTCTAAAGTCCTTTAGGGCTCACAGTAGAGACAATTTAGTTTTCTACAGAAAACCACTCCCACCCAGGTTCCCCAGCTACATCTCTGTACATCTGAGCTCTTACCTGCACTCACACCTTTGGCACCTTTCCAACCATTCAGCTCTCCTGGAGTTGTCACGTGGCTCTGTGCCACCCAGGGCTCTTCCTCGAGCTCCAATGGCAAAATTACACTCACGCTGGGAGGAGAGACTCCTGTTTATAGAAAGACAATGTGCTGTGGCCTTTCTGGAATCCCCAGTCCCACGATTATGGGAAAAGGGGACATCACACATGGATGCATCACACATTCAGCAGACTACCTCCATGTGAACACTTCAGAGGACACTCTAATGTGCAGACAGCAACGCAAGAACTACTGAGTCAGAAGCACAAGGAAATAGATACAAAGTCAGCTCTGGGCTTCGTGTGGTGTCATCTGTGTGTCATCCCAGCACTCAGAAGTTCAGGGGCAAGTTTAAGGGCATCCAGGGCTACAAAGTGGGACTTTTTCTCAAAAAAAAAATGATGAGGAAGAGGAAGAGAAGGTAGAGGAGAAGAAAGGAAGGAAGGAAGGAAGGAAGGACTGCCATAGTGCTTGATATGTAGCTCAGTGATGAGAGGATCTGCCTAACATGTACAAAGCTCTAGAGAGGGAAGGGAAGGGAAAAGGAGAAGAGTGGAGAAAAGAAGGGAAAAAGGTGAGGGGCAAAAAAGAACAAAGGAGAGCAACAGACAAGCCTGCAAAAGCTGACATGCACAGGTGCTCACTTAAGCTGTGAGACATAGGAGGCAGGACAAAAGAAGGTTATTAAAGTCCGGAGGCCACATTAGCATGTTTCTGTCCCGGAGTTGGTGGAGCTTATGTCTAGTCAAGGAATGTTGGGCTCTCTAGGCAGCACTCAAGGGAAACCAAGGCCAAGAGCAGAACTCCCAACTTGTGCAGGGAGGGGTGCTCACCCACAGAGACCAGGTTCCTGTAGGTGTCCAGCATGACGTCCCTGTACAGAGCGCGCTGAGCCGGGGTCAGGCACCGCCACTCCCCCCGGGTGAAATCCACTGCCACATCCTCAAGTGTCAACTGTTCACAAGGAGAAAATCCAAAAGCATTTCACACACAATCCGCAGACTCAGAAAAAGTATTAGACAGAATTATAATCAATGCATACCATGACAAAGCAATCAACACACCAGAGAAACTTCAGGATTTTACTGTTTGAAAAGTTTCTTTGATATGACACCCAAAGCAAAAACAAAAAACAAAAAAAACCGACATGGAATTGTACATCCCAGCATTCTTCAGAGTTAGTGGGGAAGTATGATAAACATGCCTAGAATCCTAACCAGTCCAGAAGCCTGAGATCTTAGGATCAGGGTTCAAAGCCAACTGGATGGAGCAGGAAAGCCCATGAGCATCTTTCCTCCAATAAACTACCAAAAAGGCCAGAAGTGGAGCTGTGACTCAAGTGGTAGAGCAGCAGCCTTGAGCAAAAGAGCTCAGGACAGCACCCAGGCCCTGAATTCAAGATGCAGGACTGGGTGCTTGGTGGGGAGGGAGACCAAAGCTGAAAAGAAAACCAGCAGAGAGATTTCAGCAAGAACACTTGGTGGGTGATGCTCTCCTGTGCCCACACCCAGTGGAGGGGACAGAGCTGAGGGAAGGTGTGGGGGATGTGAACACACGTGGCAGGCAGGTGTCAGCACAGCCAGTGCCCAGGCCAGCTCTTTGCACAGGAAGGAGACGCCACATGGTTTTACCTGAGTCACAGCCGCCATCCCTGTTCCTTGTCTTTCCTCTTCCTCCTCCCTGGGCTTCCTCCTCAGGCAATACCACTTTCCAGAAGTCAGTCCTGAGTGCTGAAAATATCCTGTTTAATGCTCACATACAACAACACCCTCCCTGTGTCCCGGCCCCAGCCCAGGGAGGACCTCACCATGGGGGAAGATGGTCCTGGGTTCATTCCATACCACTCATGGGGTGATGGGGAATGCAGGTCCTGGGGCTTGAACTCAAGACCTGGGCACTGTGCCTGAGCTTGTTTACTCAAGGCTGGTGCTCTACCACTTGAGCCACAGCCCCACTCTGGCTTTTTGGTGGTTAATTGGAGCTAAGATTCTCCTGGAGCGGTTGGTCGTGTGGAGGGGTTGAAGCACCAAAGCTACCGAGCAAAAAAGCATCAGATACCAGGTTTGAGTCCCAGTCTGTGGCCTAAAAACAACAGCAACATATGTATGGGACTTTCCTACCCAGGCTGACTTCAAACCTCCATCCTCACACCTCAGCCTCCTGAGTGGCTAGGCTTACAACCATGGACCCTGCTCCCTCTACTCTCCTTGTAAGCAGAGATCCCTCTTTCCCAAGGACCAAATGGCTCTGCACAAATGCAAATTGTTCTCCTCTCCTTTCATTCGGAAGTGCTCCCACATTTCCTGTACCCCGCCACCTATGTGGGAATTCGGGGCTGGAGGGCCGCGGCTGGGGCCGGGAATCGTGGCCTTTGTCCGGACGACTTGGCCTAGCGCCCGGAGGCCGGAGAGGCGGATCGGGTCCCAGACCCCAAGCCGGGCCCGGAGGACCGGGTGGAAGACGATGCCAGGGGCCGGCTGTCCAAGAGCGCTGGGAAGAGCCGCGGCCGCGCCCACCCCGCCACCCTCGCCAGGCTCGCAGCGAAGCGGGGTCGCTGGGGTCCGGGCGCCTCGGCCGCGCCGGGCCGGTGGAGGTCAGGGAGGACCGGCCGGAGACTCAGGCCGCCGGACAGGAGAGCCGCGCGGGGCCTCCGGATACCCGGGACGCAGACTTACTCCTCCCGGAGAGACGCGCAGTCCGCACCGCGAGCTCCCCCTCACGCCAACCGACTGCTGGTCTGGTGGGGAACTGCGCACGCAGTGACAGGGGGCGGGGCAAACACGGAGGGAAACGTGAGCTGGGGGCGGGGCTATAGGGGGAAGGGCCAGGAAGAAACCAATGAAAAAGTGGAACGGGCGTGACCAGAACGAAACTCAGTGTATAGGACCAGTAGTGAGGGTTGGTGGGCGGGGAATAAGACTGGTCTGGGCCAGAGAGAGCTAATAGGTGAGGCCATCCTTGAGTGACAGTGGCAAAGGGAGTGGAGCCAGGGAGACTAGGCCTCTGAGGAGGCTGCCAGGGCAGGCCTGGGGCTGAGGCGGGCCTGGCGCTGGGGGCGGAGTCAGTGTGTGGAGGAAGCCCTGTGCTGGGGGGCCAAGCCGTGCAGAAATGAAATAAAACTCATCTGGATAGAAATCGTCAATTACTCAGTAATTCTTTTCTTTTTAAAAGGTTATTTTATGGACTAAAACATGGATTCTGAATAGAGCAGCAGTAAAGTTTAACAGCAGCAGTTCTGTATAACCATCCTCAAGAAAATGCTATTCTGCTCGTGCGTGTCCTGAGGTTTAATCTCAAGAGTTTGGCAGCTGCTGGGAAAGTCTTTAACACTGAGTGACCTACGGCTGAGCCACCTTCCCAGCCCCCGTGGAGAATAAGTCTAACGGCCACGCGTGAATGGCTCACACCTTGCTGCCGTCTGGCGGGGCTTCTTTTGGGTGTGAAGCCTGCGTGCAATGGCACGTGAAGCTGGAGCGCCGGCTGCACACCATGCCGTATATGTCACACTCGTACGGGCCCTTGCCGATGTGTGTCTGTTGGTGGCGCACAAGTTTTGTCTTCCAGAAAAATGCCTTCCCACACTCTGTGCACTTGTGGGGCTTGTGTCCTGTGTGGATGGCAAGGTGGCTGTGGCATTCTGTGTGGGACTTAAAGGCTTTCCCGCACTCATGGCACACAAATGGACTCTCCCCGGTGTGTGTCCTGTGGTGGCACGCGAGGTCATTTTTCTGTGGGAATGCCTTCCCGTACTGGGTGCAGCGGTGTGGCTTCTCCCCGGTGTGCGTCCTGTGGTACAGGAGTAGGGCACCAGTGTAGCCAAACACCTTCCCACAATCCTCACACTTATGTGGCTTGCATCCAGTGTGAACAGCCTGGTGTGCTTCAAGGCAGCCACACGTGCTGAAGGCCTTGCCACACACGCACTCCAGCATGTCCCCAGTGCATCCTGTTGTGCCTGAATGCCTTCCCGCACTTGGCGCACCTGTGGCGCTTGAGGCCAGTGTGCACAGCCTGGTGTGCTATGAGGGTGGCATGCTTGTGGAAGGCCTTGCCATACTTTTCACATGCATATGGCTTCTCCCCAGTGTGCAGCCTGCGGTGCACAGTGAGCTGCTTGGACTTCTGGAATGCCTTTCTGCACTCAGAATGCAGGTAGGGCTTCTTGCCACTATGGCTTCACTTGTGAACCATGGGAGAGGAATGTGAGGAGAAAGCCTTCCCACACTCTGCACAGGGTTGGCACTTCACACCACTATGGTTTCGCTCATGAACCAAGAGAGGAGAACGTGTGGAGAAAGCCTTCCCACATGTGGCACAGAGGTGCAGATTCTCCCTGGTGTGGCTCAACTGGTGATGCTCTAGGGCCACGGGGTAGCTGAATGCCTTGCCACACTCCCCGCACTCATAACACTTCACCCCAATGTGTGCGTTGGGTCTATGCCTGAGTAACAGAGAATAGGTGGAGGCCTCATCACCTGCGGGGACAATGTGTGTGTTCCCACTGGAGGGACTCCCCCAAGGGCGTGACATGGGGGGCCTGGCAAGGGCGGACGTCTCCACCTCAGTCCTCACCCCTGGCCCTTCACACAGGTACGGCGGGAGCCTGCACAGGGGCTCCTGGAGGGGCCATCCCAGCCACAGGCTCATGTGTTGCTTCCCCACGTGACTCCCACCCTCCTGCTTTCCTCCGCCACTGCCCTCTTCTCTGTGGACCATAAGCACCCATTTAGCACAGCCTTCAGCGCTGCTCCACTCCCACTCCCACTCACGTGGAGCTTTCTAGACTTACTTGCAGGAAAACTCGTCAGTGCCTATGTCCTCATGACTTTGGGGTATTTCTGCCTTACCACTGCCTCTGCTGGGTGGTAATTCTTTAATTATATATCTAGGAGAGGTACCTGCAAGATATAGAGTTCCCATCTGATTAATCATAGAGTATTTCATGCTGGAAAACAGAATGCCATGGCAAAAATGACCACACACACACACACACACACACACACACACACACACACACACACTGAGTAGTCCTATTTATACTGGGAAACATAAAAAATCCAATATTTAGGAACACAAAAAGAATAGGATTCTTTTATTGCAAAGTGGATCACATGGAATCCAATTTAAGCTAAGCCTCATTTCAAACAACCTGTGAGAAATACATGCATACTCAGCAAGTTGGTGGACAGGAAGACAGGATTCCCCCCGACCCTCTCCGTGACAGAGTCTCATAGTAAACCTAACTTACAAAAGCCATATGGTTATATCATAACCACAGATGAAAAAATACCTGTTTACAACATACTGACTATGTATAATTAATGCTATATATCACACAATGTGTTATGATGGTTCAGGACCCAAAAGCAGTTACAAAAGGCATTAACTGGCAATTTTCAATTGCAAAGCAGAGGCTGGGGAAAAAGAGGAAGAATTCAATATAAGAATGCCAGAATAAGCCGGGCGCTGGTGGCTCACGCCTGTAATCCTAGCTACTCAGGAGGCTGAGATCTGAGGATCGCGGTTCAAAGCCAGCCTGGGCAGGAGAGACCGTGAGACTCCTATCTCCAATAAACCACCAGAAAACCGGAAGTGGCGCTGTAGCTCAAGTGGTAGAGCGCTCGCCTTGAGCTGAAGAGCTGAAGGACAGCGCCCAGGCCCAGAGTTCAAGCCCCACGACCGACAAAAAAAAAAGAATGCCAGAGGAGGGCTAGGAAGGTGGCTCAGTGGTAGCGCTTGCCTTGCATGCTCGAGGCCCTGGGTTCGATTCCTCAGCACCACATAAGCAGGAAAAAAAAAAGCCGAAAGTGGCGATTTCACTCAAGTGGTAGAGTGCTAGCCTTGAGCTGAAGAGATGAGGGACAGTGCCCAGGCCCAGAGTTCAGGCCCCACAACCAGACCCAAAAAAAAAAGAATGACAGAAGCTGGGTGTGGTGGCTCATGCCTGTTATCCTAGCTATTCAAGAGACTGATATCAGAGGACCACCATTAAAAGCCAACCTGGCCAGAAAAGTCCACGAGACTCTTATCCCCAATAAACCACTCAGAAAACCGGAAGTGGTGCTGTGGCTCAAGTGGTAGAGTGCTCACCTTGAGCTAAAGAGCTCAGGGACAGCACCCAAGCTCAGAGTTCAAACCCCATGACTGATTAAAAAGAAAAAGAAAAGAAAAAGCTGGGCACTGGTGGCTCATGCCTGTAATCCTAGCTACTCAGGAGGCTGAGATCTGAGGATCACGGTTCAAAGCCAGCCTGGGCAGGAAAGTCCGTGAGACCCTTATCTCCAATTAAGCACTAGAACACCGGAAGTGGCACTGTTGCTCCAGTGGTAGAGCGCTCGCCTTTAGCTGAAGAGCTGAGGGACAGCGGCCAGGCCCAGAGTTCAAGCCTCACGACCGACAAAAAAGAAAAAAAACACACACCTGGAATATGTGCTATAAACTGCCTTCACCCCGCTCACAGCAAATAGATTTTAACATGAACAAGAGATGTCTAGCACTTAAACTGCACAATCCATGCTGGTTAAGATGATATTCAAGCTAATGAAAAATGAAGAGTAACCCATGATAAAACAAACAAGTAATTTCCTCTTTAAAAAGAAACAAACAAAAAGAAATTGTGTTGCAGAAAAATAACAATATATAAGTGGAATATCCCACCATCTAGCTCTAGGTGTGCATCTGAAGGAAATGAAGTCAGCATATAAAAGACACGGCTGGGGCTAGGTGCTGGGGGCTGAGGAGGCTGAGGCTCTGAGGATCATGGTTCAAAGCTAGCACAGGAAGGAAAGTCTGTGAAACTCTTATCTTTAATAAACTACTCAGAAGAGACACTGGGGTACTGCACACCCACCATTAGCTGGAGAGCCAGCCTAGAGTACTTCAATGGACACAGGGAATACAGTGGAGACACAGAATGGCATATTACTCTGCAGGACAGGGAACAAGTGGGGACATTCTAAAGTCCTTAGGACTCACAGCAGTGACACTTTAGTTTTCCTACAGAAACTCGTGCCCAGGTTCCCCTGCTCCATCTCTGCACACCTGAGCTCTTACCTGATCTCACACCTTTGGCTCGTTCCCAACCATTCAGCTCTCCTAGAAGTGTCATGTGGCTCTGTGCCACCCAGGGCTCTTTCCTGAGCTCCAACAGTGAAAGCACACTCAACGCTGGAAGGGAAGACTCCTGTTTATAGAAAGACAATGCACTGCGAGGTGCCGTGGCTCATGCTTGTAATCCTAGCTATTCAGGAGGCTGAGATCTGAGGATCACGGTTCAAAGCCAGCCTGGGCAGGAAAGTCCGTGAGACTCTTATCACCAATAAAGCACTAGAAAACCGGAAGTGCTACTGTGGCTCAAGTGGTAGAGCGCTCGCCTTGAGCTGAAGAGCGCAAGGACAGCGCCCAAGCCCAGCGTTCAAGCCCCATGACTGACAAAAAAGAAAAAGAAAGAAAGACAATGCTCTGTGGCCTTTCCGGAATCCCCAGTCCCACGCTTACAGGGAAAAAGGGACATCACACATGGACGCAAAGGATAGTTCACACATTCATCATACTGCCTCCATCTGAACACTTCAGAGGACACTCTAATGTGCAGACAGCAACACAAGAACTACCCAGTCAGAAGGATGAGGAAATGATACAAAGACTGCCATGAGCTGAGTGTGGTGTCATCTCTGTGTAATCCTAGCACTCAGAGGATCAATGGCAAGTTCAAGGCCAGTCAGTGCTACAAAGTGGGACCTTTTCTCAGAAAAAAAAAAGTGGGGAGGAGGAGGAAAAGGAGGAAGAAGAAAGGAAGAGAGGCAGAGACACCTGAAAGGAGGAAGAAGGAAAGAAAGAAAGAAGGAAGGAAGGAAGGCAGGCAGGCAAGAAGGGAGGAAGGAAGGATGGAGAGAGGGATGGAAGGAGGTCTTCCATAGTACCTGCCTATCAGGTACAAAGCTCTAGAGAGGAAAGGGAAAGGAAAGGGAGAAGAATAGAGAAAGGAAGGGAAGAAGAGGAAGGGAAAAAAGGAACAAAGGAGAAAGGGAGACAAGCCTGCCATAGCTGACATGCAAACTCACTTAAAACTGTGGGACACAGAAGTGCTCCATCGGAGCAGGACAAAGGATGGGTGTGAAAGTACTGAGGCCATGTTATTATGTTTCTGTCTCTGAATCCATAGACCCTTTACATCTAGTCATGGAACTTGGAGCTCTCCAGGCATTTACGGGAAACCAAAACCAAGAGTAAAACTCCAATTTATGCAGGGAGGGGGTGCTCACCCAAGGAGACCAGGTTCCCAAAGGTGTCCAGCATGACATCCCTGTACAGAGCACACTGAGCCGGGGTCAGGCACCGCCACCTCTCCCGGGTGAAATCCACCACCATGTCCTCAGATGCCAACTGTCCTGAAGGAAAAATCCAAAAGCATTTCACACACATACACATCCATGGACTCAGAAAAAGGATTACATGGAATTATAATCTGATGCCTACCATGACAAAGCAATCAACATGCCAGGGATAGGGAAAAACTTCAAGATTTTACAGTTTATAATGGTGTCTTTGGTTTGACATGGAAAGAAGGGAGGAAAAGAAGGAGAATGGGACTGCCCTAGTGCTTGAGATGGCACACAATGATAAGCTACATGAAATTGCACATCTAGGCATTCTTCTGAGGAAGTGAGGAAGTATGATCGTGTTAAAAAGAACACAGCCAGGGAAGGTGGCTCAGTGGTAAAGCGCTTGCCTTGCATGCATGAGGCCCTGGGTTTGATTCCTTAGCACTACATAAGCAAAAAGAAAAAAGTCGGAAGTGGAGCTGTGGCTCAAGTGGTAGAGCGCTAGCCTTGAGCTGAAGAGCTGAGGGACAGCGCCCAGGCTGAATTCAAGCCCCAAGACCAGACCAAAAAAAAAAGAAGAACACAGCCAGGCACCAGGGCCCACATCTGGAATCTTAGCCATTCAGGATGCTGAGATCACCCAGGTCCTGAAATCAAGCCCCAGGACTGCGGAGGAAATAAAAGAGAAAACCCAAAGCCGAAAAGAAAACCAGCAGAGAGGTTTCAGCAAGGACACTGGAACTCTTGGTGGGCATGTGCCCACGCCCAGTGGAGGGGACAGGGCTGAGGGAAGGTGTGGGGGATGTGAACACACACGGCAGGCAGACACCAGCACAGTCAGCACCCAAGGCCAGCTCTGTGCACAGGAAGGAGACACCACACGGCTTTACCTGAGTCACGCCACACGGCTTTACCTGAGTCACAGTCGCCATCCCTGCTCCTTGTCTTTCCTCTTCCTCCTCCCTGGGCTTCCTCCTCAGGTAATATCACTTTCCAGAAGTCAGTCCTGAGTGCTGAAAATATCCTGTTTAATGCTCACACTGAACACACACTCCCTGTGCCCCAGCCCCAGCCCAGGGAGGACCTCACCATGGGGGAAGACGGTTTTGTGCTGCCCACTCATGGGGTGATGAGGAATGCAGGTTCTGAGGCTTAAACTCAGGACCTGGGCACTGTGCCTGAGTTTGTTTCCTCAAGGCTGGTGCTCTACCACTTGAGCCATAGTTCTACTCTGGCTTTTTGGTGGTTAATTGGAGCTAAGATTCCCCTGTGGAGCAGTTGGTCGTGTGGAGGGGTTGAAGCACCAAA
Organism: Dipodomys ordii; assembly: GCF_000151885.1. NCBI lineage: Eukaryota > Metazoa > Chordata > Mammalia > Rodentia > Heteromyidae > Dipodomys > Dipodomys ordii. The sequence continues at coordinate 2,066,207 of NW_012267321.1, read as the reverse complement.
GCTACCGAGCAAAAAAGCATCAGATACCAAGTTTGAGTCCCAGTCTGTGGCCTAACAACAACAACAACAAATGTATGGGGCTTTCCTGTTCAGGCTGACTTCAAACCTCCATCCTCACATCTCAGCCTCCTGAGTAGCTAGGCTTACAACCATGGACCCTGCTCCCTCTACTCTCCTTGTAAGCAGAGACACCTCTTTCCCAAGGACCAAATGGCTCTGCACAAATGCAAATTGTTCTCCTCTCCTTCTATTCGGAAGTGCTCTGGGGTTTCCTGCACCCTGCTACTTATGTGATGTTTTGGATCTTTCTGGAGATGAAGTTTTGCCAGTCTCTATTTGCTTTTCTCTTTATTCACGCAACTGATTTTTTGCAAAGCCTGCACCCCATTATCTACTTGCCACCTGCTGTTAGGGCTCTTTTCTCTTCCTGTTTTCCCTACCCCATCACCCCACCTGACCTCTACCCAATCTGATGATCCTTTGCCCTCACTGTAAAATGTGAAATCAGAAACAGAACAAAGTTACAATCCTGAAGCTTATCACCAGCTGTACTGAGTTACCATATTAGTCAGGAGCTTATAATAAAAATCATTTCTGGCCAGGCGCAGGTGGCTCATGCGTGTCATCCTAGCTACTCGGGAGGCTGAGATCTGAGGATCATGGTTCAAAGCCAGCCTGGGTTGCAAAGTCCGTGAGATTCTTATCTCCAATAAACGACCAGAAAACCAGAAGTGGCACTGTGGCTCACCTTGAGCTGAAGAGCTGAGTGAGGGACAGCACCCATAGTTCAAGGCCTAATAACAGAAAAAAAAGATCATTTCTCTAATATAAGACTACCTCTACTCAAGGTTATGTTTTGACTTTTTTTTTTTCTTTGCCAGTCATGGGGCTTGAACTCTGGGCCTGGGAGCTGTCCCACGACCGACAACAACACAAAATCCCCAGGAAAATCAAACTGGGCTGTTCTCCAAAGCTTTGGGAGCTGGAGACAGTCACCACGTGGCTAATAAAAGGCTTCCAGGGAGATAGACTGAGTGCTTCCTCCCATCGTTGGTTCCAATTCCCACGGGCCTAGGAAGTTGGGATACTCCATCACCTACACAAAGCCCCATGTACGTGTCTGGTGTAACAAAGGCAGGCCTCAGGTTCTCCCAAACTGTGGGCTGGCCCAGGAGAGGATGGGGAGGGACGCAGGGCAGGGTAAAGATTGGGGGAGGGGGATGTGGGGGAGTGAAGTAAGCTGAAGTGGGGTGGGGTGAGGTGGGGTGAATGGGGTG